>NW_027531999.1:4810932-4849124 GCF_008692635.1 Crocuta crocuta | reverse complement strand
ATTTGACTCAGAAAATTCAGAATGAGGTCATCCGTTTCAAGTGATAGTTCCATCCCCATCTCCCCCGCCCCTTCCCCCAAAGACTGAATACTCTCAGGCTCCTTTCTTTTTAAACTAGAGATGGCAGTACAGAAGTCTTCCTAACCTTTTCACTTACAACTCTTTGAGAAAGTGCTACTGCTCAAAATAGAAAGATTTATTTGTGACCACTAACACAGCATGTGACAATAAAACTTAATATGCAGACATTTTTAATTAATAGAGAGTTATCTGTTATGGAACAGCCAGCTTGTCCCCTGCTGCCGTGTAGAGATTATTTTAGTTCTTTTCCTAGGAAATGTTAGGTGGAAAGAGATCACAGGGATATATAACTTACTTGATTTGAGACCTGTCTTCTTCTTTGCTACCAGAAGTGTTCTAGTGAAGGGGATGTAGTTATCTAGAGAAGTGAAGGTATATCTGAATAAAATATGGCAGTGTTGACATAGAATGACTTCTGATCTTATTTGAAACTACTCCGGGTTTTATTTATTTATTATTATTATTTTTTAGCTGCTTTGGAATCATTTCCTCCCCAAAATTAAGTTCTGGGTGATTCATATTGAGCTTAGATCTTGTATGTTTCCTTGTGTTGAGTTGAGAACATACGGTTTTTAGGGGTGTCAGGATGGCTGTCATTTGAACATCTGACTCTTGATTCTGGCTCAGGTCATGATCCCAGGGTCTTGGGTTCGAGACTCATCAGCTCCACACTGAGCATAGAGCCTGCTTAAGATTCTCTCTCTCCCTCTGCCCTTCTCCCCTACTGTGTCTGTGTCTCTGTAAACTAAAAAAAATTTAAAAAGCAACACATCATTTTTGCACCTTACACAGTTTTGGGGGAGGAGGGTAGTCAGTGGACCTTGATTATCTATTTTTTTTCTCCTGTTTATGTCTATGTCTCTGTAAAATAAAAAAAAAATTTTTTAAAGCAACACATCATTTTCCACCTTATACAGTTTTGGGGGAGGGGGGTGGTCAGTGGACCTTGATTATCTAGCTATTTTTTTTCTCCTGTTTTATTCAGGTATTGCTTGAGATTAGTTGTAAAGTTGCAATCTCTCTTTATTTTAAATGTCATATTAGCTTTTGTATATAATAAGGTATTCTTTTATACCTTATAAAAATGAAGATGTATTTTGATTTTCCCCCCAGCAAGTTGAAGTAGATGCACAACAGTGTATGCTTGAAATCTTGGATACTGCAGGAACGGTGCGTAAAACAACTACTGAAGTATATGTACAACTTGTGTAATACTGACCTTGTAAATGCTAGTACTCTATAGACAAATACTAGTTAAGCTTATTTAAAAGCTTACTTGCATTAAATCTTAAAGCTGTTTTATTCTCTCATATTCTATTTTTTGTGTGTGTGCTTTGTGACTGCACTGGGTCATTTATTAAAGAAATAAGTAGAAAATTGGCTTGAAATTTTTCAGCCTCACTAGTACTTTTAAAACAAGTTAAAACTATATTATCCATTTTAATTAATGTGGAAAATAGTAAACACTTACTTCTCAGTGGCTTTGTGAAATATCTTGAGCAATATCTTTTCTCCTTCAAAGTATTTGTAGACCAACTAGATTTGTTGGTATCTGAAGGTGAAGGAAAGATTTATTCTGGGTCTGTGGTATTCATTCATCTAATGTTTGAGTACCTGAACTGTGCCATGGACTGTGTTCTTACTTGCAAAGGCTCCCAGTCTAGTGAAGGAGGAAAAGTGTGGGAAAATGGCAAGATAAGGTAGGTAAGCATGCTGGTGGGCCCCTTAGAGCTAGAGTATTGTAAACTAGCTGTGAGTAACTTGGGGATTCAGTTTCAATACCCTACATACTGTATATTAAAAAGCTGCCTTTTGAGGCATCGGGGGTGGCTCAGTGAGTGAAGTGTCTGACTTCAGCTCAGGTCATGATCTCGCAGTTCATGAGTTCGAGCCCCATGTTGGACTGTGTGCTGACAGCTCAGAGCCTGGAGCCTCCTCCTTCAGATTCTTTCGGAGAAAGGATATTTCTTTCACCTTTAAGTATATTTATTGCACATAAATCTGCTTTTGTTGTATTGTTAAGTAAAAACTTTATGAGATATCAGTTTTTGAATAGCATCTTGCCATGAACTATAATTTTAAGAAATGTTACATAACACTACTATATTCTTCATCAGGCACTAATTATAGACTTTTAAAATTGTCAAATTAACTGTCAAGAACTTTATTGTTTTTTAATGATCCTTTCTTTCTGCTGTAGGAACAATTTACCGCAATGAGGGATTTATACATGAAAAACGGACAAGGCTTTGCATTAGTTTATTCCATCACAGCACAGTCCACATTTAATGATTTACAAGATCTGAGAGAGCAGATTCTTCGAGTTAAAGACACTGATGATGTAAGCTGATTTCCTGATGAATATATTTTATTTCCAACTCTCATTGTAGTGATATCCAATTTAAGAATTTGAATTTAAATCCAATTTAAAGTTCACGTGGTTGGCAGGGGTGGGGGGGCTTGTTTTTCAAACGTTTTTTTTCCTTAAAAGGCAGAAATATACCTTTGACACTCATAATATTTTCAAATATATATAATGTGAAAAGTGAGAAATCCCCCTCTCCGTTCTTAACCTGTGTAAAATAAATTTTATCCCCCTTCTATTTTTAAATCATGTATTTAGTAGGGAGGAAGGAAGGATGTGGGTGGCAAGTGTTACTAATAGATGTTCTATACATTTCTGGTAGACGTAAGAGCCTTTCTAACAAGAATCAGAACTCCGTACGAACACACCTCAAACAACTGACAGAAAAAGAACAAAATATTTTTAGAAGGAAGCCAACAAATACACTAGATTCTAACAGTAACTTGCATGCCTCTTCACAGTGCACTATAATGGAGTTTAATCCCTATAGGAAACTTCAAAAGGATAACTTCACCTCCTCATCATACTATAGATAGCAGTGGTTCTCAGAATTGATCTTGCATCAGAATTAGCTGTACGCCTGGTTAAAACGGATAGCCAGCCCTCGCTCCCAGAGTTTCTGATTCAGTATGTCTAGGATTAAGGCTCAAGAATTTCCATTTCTAACAGGTTTCCAGATGATATTGATGCTGCTGGTCTGGGTATCACACTTGTAAGAACCACTGTATTATATACATAACTTAATTATAAGCAAATATTGGGAGAGTTCAGAGGCATCTGTGGGAAATGTTGCCATTTCCTGGACTTCTAAAACAGGAAAACTTTGGGGAATTCTTACATATTTACAGCTCAGTAAACATTTCACAATTAGTCTGTTTTCTGCTATTTCTGATAACTAGTGTTCTTCTGTCAGTTACGTTAAATAAAGTATGAATATAAAATTTTATATGTTCCTAAAAGCCAGAATTCATGATATTCTAATTTGGATTTTTTTCCCCAAAAATTCTCTAGAAAGCCAGTCTCTAAATGATTAATATGAATTTTGCAGAGTAAGTATTTGTCTCTATAGTGTCTTTTTACTTTTTATTATTATTTTTTTAAATGTTTTTATTTATTTCTAGGAGAGAGAGAGAGAGAGACAGCGTGAGCAGGGGAGGGTCAGAGAGAGAGGGAGTCACAGACTCCGAAACAGGCTCTAGGCTCTGAGCTGGCAGTCCGCACAGAGTCCGACGCGGGGCTCGAACCCACGAACCACGAGGTCATGACCTAAGTGAAAGTCGGACGCTTAACCGACTAAGCCACCCAGGCGCCCCTATAGTGTCTTTTTAAAGTTACAGACATCACATGATTAAGGTAGTCTAAATTTTTAGTAAATTAAAATAATTTTACTTTTTAATATAAACTATATGAAAAGCTAAAACTTCTACTTTAGGGGCTTTCCAAATTTCTCCTTTTTGTGTTATGAAATTGAGAATGATTATTTGATAAATGCATGTCAGTAAACCAGAAAACTTGTAATTGATTCACATCCCTTAGAAAAACATTTAAAATTTTTGAAATACATTGACTTTTCATAGTAATACTACTTTTTAAAAAAAGTCTGTGTTTTGCTTACTATATTTACTTAGAGGTCCATTGGGACATAATTTTAAGGGTTTCCCCCCCTTTTATAAGTACATCATTGCTTGTTTTCTAAAAATTCCACATGAAAGATTCTTAACAGAGTTAAGGCTTCATATTTGACTATAAATTTTATTACATATTATTTAATTTAGTATTTTTCTTGGGCATAAAAAGTAATCCTTAGGGTTGACTCTTAGAATTCTTTGGATTTGAGGGGCACCTAGGTGGCTCAGTCGGTTGAGCGTCTGACTTCGGCTCAGGTCATGATCTCATGTTCGTGGGCTCAAGCCCCACGTCGGGCTCTGTGCTGACGGCTCAGAGCCTGGAGCCTGTTTCAGATTCTGTGTCTCCCTCTCTCTCTGACCCTTCCCTGCTCACGCTATCCCTATCTCTCTCTCAAAAATAAATAAAACATTAAAAAAAAAAAAGAATTCTTTGGATTTGAATGTATAGAGCATATTCATTTACTTTTTTTTTTTACCCTCACAATTTTTTTTTTATTTTTAGGTTCCAATGATTCTGGTTGGTAATAAGTGTGACTTGGAAGATGAAAGAGTTGTAGGAAAGGAACAAGGTCAAAATCTAGCAAGACAGTGGAACAATTGTGCATTCTTAGAATCCTCTGCAAAATCAAAAATAAATGTTAATGAGGTATGGTGAAATATACTTTCAAAAACTCTTGATTTGGAATTTAGCATTTAAAATTAATGAAGAAAATGTATGTGTATTAACACAACTCCAAGTTAATGCTTACTCCAGGTACTTGTTGATCTTCTAGACAGAAATATTACGGTATTAAGTATATGCATGTTAATAAGCAACACATCTATTTTAACCTCTTTATTAAATGCTGGAATTTACTATGGAAAAAAGAAGGAAGACTAGACAAAAAGGATAGGGGTGGGAAAGACAGGATTAAGAGTTCAGGGGTGGGTGTGTGTGTGTGTAAAGGACGTTCTGTAAAAGATGGAGACAGATTGGGGTTCCAGGGTGGCTGAATTGGTTAAGCGTCTGACTCTTGACTTCAGCTCCGGTCATGATCTCATGGTTCATGAGTTCAAGCCCCACATGGGGCTCCACAATGACAGCATGGAGCCTGCTTGGGATTTTTTCTCTCCCTCTTCTGCTCCTCCCTGCTTGCTCTCTGTCTGTCTCTCAAAATAAATAAAAACAAACTTTAAAAGAAAAAAAAAGATGGAGACAAATTCAAGGTGTGCACGGTTCTTGCTTTGAAGGGGCTTAAGTGATATAACAGAAGAAAGATACATAGAAAGATTCAAAGAGTAAAGGATTGTTTTCTTTGAATAATGTTAAATGTTCTAATGAACTACAGTAAGATCACTACTGCTTCTGAATTCAGTATTTGTTTTAAGGAGAACAATTTTAGCACTCCCAAAAAATAAACAAGAAAATTTAGCAATTATAGGAATACCTGGTTTTAATTATTCCTTAACTGAACATAATACTTGTTGGAGTTCATATATGTCCATGGGAAGTTCAGCTTTTTGTTTTACTTTTTCATTTTTTTGTTTTTTGGGTTTTTTCCTCCTATAAATTAAAAAAAATACTGTGTTTACAGATCTTTTATGACCTAGTGCGGCAAATTAACAGAAAAACTCCAGTGCCTGGGAAGACACGCAAAAAGTCAACATGTCAGCTGCTTTAATATATTAAATGCATTGTAGCTCTGAGCCAGGTATGTTAATTTATCTTTTTCTCTACTTTTATTTTCTTTTTTCCTAACATCTAACGTCAGCCTCATTAACAGCACTCTATGAAGAAAACAAATATAGGATGTTCTTCTTAAAAAAAAAAAAGAAAGATGGTTACTTCCTTTTTAAGATATCCATGAGTTAGTATGATATCCTAGTAATTATTTCCTTTATATATCATCAAAAGTAGGGTATTCCATATAAGTGAATTTTCATCCAATATATACTTATGCCCCACTGGGACATTGATTTGTGCTGACAGTACTGTGGTAAGCAGACCCAGCCTTCTTTCCTATCTATATAGCCTTAAGCTAATTCAGGTCTAGTAGAAGAGTTAGACAAACAGTTGCAAAACGTGATAAATGCAGGATAGTGTTAAGTCCAACATTGGATCTCCCTGGCACTCAGTATTGTCCACATAGTAATTAAATTCTCATGACAGTCCTCTGAGCCAGGAGCTGTTATTCTCATGTAACAGATGAGAGAACTGAAGCACAAAAAGATTATTTCTCGTTCAAGCCCTGCAGTTAATAAATAGCAGAGCCAGAATTTGAATCCAGTGATCTGAGTGCGTGGCTCAGAATTTGAAGGATGAACTATCTCTCAAGCCCATGCTTAGTCACTATGCTATTATGGGTATTAAAGGAGCATATATAACTGGGGCAGCAAATTAGTCAAATATAAACTGAATTCAGGGAAAGTTTGTCAGTAAGAGACATTGATAGCCGAAGTTCCCAGGCAGAGAAAACCGCAGCAACAACTTAGAGATCAGACAGCAAAGGAAAACTGAACATGCAATGCTTTTATATAGTTTTTGAAAACAGTCATAATAAATGAGTTTATATCAGAGTGCCTGGATGGCCCAGTCAATTAAGCATCCAACTTCGGCTCAGGTCATGATCTCGCAGTATGTGAGTTTGAGTGCCATATCGGGCTCTATGCTAACAGCTCAGAGCCTGAAGCCTGCTTCAGATTCTGTGTGTATGTGTGTGTGTGTGTCTCTCTCTCTGCCCCTCCCCTGCTCATGCTCTGTCTCTCTCTCAAGAATAAATAAATATTTAAAAAAATGTTTGGCTTTTTTTCTTTTAATTTTTTAAAAATGAATTAATGCTTGTAAATCATTTAGATCAGTACCTAGTACTTGGTAAACCCTCAACTATTATCTGCCGCTCTTTGGCAGTGAGAATAGTTTCTTGGTCCTTTATCATTAAAACTATATTTTACTGTACTTATCCTTGAGAACTTTTATTTAGTGTTTGTGGCTCTGCTGCTTCCTATGTTAAATGGTCCTCTACGCTAACACTTCTGATTCTGTATCTTAAGAGTTTCTGTCCCTACTCTCTANATTTAAAGCTTTGTTTTTAGAGATAAGTTCTCTCATTCCTGACCACATGCCCATTCTTAGCAGCACACATGTGCGGCAGCTCACACACTCCCATCTGTCCTATCCAATTTGCTACATTCAGTCTGCTAGGATTTAGAAAAGTTACCAAACTCCTTCAGACTCTAAATGAGGACTTAAAGTTCAAGGCATTTATGAAAATTATTTCAGCAGCCACATCTATATCACAGCATTTCTGGAACTTGCAGCAAGTCTGAACCCTAGAAAAACAGTAAAAAAAAGAAAACTTTTTCTTAGCCCAGGAATGTATGCAGAAAATCATCCAAAGAAAATAAATATTTGGCAGACAGAGTTCTGATTTTACTTTTTTTTACATTGCTCACAATTTTTTTAAGTTTACATATGATTTTAGTGTAATACCGTTTTTTTCTGACATCCGTCTCAAAGTTGATATAATTTGTTTAAGTATGGAATTAGAACATTTATAACTGTCAACTGTAAAGAGCCATCATGAAATAAATCCTGTTTTGTCTACTTTTCTGAACTAGCTTTGTAGCCACTCTTCCTGGAAGAGTAAGGAAGAAAGGTCTTGGTTTTCTGGTATTAGAAACCCTGGTTAGATGTGCATTCTGTACTTCTGTACCTCTAGGATCGGAAACAGTCATTTTGTTACTGTTGCTAACTGTTTTTTAATCCTAATTCTAATAAAGTTGACCTGACCTAAGTTTTACTGTGGTGTTTTTTGTTGTTTTTCTGCTTTTAGTCTTTGAAAGGGTAATACACAGAAATTTGCAGCAAGTTACATTCCTTTTTTCTATCTAAAACTTTCATTTGACTGACTTTCAAGAGGCCAGCAGAATAGATGAAGTCATTCCAAAACGATGAAAATGTCTCCCCCTGCTTTGCTCTGCTATGAGTTGTGTGGTACATCGTCACGAGTATAATGACAAGGGCCTGTAATCTGTTCATTTCTAACACCGTTAACACCGTTGTTTTAATGTCTTCCTTTGGATCTTAGTGTGCTGTTTTCAACTTAATTTTTTCCTTTTGACAGGTCTGAAGAACTGTTGCCCAATTCAACAGTGCCAGCATTCCAACTTTGTTAAACCTACCAACATCTTAAATGGACTTTCTGTGGTGGTACCCTTTAAGAGGCGGATGAAAGCTACTACATCAGTTTGCACATTCTAATCACTTTCCAGTATCACAAGAGAGATTTTTACTTATATAATAGTCCTAGAGTATGCAGCTGGTAAAACCAGAGGCTACAATCCAGTATTACTGCTAAGAGACATTTTTTCATCCACCAATGTTGTACATGTATGAAAATGGTGTACTGTATACTTTAACATGCCCCATACTTTGTATTGGAGAGTACAATAATGTAAATCCTAAAGCACCACTATTTTAGCATAATAAAAGAAAGTCCAAAGAGCTCCTATATAGACTACTCCAGATAACTTCGCTTCTTTGATACTTGTAGCTTATTGTAATTTTTTTTAAGAAATTCAAGGTCATTATCATTGTATTGTACAAATAAGCGCTTTGATTAACACAGCTATATAGTTTTTTTAATTTTTAAAAAAACCTGTGGAGACAGTGATCTTGTCTTTAAAATATGATAGTCCTTTCAGTATAATGTCTTAGATTAAAGACGTTGCCTTTAATATCTGTTGGGAAGGAAATGTCCAGACTTTTCAAATCTTTTATTATATGTTTCCTTTTTTGTTTACATAGGGAACAATGTTTATAGTTGTGTGTACAGTGGGGGTCTACAACAAGAAGTGTATATTTTCAAACAATTTTTTAATGATTTAACAATTTTTGTAAATCATTTTCAGGCTTCTGCAGCTGTAGATTCTCACTGTGAATCCCTTGCTTGCTCATGCATAAGTGTATTTGCAATACCAAATATACAGGTTTAGTATTTTTGCCTGTTAGTGATTGTTTCACATGTGTAACGTTTTGGTTGAGATGTTAAATGGTGGACGAGTACTGTGGATGTGAATGTGGGAAGTAATTTTAATCATGTGTAATTGGTCACAAGGCCTAAGTTGCAGTAACTATTGCTGTTTTATTTAACAATGCCTTGTTGCTTTGTATGCATTAATGTTTGGGTGTAAAGATTGTGTGTCTATCCAACAGGGAGCCACAGTATTTAAATTGACCAACCTGATGTTACAACGACTTTGAGGTGGCCAAATGTAAACTAAAAGCCTTAATTAAAGTGGTGCAATTTTGTATAACTTAGCATCAGTAGTTCAATAAATTTGGTTTGCCATGCAAGGGCTTGCATTATAATTACTTGCCACTTGACTGTGTTTTGTGTAATGTTTAACAGTGCTAGTAAATAAATATGGGTTTAACTTTTTAAATGTAATAGATGCATTTTACATAGCGTGGTTTCATAATTTAACATTTGGGCAAGCCAGAGTCATTCATTAATTATAGAAATGGTGAGGGAAAGGTGTCAGATTTTTTTCCCCTACTATTGTTTGAATATCCACATAACCAACCTTTGAATTTTTTCTTGGAAAAGAATTTTGTAAATCAAGCAATATTAATGAACATACACCTTTTGGGCAATATTTAGTAGCTCTTTGAAGTGTGTAGGAGAAAGAATTGAAAATACTTGGACAGGTGTTATGCTTGGGTTTTTTTTTTTTTTTAAATATAGGATGAAGTTATACTTAGAATATTATGGTTTAAAGATCTTTGAAGTGGACTCAAGTACTATCTTTTTAGATAATCTGTCTTTTTCTTATGTGTGCTATAATTTAGTTATTTTGAAATTTTTAAAAATTTCTTAAACTTTCTCAAAGTATTTCCCAGTCACTGAAGCATATAAGCAATCAATTAGTGATACCGTTTAATTTAGGGTTGTCTACTAATCTCTTAAAGGCATACTATGTGAATGGAACATTAAAGGCTTTCATTTTAAAGAGAAAGGTCTTATTTTTTACAAATTTAACTCAGAGATCCATGTATTTAAAGGTTTTATGTATCTAAGGAATAAATTATTCTCTCAGAAGCCCCACTTAATTTAAGAGACTTGTCTTAGAAGAATTGGTTATATTTGTATTCGTTGGGAGAAAAAAACCCAAAAAGTGGGATTATGGGGCACTAAAATCACTTTGATTTATTGTGTCCTGTGTCCAATTTGACCATCTTTGAGGGCACCACCATTAATTTTGTTACCTTTAATAAATGTTGCCTACCAGCTATGCGCCAGGCTGAATTCTTGCCTCTTTAAAACAAATATTCAGATAAGTTTAAGTACTTCTTTGTCAAGCACAATTGTTCTAAGTGTGAGGACAGAGCCAAAACTGAGATCAGCTTAGAACCATGCCCTTTTTGAATTTATACTCTATTATAGGGCTTCTCAGCCTCAGCACAATGGATGTTTTATGCTGGATAATGAGTTGTCGGGAAGCTGTCCTGTGCATTATAGAATTTTTAGCAGCACATCTAGTATCTACCCTCTAGATGCCGGTAATACTACCCCCACCCCCAAGTTGTGACAACCAAAATTGTCTCCAAACATTGCCCAAGTGTTTTCTAGCTAGATTCAGTGAGTGAGGGGTTGCTAAAGGGCAAGGTCACCCTGACCAAGAACCACTGATCTGGTGGGAAACAACACATTAATTACAGATGAGTGTTAGGGAAACAAAATGGACAATTTAGTATAGTGAATAAGACTCGGCTACATTGGAACCAGATTTCATGGGTTTCTAATCCCAGCTCTGCTACTTCCTAGCGTGTGACATTGGTTCAGTACCTCTGTTCCCTTATCTGTAAAATAGGAATGATAATAGCACCACTTCATACAGAGTTAAAGGGAGTGAAGTAAATGTCAGTGCCATCCTCTTGGTCAGTATTTTTGGTTTTTATTTTGTATTTTGCTATTGGAAATAGGACTGTGGTTTGGCAAAGAGCATCATTGTCTCCCATACAAAATAGTAACTGCAGGGGTGCCTGGGTGGCTCAGTCGGTTAAGCATCTGACTTCAGCTCAGGTCATGATCTCACAGTTTGTGTGAGATCGAGCTCAGAGCCTGGAGCCTGCTTCCGATTCTGTGTCTCCTTCTTTCTCTCCTCCCCCACTCGTGCTCTGTCTGTCTCTGTCTCTCAGAACTGAATAAAAGTTAAAAGTTTTTTTAAAGATTAAAAACAAAATAGTAGCTGCAGCTTAGGAATTCAAATCATGTAGATGGACTTTTCTGGTGCTTAAATGGAAAAATACTAAAATATAATTCAGTCAGGAAAGTCATGAGTTCTTCTGTCCCCAACAATACCTGGAGAAAGTTCAACTTTAGGAGAAAACCAGAGTGACATTTCACCTAATTTTTTCTACAAAGGTGCCTAAAATGCTGCTTTGACTTTCATGGTGGTGTTTTTTTATTTTGTACATAATCTTCAGCACAATTGCGGATATTAGGAGTATAAAGTTTTAAAATATCCAGTTATGAAAGTAAACTTTACTTTTTTAAAATCCTCTCATCTTCAGATGTGGGGCAGCAAACTTAGAATCAAAACTTAACCCTGCAACATTTTTTCTTTTAGTTTTCCTCAACCTGTGCCTTCCTTGAGTTTAATCTCCAGCGGTTTTTCTGTCTCCTCCCTTTTAAATCTTGGAAATGTAGAAAGCACTTACAGTATTTTATAATGAATACTCCTATGACCTTATCTTAGAAATCTTAGTGTTTTCAGGCTTCTACACTATGAGTGAGTCTGGGAGTGCCTGGGTGGCTCAGTCCATTAGGTGTCTGACTTCAGTTCAGGTCATGATCTCACAGTTCACGGGTTTGAGCCCCACATCGGGCTCTGTGCTGACAGCTCAGAGCTGGAGCCTGCTTCGGATTCTGTGTCTCTGTCTCTCTGCCCTGCCCCTACTCATGCTCTGTTTCTCTCTGTCTCAAAAATAAACAAAAATTTTTTTTAAATAAAAAAAACTATCGGTGAGTCTTAAATTGTGATTTATAGGACTCAAATTTTTGTTTTCTGTAATTTGTTACATTGCATCAATACATCTGGTACTTTATGAATGCATGAGAGAAGTGTAATAGTTTCAGAGTAGAATGAAACCTAGTTTCTCATAACTGACTATTGAGAGAAAAATGCATGAGTCTTTGTTGGGATATTGATACTTCTCAAAATTAGCTAGTAAGCCTATTAATGGAGCAGCTAAGTTTGTGGGCTTGACATTAGTTTCTCTTTGAAAGGCAGAAGTAAAATACTGCTAAAGAGGTCTGTTTTCTAAATGCAGATAAAAAGTATTCCACATGTTGCATATACTTTCAACTTGCTTTCTTAAAACATCCTTGTCTGTAGCCTATAGATTTCTGAGTTAAGAATTAAAAGATTTTATCCAAAATTAGAGACCTCAATCTGATTTTTGTATCAAGGAATCAACAAATGTATTCAGTATTGTGTGTCTGCCATGTTCTAGGCATTATTCACTGTGCTAGGGATACGGCAGGGATGTTTTGCTCACATGGAGCGTACATTCTGTTGGGGGAGAAAAGACTATCAGCAAATGAGCAAACTCATTTGGTAATAGTCTTTTCAACTTTCTCAGAGCTTTCCATTTGGGACAATTTAATGATTTTAAGAAACTTATTTTTAATATGTATAAAAATCATTTATAGGCAGTTAATAATTTTTCTGATTTATCTGAAAGGGCATGGAAAGAATTTTTACTATTATCAACCTAGTTTAACCCGATTTTCTTTATACAGTGACATAAGTAATTACCCAGGTTCAACACTTGGGTCCAAATCCAGGGATTTTTCTGAAAACTAAACACGTATCTTCCAGATTTTTTATGTGAATAATCTTTTCACGTAAGTCAAAAGGTTATAGTAGCTTTTAAATAGGCAGAGATCAAAGTTTTTAATGTTTCTGTCATTTGCCATTAATGCCTATTCAGATTTCTATATATAGTAGTCTGTATCCCCTGTGAGCACTAAGTTGAGAACAGGAAACTATTACTGTCAAAACTTTTGAATGTGCAATGTATTACTCTATGCTCAGGGCATAGAGGAGTAGCAAAGAATAAATGGTATATAATAAGCCCAGACCCTACTGGCAAGGTGTTTAATCCATCCGTGGTGGGAAAGATCAGTCAAAAAGTATCAAAAAAGCGAAACTGTAATAATTCATATCTAACCACAGTTTGTGCTTATTATCTGTATTAATATTAATGACTAAAAATTGTATTTTACTTTAAATATATGGACTATTTGAGAGGCGCCTGGGTGGCTCAGTCGGTTAAGTGTCCGACTTCAGCTCAGGTCATGATCCCACAGTCCGTGGGCTCAAGCCCTGTGTTGGGCTCTGCTGACCGGTCAGAACGTGGAGCCTGCTTCAGATTCTGTGTCTCCCTTTCTCTCTCTGCCCCTCCCCTGCTCGCCTTTGCTCTCTCTCTCAAAAATAAATAAACATTTAAAAAATGTTTTAATAAAATATATGGACTATTTGATTTATATTTCTAACTATTTTGCTCCGGTCAGTTTTAGTTAGATTCTTTGAGCAAATTAAGTAAGGAGTGATTGAAGAACTACATAGCTGGCAGGAAAAAAGTACCTTTCCATACTGGGAATGGAGTACAATCAAATAAATAATACAGTATACAGTGGGTAGTTAGCAGGGAGCTACCCTGTCCTAACTGAGTAATATTAAAGCAACAAGAGATTTGATAGCCATGAAAGATGGCCCCAGGCCAGAGCCTGAGCTAACCCAGCTAGCTTGTGGGCCGCCCAGGTCTGTAAGCACGAAATGATTAGGGTCGGAGCGTGGTGAGAAGGGAAGTCCAAGAAAATTTTTAAAGGAGTAACTAGAGAATTGGTTAATGGCTTAGGTGTGGGAACTGAAGGAAAGAGCGAAATACCTGATTATATTAACAAGACTAGAGGAATTGAGCACCAATGACCGGAACATGGAAAGGAAGCCTGCAAGGAATTTTTAGTGCATGAGCAAAAGAACTTTTTGATACAATGAAGTTTATGTTAAGTGAAATATCTTACGGAGTATATTCTGAGGAGATGGAGATTTTAACAATTGGGCTTTGGAGTCACTGACATACAGAAGGCAACTGAAACCGTGAGTGAATTATTTTCAGAATGATTAAGCATGGAGAAAGTGAAATAGGGTCTGGGTGGAGAGGGGTTAGAGTACAAAAAATTGCTATTACAAAGAGAAGGCAGCAAATAGCCTTCCATAGCCTGAGAATACAGCACCTTTGATGGCAAGGAACAAGATCATGTTCTCTACGTATTCCCTATGCCAGCAGTAATTTCATTCTCTGGACACATCATAATTTATGTCATAATAATCATAATCTAGACATGTGATACTTTGTGTCTGTCCCTTTATATACTTCTTAGTGGGGAATTGGCTACTAATTGGAGACAATAGGATGATTTTGGAAATACCATCCTTGAATTAGTATCAGGTCTATGGATGTCAGTGTGGCAACTATACAGCGTTTCGGAGCCAATGTCGACAAGCCTTTTTTCAAATTCTGCAAAACCAAAGCTCTGAGGCATCTTTCAAATACATGCCACTGAAGTATTTCTCCACATACCTGTCCAATAAATATTTTTGTGCCTCTCATTTTTCTTAGGAGGACCTTTGGTGTTTTACCCACAAAAATGTGTTAGGGAGATAAATTACTAACTGGGCTCTCCTCTGTTCTTGATCTATTTCTATTGCTTTCTAGAAAGACATTCATGTCCTAGTTAAACAGTATTCATTAGTTCCTAGGGATACTTCTCACCATTCTGGAGGCCAAAAGGCCAAAATCAAGGGGTCGGCAGGGCCTTGCACCCTAGCCGGCACTAGCAGAGAACCCACTCCTTGATGCTAGCACTCCTTAGCATTAGGCCACAAACATGCCAGATTCTGCTTCCATCTTCATATCTTCTCTCAGTGTGTCTCCTGTCTTAAGGACATTTGGGATGGCATTTAGGACACACCTGGGGTAATTCAAAAACTCTTATCTCAAAATTCTTAATTACATCTGCAAAGACTCTTTTTTTAATGTTTACTTTTGCCTTTTTTCAAATAAAGATAATTTCACAGGTTGGGGATTAAGACGCTATCTGGAAGCCATTATCAGCCTACTGGTTTTACAGTAACAAAGACCAGCATGGGTCTACTCTAGGATAACCCAAAACATGCGGAATTGAAACAGCAGACCTAGGGATCTTCCTGGAGACATCCAACCTTGGAAAGCCCCAAGTCTACTCTGTAGAGATTCTCTGGAGGGAAGCCTAGAATTAAACGAGCCTTCCAGGAGTCAATAAAGGGTCCATTGCTGGCTAGTTCCACAATTCCAAAACCAGCATAGTACTCATATGTTACTGCTAATATCCCCCTGAATGACCTTCCACTTGTGTTAGTATACGTCTTGTTTTCACTGCATATATTCTGTTTTTCTGGGCTGACAATAATTTCCCCCTTCCACTGGCTTAGATGTAGGAGCGATATAAATAACAAACTTTATTTTCTTATTTTTCATTTTCAGACTCAAGGTTTTCTCTCCCCCTTACCTCCGCCCTTATTCTGACAGACAAGATTCATATTAAAAGAACATGAGTGCTTCTAAAACCAAACAGTATCATGATTTTGAAGATTTTGCGCAACTTCTGCACTGAATTGAATGTTTTCTTCACTGCTTTTTTGTTTGTTTTTTTGTTTTAGAAATTGGAGTGATGGGCAGGCACAAGAACCAAATGACAAGCAAATTAGGGATTAATTCAATCCAGTAGGTTTTTTAAATATTTGTTAGTACATCTTGCATTAAGGGGGAGGTTTCTGTCTGTGTAATCACTTCTCAAAACTGAATTTGGCCCTTCTCCAGATAAGTTTTATCTATGAATTACTTAAAGTAATGGTATACCATTTGTGTGCTTCACATGCTTAAGAAACAAATGTACAGTTCCAGAAATTAACTTAGTCATTCTCTACTGAAACTATTCTGGAAAAAGTTTTATTTCACTCATTCGTTCCTTTGAATTTTCTGACTTCAGTAAAGCACCATACAAGATTTTAACTGGAAACTTAATAGAGTCTATTGAATTAGACTAAAAGACAATATCAATTCCCGAAATACATCTTGAGCTCCTTGCAGAAGCTGGACCTGCTGGTAATTAACTATTTAGAAAATACCTAACAGCTAACTCTTAATTTTTCGGGAACAAAGAGTATTGTTAGCCATTGCCGTGACACTAATTTCATTCCACCAATGCTGTCATAGAGGATGGCACCAACAAAAGAAGTGGCACCCAAAACTGCTGTCATCTTTCTACCCCGAACCAGTATAGGATATACTTGTGGTCAAGACCCTCTGTATCCTACCAGTATAGGATATAGGATATACTTATGGTCAAGACACTCTCCCCTTCTCATGAGAGAAGCAGTGACGTCGGTTACAATTGGCTTACCTGCTCTATCTCACTTTGAAGGAGAAAAGTAAATTCCAGGAAGCAAAAGATTTTATGACAGACCTGTACAAAATAAACTGAAACACCACATGAATTTAACCAAAATATATTCACTGTCTAGCCTTAAGCCTAGTTTGACTATGACTCTTCTCCAAAGAAAAATAATTTGTAGGATCATAATTATTATATAATAATCATTAATCTGTTGTTATTACATAATTACAATCTATGGAATGAATCATTCCATACATAGGCTATTTCTCTGCTTTCCTTTCTTGCTATTCTGTCAAGGTGAGAGAATCAGAAATAAAAATTTAAGGAACCTGTGACCCAGGTTCCCCCAAACCAACCAAAATGGGAAATGATAAAAGAATAGGAAAAACTATGGGGCGCCTGGGTGACTCAGTCAGTTAAGTGCCCAACTTCGGCTCAGGTCATGATCTCATGGTTCATGGGTTCAAGCCCCATGTCGGGCTCTGTGCTGACCGCTAGCTCAGAGTATGGAGCCTGTTTCAGATTCTGTGTCTCCCTCTCTCTCTGACCCTTCCCTGCTCATGCTGTCTTTCTCTCTCTCAGAAATAAATTTTTAAAAAATGGGAAAAAGTAGCAAATGAAAGCTTAATTATTGTTTCTTTGGCATGATGTTTACATGAATGAGACCTTTTTAGATTGAAGAACTCGCAAGCTCTGATGGTTGAGAAGTAATAATAATAAATATTAATCATTTTTTAAGCCCCCTATTATATGCCACCCACAGCTCTAAACAGTTTACATGTGTTTATCTTATCTAGTCCTCAACATAATACTATTGAAAGAGGTTATTAGTGTCCCCTAATACAGTTAATAAATGCATTAAATCAATAGAAATAAATATTTGTTATATACACTGAAAAATGAAATTATTTTTGCTGGTATTATAAGTGAATAAATACCTCAGGGCTCATGGATGGCTCAGTTGGTGGAGCATGTGACTCTTGGAGCTCAGGGCTGTGAGTTCGAGCCCCATGTTGGGTGTAGAGATTACTTAAAAATAAAATCTTAAAAAAATAGTAAGAGAATACCTCAAAAGTTCATAACAAATCTACTAGAATTCTTCAGGAACTTGGGAAAGTGGCTAGATACAAGATAAGTATGCCAAAAATCAATAGCTTTATTTTATATTCACAATAAGCACTTGAAAGTTGATATGGGGGTAAACATTTATGATAAAAACTATAAATGCCTCAAGGTATAAAGCTGACAAGGAAGAGGTATTATAGTCTTATTAAAGGACATAAATCAAAATCTGAACACATACTATATTCTTTTTTTATTTTAAAAACTATTTTTAATGTTTTATTTATTTCTGAGAGAGAGCGAGAGAGACAGCATGAGCAGGGGAGGGTCAGAGAGAAAGGGAGACACAGAATCTGAAGCAGGCTCCAGGCTCTGAGCTAGCTGTCAGCACGGAGCCCGACCCGGGGCTCAAACCCACTAACTGTGAAATCATAACCTGTGCCCAAGTTGGACGCTTAACCAAGTGAGTCACCCAGGCTCCCCACAAATACTATATTCTTGAATGGAAAGACAAAATCATAAAATATCAAGTCCGTCAAATTAGTATTTTAATGTATTACAATTCCAATTTGAATTTCAACTGGGTGGTTTTGAAATTGAAATTTAAAAAGTTTTAAAGTTCAAGTGAAAGAAGCAATGACACTAATCAGCATAGAATTGAATCCAGAAGTAGATTCCAGTACATAACAGAAATTAATATATGAAAAATTATATATTTCAGTAAGAAAGAATGTTAATGATGCTGGCACAAGTAGGTATATAAAGCTAATTCCAAATATATTTTAATTTTTCAAGCTATAAAGTAAAACGAAAATCTTAGAAGAAAATCTAAGAGACTAGAAGTGTAGTCTAGAGATAAAGAAGACCTTCTTAGCCAATTCAAGAAACTCAGAAGCTATTTAAATTTAAAACATTTTACATATTTAAATTATAATAAAATTAAAGAATATACATTTCTATATAGAGATATAGATATATAATTTGGCAAAATATATTACAGAGTAGATTTGGGGGCGCCTGGGTGGCTCAGTAGGTTAAGCGTCTGACTTCGGCTCAGGTCATGATCTCACGGTTCATGGGTTCGAGCCCCGCATCAGGGTCCGTGCTGATAGCTAGCTCAGAGCCTAGAGCCTGCTTCAAATTCTGTGTCTCCCTCTCTCTCTGATCCTCCTCTGCTCATGTTGTCTCTCTCTTAGAAATAAAAACATTTAAAATTTTTTAAAAAAAACAAAGTACATTTGGGAAGGTATAAAATATATAGGGTTAATATCTATAAAATACAAAGAGTTCTTAGAAATTGGGACAAAACAATCCAAAGGAAAAATGGATGAAATATTACTAGGCAGTTCAGAGAAGAGCAAATCCAAATGGCTCATAAACATCAAAAGATGCTCTAACTAGTAGCCAGAGAAATCCAAAGCAAAGTACTAAAGAACCCAACACATGGGCAAAATTCACAGAGATAACACTCTAATTCCAGAAGAAGGTTAGAGACTCATGTAATTCTGATGGAAATGTGTGTTCCGTAGCCTTTGGGTAAAGCAAAATTTTAATTTGCGATCTGCTAAAAGTCAAAATAGGCATATTTGACCCAGCTATCCTATTCCTGATGGCTACACCAAAGACGTGAAAGGATATATACACTAGACTATTTACTGCCACACACTACTGAAGAAAAACCTGAAACAAGGTAAATGACCATCAATAAAGAAAAATTGAAAAGATTATGATTCATGTCTAACATAGAACATTATGCAGCATTTAAAAATGAGTATGATGTTTAATGGTTGACTTAGAGGGATTTCTATGAGGTATTGAAAGTGAACAAAGCAAGGTACTGAAAAATACATACCATGTTATTAACATGGCTACAGAGGAGGGAAGGGGTGAGGAAGTTAGGGGGATTCGAGTAGGTACAAGAAGAAAAACAAAGCTACATCAGTGGGAAAAAGAAAAACAGGAACACAAAGATACAGAGAATCCGTGGTCAGTAGCAGGTTAATAAGAGTTTCTGGAATATACATTTTTTTTAAATTTATATAATATTTATCTATAAAGACGTGACAACACTAAAAAACACATTGAAAACCAGTGTTTTAAACTTTAAATGTGGGATTTAAAAATATTTTAACTTGAGATTGCAATAATTTTTTTTTCCAAATAGCATTTGATGGGCAATTCTGATATAATTTACAGCTGTAATACTCTTAAAGGACTATCACATACTATGGCCTATCAAATATAATCTGCACTTTGCAAATCGAGACAAAAATTTATCCATCATATACATTTTAAAAGCTATATGAATATCATTATTATATGTAAAATATGAATGTTAACATGTGAGAGATAATGTGCAATAATAAAAATTACTGTACTAAGCCCTAGTAATATGGATGACTTTTGAATTGTTATTTGTTGTCTCCTAATATTGTTATGCTATCATTAAGTAAAAATAGGTAAAAAATTTTAATCAACTCATCATCATAACTTCGTACTTAAATCAGAGGAAAAAAAATCATCATTGAGAAAGTCAAAGGAGTTTAGCTTTCTTTTATTACCTAAAATTCAACCTTTTTACAAAGCTAAAGAACTTCAGTGGATTTTGTGAAGGACAAAGAAGTGGTACTCCCCTTGGATGGCAAGCAGTTTCCTAAAGATTAAACTCAATCATTTAAAAATTGCAAATAGGACTCAAGGATGGATTTTGAAGTAAGATTTACCTAATGCTCTTTTACAACACAGACTAAAGCTTCCAAACAGTTTCAAGGTCAATGTTCAAGACAGACACAGGTTTTTTTGCATTATAGTCTACTGCCAATACTTACATCCTACATTTTATGCTTTTAAATGCACTTCTATTTATAGAACCTGCACAGTTTGCTCTTATATGTCAATATTTTTGTAGCTCAAAATACTCTCAAAGTATTTTAAAAGTAATTCCTGCTCTTGACTTATGAACCCAAATATGCTCTTTTTTTTTTTTTTTGAGAGAGAGAGAGAGAGCTCAAGCAGGAAAGATGCAGAGAGAAGAGGGGGTGGGGTAAGAGGATCTGAAGCAGCTTGACAGCAGCGAGCCTGATGCAGGACTTGAACTCACAAATCTTGAGGTCATGATCTGAGCCAAAGTCGGATGCTCAACCAACTGAGCCACCCAGGAATCCCAAAATATGCTATATTTTCAGTCTTTAGAATAACACCTTGAAAATTTTGTCATTAAAGAGTAGAGTCGTAGCATTATGGATGCATGATCCATTCTCTTAAGGATACATTTTCAGGGGCGCCTGGGTGGCTTAGTCGGTTGAGCGTCCGACTTTCACTTAGGTCATGATCTCGCGGTTCGTGGGTTCGAGCCCCACGTCGGGCTCTGTGCTGACTGCCAACTCAGAGCCTGGAGCCTGTTTCAGTCTGTGACTCCCTCTCTCTCTGACCCTCCCCTGCTCACGCTGTCTCTCTCTCTCTCCTAGAAATAAATAAAACATTAAAAAAAAAAAAGATTCCAAAAAAAAAAGGATACATTTTCAAAGATCCTCTAAATTAGAAGATATTTACTTATAGACAAAGATAATGATACATATATGGTACACTACCTATTCAAATTTTAACTATTTGTTATACTGTTTCTTGAAGGCTATCATTTAGTCAGACAATAATGTGTGTTTGTTTCCTCTACATTCTTTCCCCCTCCCTGCCTTCTTCCATCTCACTCTGTAGGTGAGAAGCATATGCCTCCCATTCTCAGCCAACACACTCAGGTCTGGACAATGACCTGCACTAGGTAAAGTAAACTGAAGGCTAAATGCCTTTATCCGTGTTTCTAGCACCACAGAAGACACTCCCTGGATTCTTGTGCAAACCCCAAAAGAGAGGAGAGAACACTGTGATGTGTGAGAGTGAATTTCCTGCCTTCAACCCACTAACCCAGGCAGGGTGAGGACTCAGTCAGAACCAAGGGCACCTGGGTGGCTCAGTTGGTTAACCATCCAACTTTGGCTCAGGTCATGATCTTATGGTTTGTGAGTTCAAGCCCAGCATTAGGCTCTGTGCTGACAGCTCAGGGCCTGGAGACCGCTTCAGATTCTGTCTCCCTCTTTCTGCCCTCCCCCCACTTGCCTTCTCTCTCTTTCTCAAATATAAATAAACATTAAACAAAAAAAAAAAAATTAAGAGAACTAACACCACGTTAGAAAAAAATTTTAATGTGACTTTTCTTACCCAGTCGAATTTCTAGGGTAAGGTTCATGCTAGTTATTTTCTTTTCATAATAAAATCTAAACAGATTTTCTAAATCATGCTATTTAGAGAAAACAGAACAAAGCAATGCTCTCTCCAGGGCCTTAATAGATCATTCTTCAAAAACACAAATGTGTTTGATTTACAGGATTTCTATGCCAAGTAGAGAAGTATGTGAAAAGAGCAAAGTAAAATGCATAAGCTGCATTGTGGTTTAGCTGGAGAATGTCCTATATCAACAGGGAATAACGATTTTAGTTTTTCAATTGCTTCCAAGATCATTTCCGTTATTGATGAAGCCTTAGATGTCTGTAAAGAGGAGTCGCTGCAATTGATTTATTTGTCTGGCAAACTTTTTGTCAGCAAATTCACCACCACTACCTTGAAAATGTCATTGACTACTTTATGCTTAAGACGTTAGAAACACAAGCCACAATGAAAGCTATATTGAGCTAACTCTTACTGTTAGAATTCTAAGAAGCAATAATATATTTATGATTTTATGTTAAAAATCTCCCAAACATCGATGTTTAAATCACAATTCAGCAATAAAAGAGTAACTCAAAATTACAGAGTTTTACATTTCATCATTCTATTTCCCTCTTCAAATTCAACATAATTTGAAAGAATTAAGAGGAACTGTAACATAAATTATTCAAGGGTTCTTCCTGTTTTTAAGCTTCACAAGATTAAGATGATAAAGAAATCTTTTGAAGTGGTAGAGAATACTGTGAAGTATCTACATATGATAGAATATAAGTGAAAATAAATTTAATCTAATTACACAAATGTGGATGCTCTTACTAGAATAGTTTTTGAGGAATTGAATGCAATTGTATTGATTGGAAATGACCCACTTATTCAAGAAAAACTTGAGCACCTACTAAATGACAAAAGGTAAAGGTGAAGAAAACAGATTAGGTCCCTGCCTTCTTAGCGTTTAACAAAAGAGCAAACCTATATTGAATATTTGCTACATGTGGTGCATGATAACATTAGCCAATGTTTATTGAGTGGTTATTATATACCTGTACTGTTCTAAGTGATTTATGCATTTAAACTCATTTAATCCACACAATAAACTTGTGAAATAAATTTATTTCTGTTATACAGAAGCCTAGACCTAATTTGTCCAAGGCTCCACCGAGTAAGTAGGGCGGCCTGAACTCAACCCAAAGAGTTTTTGTGTTCTGTACCACCTCTCAAATTGCTGTATAGATATTATTTAATTGCCAGCACAAACCATTAAATATAATATTCTTATTTTCTCAATTCTGCCAAAGAAGAAACTGAATTGTAGGGAAGGGAAATAACTCCTCAAATGTGAACTGACCAAGATCCTACCCACTACACTACCTTACTGGAAAGAAAGACCAGATGGGCATGGAGGAGGGCACTTGCTGGGATGAACACTGAGTGTTATATGTAAACCAACTTGACAATAAACTATTTAAGAAAAATAAAATTAAATTTAAAAAAAGGAAAGAAGACCAGTGTCATCCTGGCTCCTCCGCATTTAAACTTTGACCCTACTTGACCTCTGAATAAAGCATTTTTCTTCAAACCAATAGTATCACCTCTCTGCCACAAAAAAAAAAAAAAAAAGAGTTCTATCTGAAAAGACATAATATCCTCCATCAATAGCTTCCCGTTATTACCACCACAACCACATCCTTGTCTGGAATCTTATCAATGTCTGCTTGAGTCTTTAGTCTTTCCACTAGTTTTCCTCCTAAACATGAAGTCAGTTAATACATCTGAGTCTTTGAGGGCATGCACAGTTTACACTTCACATTTAAGTATATTTTCCCTCCCTGACTCATGAACTTCTTTTTCTTGAAATTTAACATTTTATTCTATCTTTTTTGCTGCCTGATCTGAACCAAGCTAGAATCTTGCAGATTCCCTAAAATACATTCAGAGCTCTGTTTTGCTTTATATTGTTCATATTTAACTACATTTTTTTTTAGTAGGCTTCATGCCCAGAAGAGCCCAATGCTGGGCTTAAACTCAAGATCCTGAGATCAAGA
Source organism: Crocuta crocuta (assembly GCF_008692635.1). Taxonomy (NCBI): domain Eukaryota; kingdom Metazoa; phylum Chordata; class Mammalia; order Carnivora; family Hyaenidae; genus Crocuta; species Crocuta crocuta. The sequence goes on along the minus strand of NW_027531999.1, from coordinate 4,825,237 downwards.
CCTGAGCTGAGATCAGGAGTCTAACATTTAACCAACTGAGCCACCCAGGTGCCCTGAACTACTTTACAAGATCACTGCCACTTATGTGTAAAATGTTTGTCAGAATTTCATTTTAATTAGCAAGATCTGGTATGTTTTGGGCAGGGAGCCAAATTAAATAAAAATTATTTGGAGTTCATTTATATGTATAAATTTATAATTATATATACAGTATACATTTGTATATATTTAAGACTGAACATTACTTTGCACAACAATTTGAATGTACTTAACACCACTAACCTGCACACTTAAAAACAGCTAAAATAGTAAATTTTATATTATGTATGTTACCACAATTTTAATTTTTTATATTTTTTATTTTTAAATTTTCTTAATGTTTTATTTATTTTTGAGAGAGACAGAGTATGGGCAGAGGGAGACACAGACTCAGAAGCAGGCTCCAGGCTCTGAGCTGTCAGCACGGAGCCCAGTGCAGCACCACAACTCACAGACAGCAAGATCATGACCCGAATGTAAGTCAGACGCTTAACCGATTGAGCCACCAGGTGCCCCACAATTTTTAAATAAATAAGGAAAAGAGCTGGTCAATATGAGGAGAAAAAAAGAATAAAACATTGCCAACCATGTACTAATATCAATTTGCAAGATGGAATAGTTTAACCTCAAAATAGTTTTTAAGTAAGCGCATTTTAAGAAAATAATAACCAAATTGTTTTTGGTAACTGCAATAGTGATTTAAAATACTTATGTTGTCAGGGCACCTTGGTGGCTTAATTGGTTGAGCATCTGACTCTTCATTTTGGCTCAGGTCATGATCTCAGGGTTCATGAGATCAAGCCCCCTGTTGGGCTCTGTGCTGACAGTGCAGGGCCTGCTTGGGATTCTCTCTCTCCCTCTCTCTCTCAAAATAAATAAATAAGCTGTTTAAAAAGTACATATTTATGTTGTCCATGTTATGATTAAATAAGTATGTTTGAATAGGTAAGTCTACATGATTTTTTTTTTAATGAGTCAATGGTCTTTTCTCCCCAATCGATATCTTCCAGGTGCAAGCACAGTGCCCAGTACACAGTAGACATTCAATAAAAACTTGTGAATAGATGAGTAAAGGATTCTTTAGGATTAGATCCACCTAACTGCTTTATATGAAGAACAAAAGGAGACTTTACAGTCAGATTTATATTTTTCAGTATAAAGTATAGTTATTTTGAGCTCTTCATATAGACAAGGGATATTACAGCATCACAGAAAAAAAAAAGATTGAGATTGGTTCAACTGAGTCTATATTACTAATTCCTCTATCACTGTCTTGAGTTTGATGTTGCCAAATGAACTGAAATTATTATCAGAATAAGAATAAGATCGTTTTAAATTTATATAAATATGCCATATGTATTATAATTCTTGGTACTATTCTAAGGCTTTACATATATTAACTCACTAAATCTTTATAACAACCTGATGATCTAGTACTGTTACTACACCCAAAAGACGAAACTGAGGCATGCACCTGCACTCAGGGTCACATCACTAATAAGTGGTGGAGCTGGGATGTGACCTCAGACAACGAAGCTCTCAAGTCTGAGCCTTTGACCAACTTGCTCAATTGCTGTTTTTATAGTTAGTCCTTGTAACTACCCTAAAAAGAATAGTCTCATTTACAGAGGTGATGTTTAGAACAGTTAATGACTAATAAACTGCCAAAGTGAGATTCAAACCTGGGAAGTCTGATTTCCAAAACTTCCCCTAACTTCCAGGCAATAGTGTCTCCTGAGTCAAGCCATGTTTTAAAACCTAGACATTGCAATTGGTTCATGGCTCAGCCCAAAACTGGTATTATTATTTTTTTAGTTTATTTATTTATTTTGAGAAAGACAGGGAGGGAGAGAGAATTCGAAGCAGGCGCTGCACTGTCAGCACAGAGCCCACAAACCATGCAGGGCTCGAACCCACAAACCATGAGAACATGACCTAAGCTGAAATCAAGAGGCGCTTCACTGAGTGAGCCACCCAGGCGCCCAAAACTGGTATTTGTATTCAATTCATGATCCATTGTTATTTACTATACTTTTGGCTTGTGGTTTAGTTTAATTCAACCCCATGTCCATAAGTAAATCATTTCATCTTTCTGCAATTCTATTTCTTCAAATAAAAATATTAGGAAATTATAATAGAATGTTTGCAATGTTTTAAGCTCAAAGACGAAAACTGCTACCACATACTAAAAATTTAAAAAATACCACCATCTCATATCTGAACAATATGCTAATAATTTAAGTACCTCCTTTTGTTTTATAGAAGTTGCAGTATGTCCTACAACTGTGCTCAAAATCCTTGTAACTATCTTTTGGGCAGGGAAAAAACATTTAAGTATGTCACATAACAATTCACTAGATTCAGATTTAGCTCATTGGAATTCTTAGTGAATTTATTAAAATATTTTTTTGAATTTCAATTAAACCATGCTATGAAAATAAACTGCTTTAAATAAAAGAAGTCAGTGAACTTGCAACGATAGCAAAATCATCCAGTCTCACCAAAGACAACCACTGTCAACATTTGGCATGATCTTCGTTTAGCTATTTTTTTAAGATTTCATTTTTTAAGAGCAATTTTAGGTTCACAGAAAAATTGAGAGGAAGGCACAGAGATTTCTCATATGATCACTGCCCCCAAACATGCATAACTTTCCCCCATTATCAATATCTTCCACCAGAGTGGTACATTTGTTATCATCTATAAACCCACATTTATACATCATAATCACCCAAAGTCCATAGTTTACATAAGTTTTGTATTCTATGGGTTTGGACAAATATATATGACACAGAGGACATGAGCCAAGAAAGCCAGAGAGGACTAGGGGAAGCCTACTATGTCATAACACATAGGGACAGGACAGTGACAGAGAAGAGGGTAGTCTATGACGTCACATGCTCGAGAGAGGATGAGAAATGAAAAAAATGAACTCTTACTGACAAATCATTGTTGACTTGTTTCGAGCAATTTTTATTTAGCAGTGAAGGCTGAAGTCAGACTGCTTTAGGTTACATTGTAAATGTAAGTGGAGACAAACAGGAATATTACTTTTTCAAAATGTCTGGCCAAGTTAAGAATGATATAGATGACTGATATTTGATATGAGAAGATGTTTGTAGTGTTACGTGAAAAGGTAGATGATAAAATAGTGTTACAGCACAATCTCACTTGTTCCAGTTCTGTGACTGTATAACACCATCCCAAAGTGTAGTGGTATAATGTGTTTTTTTTTTTTAATATTTTTATTTATTTCTAGGATAGAGAGAGACAGCGTGAACAGGGGAGGGTCAGAGAGAGAGGGAGATACAGACTCTGAAATAGGCTCCAGGCTCTGAGCTGGCAGTCAGCACAGAGCCCGACACGGGGCTCGAACCCATGAACCGCGAGATCATGACCTAAGCGAAAGTCGGACGCTTAACCGACTAAGCCTCCCAGGCGCCCCGTCATAACGTGCTCTTAAGTCTCTTGGTTCTGTGGGTTAACCAAACTCAGGTAGGGGATTCTTTTTTTATTATTATTATTTTATTTTATTTGAGAGAGAGAGAGTACGAGCAGGGTAGAGGGGAGGAGGGAGAAAGAATCTTAAGCAGACTCCACGCTTGGTGCAGAACCCAAAGTGAGACTTGATCCCAAGATCCCTGGATCATGACATGAGTTGAAATCAAGACTCAGATGCTCAACTGACTGAGCCATCCAGGTGCCCTCTCAGGAAGACGATTCTGAGTGAGAGTCCCTTATTAAATTGTAGCCAGATATAGTTAATGGAATCGTAGAAATTCTTTAATTTTCTCCATTTGCTTGTGTCTATTTACAGATAAAAATAGACATATTTTTATGTATCTTTCTGTAATAATCACACCTATTGGATTTATAGTGAGAAAACCACTAACCAGCTACTTACAATGTACCAAAAGAGAAATTTGGCTGAAAAGGGAAAGACTAAAAAACAACAGCCAGAAAGAAATGCCAGGCGAAAGAATGCTTTCTTTTGAGGGAAGAGAGAGGTCAGGCAGATTTCGAAACAGAGACAAACTGGCCTCATGTGACACCGGATGTGATTGTGAGAAACACCCAACAATACCTAGGTAGTATTCCTGTAGCCTATCTTCCAGATGTTTATTTTTATTTATTTTTTAATACATTTATTTATTGATTTTGAGAGAAAGAGAGCAAGCAGGAGATGAGCAGAAAGAGTGAGAGAATCCCAAGCAGACTCCACACCATCAGCCGGGAGCCCAATGCAGGGCTCGAACCACAAACAGTGAGATCATGACCTGAGCAGAAATCAAAAGTCAGACACTCAGCCAGCTGAGCCACGCAGGCACCTGGTGTTTTTGTTTTGTTTTGTTTTAAGTGCTCATCATGAGAAAAGTATTGGACAATCCAAATTGAGAAATATTCTGCAAAAACTGGTCTGAAAGTCTGGAGAACTAGTCTAAATGAAAGTAGAACAAAGAGACGAGACAACTAAATGCATAATCCTCTGTTGGATCCTGTATTGGAGGAGAGCTATTATAAAAGGCATTATTGAGGGGGGCCTGGGTGGCTCAGTCAGTTCATCATCCAGCTCTTGATTTTGGCTCAGGTCATGATCTCACGGTTCGTGAGTTCCAGCCCCAAATGGGGCTCTGCACTGACAGTGTGGAGCCTGCTTGTAATTCTCTCTCTTTCTCTGCTGCTCCCCTCCCCTCAAAATAAATACATAAACATGAAAAAAGGCATTTGAGACAATTGAGGAAATTGACTATGTTTATTAGGATATTCTGTCAATGCTAAATGTTCTGAGTGTTTATTTTATTAGTTAAGAGAATGTCTTGTTCTTGATTTAGGAGATGCCGTTCTGATATATTTAGGGGTAAAGTGTCAAGATGTCTATGACTAACTTTCAAATAGTTCAGGTCAAAAAAACAAAGAGCAAGCAATTGTGGGGGAATGTTAGCAATTGGCGATTGTAGATAGAGAATATATTGACACCTATTGTACTATCTTACAGCTTTAATATAGGTTTGAAAGTTTTTTAAATAAAAGGCTGGGAAGGGGGTAAACAAGTAATGATCTCCTTCCTCAGGGGGTCAGAGAGAGCAAAGAGTGCTCCAGATTAGAGAGAGTTTGGTTCTGAGGGTTTTGGGGATAGCTGTTTCCCGGGCTCTAGCTCCTGCGCAGCTGTTCCCAAGCCTTTTCTCCAGCTTCTTAACAATTCTGTGAGTTCCTGATAGGCTTCTGGTAAATTCCCTTTTTTGCTTAATTTAGCTATAGTGAATTTCTATCATTGAAATCAGGAAATCCAAACATAAAGGCATAATATATACACTATGCACCATACAAGAATTTTATTCCAAATAGTTTTAAGGTAGGTAACCAAATGAATACATTTCCAAATATTTTGGGGGTAGTATGATGTTTATGCCTACTAATTAAATGTGTCAAAAGTGACCCCCCCCACACACACATTTTTCAACAAGTATTTTCTCTTTGCATATGAACTGAATATTGGGCTAACCCTTTACCCAAGACTGCTCTTCCCTTTTATTGTGTGCCTTATGGTCATTCAAGTACATTATATGGATAAAACACAGTGGAATTCCGTTGCCAGGGGATGCATGGCAAGAACCTGAACCACTGGCTCCCGCTGTGAATGCGTTTGCTCCAGCACCACAAAATCATTAGAACCAGATTTCACCTTCCATAAGAGAACAAATGCCCTTTTGTACAGGAAAACTAGGAGACAGGAAGAGTGAGAGAGCACCAGGGTGGGACTCATTAAGTAGGTAATTGAAGCAGGAGACTCAATAATTACCATGTGAGGTGTACATTTGGCATCGTGTTATTAATCTTTGTGATAACTCTGTGATAAAGGTGGTATTTTCATTCTACAGATGAGGGGGAATACGCGCAGAGGGATTGAGCCTAGATGGAATCCAAAAAATCCACTTATTTCCCCCTCAAAACATCATGTGGTCATGATGTGGGAAACACAGGCAAATGAAAGATTAAATTTCTTTACTGTCTATAGTCCATTGACAAGTCCTTGAAACAGGCAGGGCGACCTTCCTCTAGGAGCTCAGCTGCCTCGATGATGACACTTTGCCAGGGGCAAAAGGCAATCTTAGCTTAACATTATCCTGACCTCCGGGATTCTTTAAGTCTACTTTAACATATAAAAATTCCTTTCCAAACTTCCTTTGTTTTTTATCCCCCCCTCCAGTATGTTAGCCATGATCCTCCAAGCTTATGGCCCACTCATGTACATCCGTAGGGTCTCATGACTGAGTTTTGACTCAACAGTAATAAATGACCTTTTCCTAACAATAGCTAGCTCCCTCAAGGCCCAGGAAACCTTGCTTCGAAAAATCCTTGGAGACTTACTCTATTCCTAAGGCCCTCACAATTTGAAGGTATATAATGAGTCACCTATCACAACCCTAGGGCAGGCTTTTCTGCCTATAGGTCCTGTCCCGGGGTTTTAATAAAACCATCTTTTTGCACCGAAGACGTCTCAAGAATTCTTTCTTGGCCATGGGCTCCAAACTGCGACATTTCTACGTCTTAATGGGAATCCAGTAGGAAGAGGCCTTCCCAGTACATTACCCAGGATTGCAGTAGAATGTAAGTGGGTAAGGCAAATCTTTTGATTCTTTCTGAGCAGGAATGTACTACTTTTTGCATATATATAGGCACTTTGAAATAGAGGGCAAATTCCATCACCCTTTATGCTTTCTTAGTTTGTATCAAGTTATTAAATTCCAGTTAAATATAGCATAACATTAGTTTCAGGACTAGAATTTAGTGATTCATCACTTACATATTACTCTTTATGCTTTTTCTTTTTTACTGTTTACTTTTGAGAGAGAGCGAGAGAAAGAGCAAGCGAGCCAGCAGGGGAGGGGCAGAGAGAGAGGTGGAGGCGGGGTCAGAGGATCCGAAGCCGGGCTCAAACTCACAACCCAGGAGATCATGCCCTAAGCCAAGGTCCAATGCTTAATCCGCTGAGCCACCCAGGCGCCCCACTCTTATGCTTTTTAAGGCAAGTGATCCTTTTCTCCTTAATAGGGAAAAATACCAAGTTAAAACAACAACAACAACAGGGCGCCTGGGTGGCTTAGTCGGTTAAGCGTCCGACTTTCACTTAGGTCATGATCTCGCTGTTCGTGGGTTCGAGCCCCGCGTCGGGCTCTGTGCTGACTGCCAGCTCAGAGCCTGGAGCCTGTTTCGGCCTGTGACTCCCTCTCTCTCTGACCCTCCCCTGCTCACGCTGTCTCTCTCTCTCTCTCCTAGAAATAAATAAAAATATTAAAACAACAACAACAACTAGCCATTATGGAAAACAATATCAAGAAGTGTAGGGGGTTACGCTACAATTCAAACAAGGTATGTACAGAGAGACTGGCAGGGACCCCGGAGGTGGAGGGCAGAGCCTGCACGTCTGAGTTCCAAGTCCAGGCTCCTTCCCAGTATCGGCCTCCTGAAAATACCAGGAAATAACTGCACATTTCTCTAGGCTGTCAATGTAAGTCGTTTCCCTCTAGGATAATCCGGCGCCTGGACCACGCCCACAAATGCCAGTCAGGCAGAGGCCAGGGCGCCTCAGGGCTAAGCCCATCAGGCCCCGCCCCCTGCCCTGCCCACTCAGCCCTGCCCACTCAGTCCTGCCCGGCCCAGCCCTGCCCCGCCCAGCCCGGCCCGGTCAGACGCCATCACACCGGAGCACAGCCTTCGCGCCTGCGCAGACCGGACCTGCGGCAGTAAGGCGGAAGTCGTCGCGCGTGCGCTCGAGGGGAAAAATGTTTCTTCCTCCCTCCCCTTTTTTCTAGGACAGCTTAGCGAGGACATGCTTCCGGGTCAAAGGGTTTGCTTCCGGAGAGCGGGAAGGCTGAAACGCGGTGGTTAAGCTGGAGTCAAATTTGCAAGCTTCTCGTTGGAGAAGGCTCTGGCCATGGACAGGTTAGTTGTGGTGGTAATGGGTAAGCTAGGAGACTTGCCTCGCGCATTTGTTGGGCGGAACGAAATAGGCGAAACCCAGCTCCCAGAGGAAGCCGAGGAAGGCCCGGGTGCTATCCCTAGCACTCGCCTCCGGTGTTGGGAGGGTCTGCAGATGATGGAAGAAAAGCAGCTTGGGTCGCGAATGAATATGGACAGTGATCATCACTCGCATTTTCGCACCAGCTCTGCCATCTGTTTTGCGTTTTGGCGCAACGTTTTTCATTGATGGGGTGGGCGGGATAGGAGGTGGTCCAGCTTTCGAGATGCTGCGTGACCTGCCCGAGATCACAAAGCCAGTCAGTGACGGAACTGGGATCCCAGCCCAGACTTTCTGATCACAAGTTCCAGCATCAGGTAGTTACAGAATTAAGGTCTTTCTATGACCCTGGCACTATGCTAGCCTCCTGCTGTAAAGGTGTGTTATTCCTGTTTTTGGCCTCTGGGAATTATAGTGGAGGGGACAACGGAGCAGTGCGAAGTGATGTGTTTTAACTTTTCTGTGGGAAGAGAAAATGAGGATGCGATAAAGTCCCCCTGACACGGGAGGTATCAGGAAGACTTCGCAAAGGAGGTAACTCTCTAGTTGGCCTGAATAATGGTTACATTGAGTGCCTTAAATGCTTTATTATACATATATATTGTATTAGCTAATTTCATTTTCCTGCAATCCTATGATGATAAGTACTGTGATCCTCTTTTCATAGATTACATTAGGGCCAAAAGAGTTTAAGAACTTGGTCACAGTTAGGAAGCTAATAAGTAGAAGAACCAAGTTACCAACCTGATATGTCTCCAGATTCCAAGAATCTTTTTGCTGAGTAAGTGTTCACCAGGTGGATTAGAGGGGCAAATGTAGGCCTCTGTAGGAGAAACTACATGTACAAGGTGCAAGACGATGAAAAGGAATGAATGCATTGTGTAGCTGAATGGTCACATGCGATGTAGGTTTGAATGGGGATGTTTGTAGTTGAATATAAGGCTGAACTAGTAAGTTGGGGGTTAGAGTATAAGAACAAAGGAAGTTTGGACTTGATTCTGTAGGCTTCAGAGCTATCTTAAGATTTTAAGTGGAGGACGGGGCCCCTGGGTGGCTCAGTCGGTTAAGCGTCCGACTTTGGCTCAGGTCATGATCTCATGGTTCGTGGGTTCGAGCCCCATGTCGTGCCCTGTGCTGCCAGCTCAGAGCCTGGAGCCTGTTTCGGATTCTGTGTCTCCCTCTCTCTCTGACCCTCCCCTGTTCACGCTGTCTTTCTCTCTCTCTCTCTCTCTCAGAAATAAATAAAAAAAAAAACATTTTAAAAAAATTTAAAAAAAATTAAAAAAAGATTTTAAGTGGAGGAAAAGCATATTAGATCCTTGTCTCAAAATACAGGTCTTTTTAAAAGAATGTTTATTATTTTGAGAGAGAGAGGGACAGAGTCCCAGTGGGGGAGGGGCAGAGACGGAGGGAGACACAGAATCTGAAGCAGGCTCCAGGCTCTGAGCTGGCAGCACAGAGCTGGAACCGGGGCTCAAACTCCCGAACTGTGAGATCATGACCTGAGTCAAAGTTGGACACTTAATTGACTGAGCCATCCAGGTGCCCCTTAAAATACAGGTCTTTTAATTCACACAATTTATTTTAGTTACCTTGGGCTGCGGACAGTGGGAGATCAGGGGCCACTGCAACAGACTGAGACAAGAGATGCCATTAGCGTACTCGGGAGAAATAACTTGGAGAATCATTTCTCCAATTTATTAGAATTCTTTTTCACTTAGCCTCCCTTCTCACCAGTCCCAAACAACAGAATTTTTTCATAGTAACCATGGTTTGAAGAATTTTAGAAACTACAGAAGATCCTTTCAAGAGATCCTGCAATTTCAGGGAGCTCCTCAGTTCAACAGAGGAAAGACCTGCCTTTGTGAAGCAATTATGTAAAACAGTGCTATGATATAGATGCCAAGTCTTGGAATAATTCCATGGGCAAAAATAACATAGTGAGTGCTAATAACTCAAAGATGCCTATGCCGGAAAAATTTGAGAAGGACTTTCTTTTAAATTTTTATTTATTTTTAAGAGAGAGAGACAGAGAACGAGCAAGGGAGGAAGGAGAGAGAGGGAGACACAAAATCCGAAGTAGTCTCCAGGCTCTGAGCTGTCAGCATAGAGCCCAATGTGGGTCTCAGACTCAAAAACCACCAGATCATGACCTGAGCCGAAGCTGGACACCTAACTGACTGAGCCACCCAGGTGCCCCTGAGAAGGACTTTGAGGGATAAGCAGGATTTGGAATCAAAGAGCGCTGTTAACGAAAAGGTCAAAGAGTTGGCTATACCTTGACTGACCCAGGGTCCTTTGCTCCAGTTGTGATAAAGATCTTTGAAAATGCTACATTCTCATTTCATTCACCTGAACTTTACTATTTTAGGAGTGGCTTTGGAGAGATGTCATCCCCTGTGATCCGGGAGGCAGAAGTGACTCGGACTGCACGGAAACAGAGTGCTCAAAAAAGAGTTTTAAGTATCCTTTGCATTTTAAACATCATTATACAAATTACAACATGCCTGGAATCAAGATTATAGAATTTTCTTTTCCTGAGAGATATTAGACACTCACTATTATAATAAAATGATGTGGAAATTCATTTTTTAAATTTTATTTAATAAATGTAATCCTGAAATTCAAAGGGGTTAAAATTTCTGTTGCCTTGAAAATAAGGGTGTTCTGTTTTACTGCTATCCTGTTGTAGTTAGCTTCTGCTGAGATGAGATACCCTTTTTTAAATTTCAAATCTAAGTACTCTTAGTTCAGTGTGTAGTAATCTAAGACTGATGTCTGAGAAATGAAGCAGTAGAGGGAGTGATTTACTCTTTGCAGAGAAAAAGCGGTAGCCATAAAAACCTTGTTCTTGAAAAACGTATTCAAATATTTTATATAGGGTAATATGGTTAATTCTAACTTGAATGGTGTCCGTTTTGTACGGAAAACTTTTCTTAACTCTGTCTATAGTTCGACCATCCCAAGATGAAATTTTTGCTAATACTACACCAAGAAACCAGGTTATCCCTCGAACTCCCAGTTCGTTTCGACCACTTTGTAAGATTTTTTGCTTTTTGGTTTTTTGTTTGTTTGTTTTTTACTGTTTTATTTATTTTTGAGAGAGACAGTGTGAGCGGGGGGGGGGGGGGGGGGAGCAGAAAGAGAGAGGGATAAAGGATCCAAATTGGGCTCTGCGCTGATAGCAGTGAGTGTGATGCTGGGCCTGAACTCCCAAACTATGAGATCATGACCTGAACCGAAGTCCGATGCTTACCTGACTAAGCCACCCAGGCGCCTCATAAGATTTTTTGCTTTTAAAGCATTTAATAATNATAAATTATATATAACATATATTTATATACATTAAATATTAATGTTTTATAATATAATAATAGTAATAGCTGTATGTTAAAGTTTACAGTACACATAATAATCTTTGGTTACAATATTAATAGTTAAGAACAAATAATAATGATTGCATTACTATTTGTTGAACTCTTACCATGTATAAGACACTGCACTTTACATAAGTACACAATAACTGTGATGTAGGTATTATCTATATTTTGCCTAAACTGAAATTGAGACTTGGAGAAATTATTCAATGACGATAGCATGGCTAAGCAAATATGAGTGTAATGCAAAATTCAGACAATGATCTGTTCACTTCAAAGCCTGTGCCCTTTACACTAAACTGCCTCTTCAGTATTTATAAAATTGGAATATGAAGAATCCATGGACTCATTAGTGTCCTTTTTTACTACTTAGTTATGTTGTAATGAAAACATCTCTATTTGCAGTAAAAGATTTTCCTGTTCTTTGGCTCACTAGTACCAAAAGATCAAATTTACAAAAATAAGTTAGATCTTCCTATCATGGAAATGTTACTATTTAAGTATTTACTTGGTTAGAATCTAAATAATTGGAAACAAAGTTATTTATTGGTTGGTTGATTGTTTTGTTTTCTTGATCAGTGTTCATGCACTTTGGATTCTTTTTCTAACCTCTTGTTTGTAGCTACTCCACCCAGCCGAAGCTTACTGAGGCATCCAGATGTTTCCTGCATTCTTGGAACAGGAGGGAGGTCTCCCCGGCTTGCACAGTCTTCAGGGTTCTTGGGAAATCTGTCTATGGTAGGTGGAAAAATGGGCTGAAAATGTTCCCCTTGTCATATAAGCAAGATATTTAGCTTAAAAGCCTTTGGTGAGATTTGCAGTCATTGTCCTCAAAAGAGTTAACTAGGTTATGTAGTTTGAAATATTTTTTTGGTTGGGCTTTCAGAAAACTGAAAACCTTAAAACCCTCTCCTGTCACAGTTGGAAACTGTAATGCCAGCAACATTTGGATACAGACAGAATGTGTTAATTTGACAGTCTGCTTCTCCGAAGAAAGAATTGATTGGTCGTTGATGACTACAAAAGCTGAGTCCTGTTTTGAAGTATAGAAGAGTAGGAAGCCGAGAGAAATGGATGAAGAGTATCATAAGAAGAGAGACAAGGCATTAGAGGAAAGAAAAGAGAAATGTTGGAAAAAGTAGATGAGGCACTCTTTAGAAATCACTGTGATACAGTATTGAAAAGAGAAGAAATGTCATATAAACTGGTACAGAATGACTTCACCTAGGTGTTCAAAATACCCTATAGAAAGAGAACGGATTGTTTCTAACCGAGAAGGAAACAGAAGAGTTGTGTTGGAGTAGGAGAGTATGATGGAAAATTTAGTGCAAAAACAAGATAAAAACAGTTCTGTTTGGCTCTGTGCTTACTAAAAAGACACAGAGATTTTTCTTTTTTAGGTTTATTAATTTGTTTTGAGAGAGACAGCAGAGTCCCATGCAGGCTCCTCGCTTGTAGTGCATAGGCCAACACGGGGCTTGATGTCACAAACCGTAGATCATGACTTGAGCTAAGATCAGGAGTCGAACACTTACCTGACTGAGCCACCCAGGCACCCAGAAAAAAGTCACAGGGATCTTTGCACACACTTGAAATTGTTTAAATTAGGTGTCTTCTGAAGTATGGTTTGGTTTGTTAAACCTCTCCTTAAAAGATTTAATTGCTCTGTTAAATATTGTTGTCTTACAGATTTTTAGAATGTTAATATCTAACAATGACCTAGTCATTGAACAATTTTATGCTGCTTTTGAATCTGGTTTATGTTGGCAATGTTTACCTTGTTCTACTTGAAAACATGACTGAATTAACTACATCTGGGGTTAAAAAAAAAGAAAATGACTTATTATTTACTGCCTCAGAACTGCAAGATTAATAGTAAAATCGTTAGTCTCTTAAAGCCCAGAACAGAGTAAATGGGGTTATTATAAACTATACATTTTTTATCGTTGCTTCTACCTGGATTTTAAATAAAGACGCCTTTTTAAATCTTCAGATAGCTCTCTCTGGCTTTAAAAGGTGGATTTTAGAGCACTGAGTGTTATGTGGAAACTAATTTGACAATAAACTATTTGTAAAAAAAAGAAAGGTGGATTTTAAATAAAGGTGAATTTTTAAAACATGTTTTTAAACATTTTAGACATGTCCGAACATGGTAAAGTAAGCTCCCATGTGCTCATTGCCCAGTTATTCATATATGGCCGATTTTATGTCATCTGCATCCACAGGTGTTTCCCCTTTGTTACTTTACAACTCCCCGATTTCATAACATTTTACTCATAAATATTTTTGTGCATATCTCTGAGACATAAGACATTTCTTTCTTTAAAACAATGCTATTAACATATCTAACATCCCATACACACAGTAATTTATCATTTCAAATACGTACTTTGTATATATATTTTTTCATTACTGTATATATTTTACTAAGTGTTCACATTTCCTCAGTTGTGTCAAATTTTCTTAAGTTGGTTTGTTTAAATCAGGATTCAAATAAGGTAAACACATTGCATTTGCTTGATATGTCTTGTCTTTTAATCTATAACTGCCTCTGTCATCCCTTTTGTTAGCATTCATATGTTAAAAAAACTGGGTCATTTGTCCTGTACATTTTCCCAGTAGTGAAAAACTGATACGAATTTAGAGCAGTAGAACTGCCTTATCTTACATGTTACTATCAGCTTAAATATTACAAAATGCAATATTTATTGCCTTAAAAAAAAAAAAAGAGTAGTACAGAGAAGAAAACCGTCCTAAAAGCTGTGATTTCCTTAACAAAATAGTCACTAAAGTCTTTATTTACTCAATGGCAAAGGCTCATTACTTTTCTGTATCTTTTTTTTTTTTTTTTTTTTTTAGGTAAATATAC
>NW_027531999.1:4787586-4810915 GCF_008692635.1 Crocuta crocuta | reverse complement strand
GGAAAAGGGCATTTTTTTTTTTTTTTTTTTTTTTTTTTTTTTTTTTTTAAGGTAACTAATCTGGATGACAGTAATTGGGCTGCTGCATTCACATCACAGCGTTCAGGACTCCTCACAAGTACAGAGTCCCACAGTGTAACAGAGGACGTAACTCTCAGTGCCGTCATGTTACGTGAGGATGATCCTGGTGAAGCCGGTAAAATGGCATTGAACTCTCACAGGGTAGCCTGTTGCTCTACAAAGACCAAGGAAACTATCTCTTATATCTCTGCGTGTCATTACAAAATACTTTTCATTAAGCTGATTAGTTATGGTAATGGCTGAGCCATTTGATGTAGTAGCTCCAGAAGGTTGAGACTCTCACCTTGGTTCTCAGTTGGAGGAGCATCTTGCCACTTTATTTTTCAGTTCAAATGCCATGTTAGGTTATTAGACAAGTCTCCTATCCTTCATCTTTCATATTTCTATTGAAAATCATCTCTTTTTCTGTAGGTTGAGGTTTTATCTAATCTTGTTGACATGTTTTAATCTGGATGCTAATGCTGTCTTTTTTTTCAAATAGTATGAAGACCTTTCTAGTTTTAGGTTGGTTATTACCATTCCCCTTTGGAAAAACAAGGTTGCTTTTCATGTGTCTGTAAGAACTCATTATCACATGGGATCTTCATTTTATCATCATTCTCAGCCAACGTGATAGAGTCAGTGTTCTTACCTCGGAGTGGACATTATCTTATGTAGCGGTCCACTGAAGAGTGACAAGAGCTATTCCCATTAGAGGGGAAAGGGAACTGCTGCTCATAATGGGTGGCTTTCAGAGCTCACCTGGCTAGGAAGTGATGGCACCAGGATTTAAAACTAAGCAGTTTGATTCCACAGCGCTTCTCTTAACACTGTGGTAACCACTGCTTCCTTATAGTATCTGCCAGTAATAAGTACTCAGATTTTGAGAGATTTAGAAATCCTTTGTACTAAACCGATACAATAGGAAAAATGTTAATTTTTAGTATTAACAGTGGATGTAGGGTGCTGGGTAGCTCAGTCGGTTAAGCATCCGACTTCGGCTCAGGTCATCATCTCATGGTTCATGGGTTCAGGCCCTGCGTTGGGCTCTGTGCTGAGAGCTAGTTCAGAGCCTGGAGACTGCTTCAGATTCTGTATGTCCCCTTCTCTCTCTGACCCTCCCCGGCGCACGCTGTCTCTGTCTCTCTCTGACCCTCCCCTGCTCACGCTGTCTCTCTCTCTCTCAGAAATAAATAAAAAACATTTTAAAAAATTTAAAAAGTATAAACAGTGGATGAGACCTAAAGTATGGTACAGTACTTCAGTAGAGTGTATATATTTTCCCTGAGTAGAATATATATATATCATCTTAGTATCTGTTACAGCTTTCTCAGCTGTTTTGTTATGTATTCAAAATACAAATCAGATATTTTACAATTGGGCTCATATTTTTGTAGTAATTGTTGACAGATTGATAGCTAACACAGCCTTGGGCTCTTAATAGACTTGTAGGTAACAAGAGAAAAAAAATAGATTCATTGGACTACATCAGAATCTAAAATTTTCATGCATAAAAAGATGACAGTCAGTAGAGTGAAAAGGCAGCCCACAGAATGGGAGCTCAGAGCCTGGAGCCTGGATTCTGTGTCTCCCTATTTTTCTCTGTCCCCATATGCTCCACCTCCCCCACTCACACATCCTGTGTCTCTCTCAAAAATAAATAAACATTAAAAATTTTTTTGGGAAAAAAAAAACAACTACATCTCAACAACAACAAAAAACACAATAAAGGATTAGAATAAACATTTCTCCAAAGAAGATATGAAAATGGCCAGTAAGCATATGTTAGGATGCTTAGCATCGCTGATTGCTAGGGAAGTGTATATCAAATCTGCAGTGAGACACCACATCATCCCGTTAGGATGGATACACACAAAAGAAAGCATAAAATAACCAGTGTTGGCAAAGATGTAGAGAAATTGGAGGCTTTGTACATTATTGGTGGGGATACAATGATCAGCAATTCTACCTTTGGGTATATGTCCCCAAAAACTGTAATCAGGATCTCCAATTTGTATATCCTTGTTTGTAGCCCCCTTATTCAGAATAGCCAAAAGGTAGAAGCAACCCAAATGTCCACCAGTGGATAAATGGATAAGTAAATGTGTCATATATATGCAGTGGGATATTATTCAACTTTAAAAAGTAAGGATATTTAGACACATACTACAACATGGATGGAACTTGAGGACGTTTTGCTCAATGAAATAAACGAAAATTAAAGGACAAATACTGTATGATTCCACTTACATGAGGTACCTAAAGTCATTGGACTCCTAGAAAGTAGAATGATGGGTGCCAGGGACTGGGAGACAGGAGAACAGAGAGTTCCTTAGTAGGTAAGAGTTTTAGGGTTTTTTTTTTCAATTGAGATATAATTGACATGTAGCATAGAAGAAGTTTAAGGTGTATAACATTGAATTGATGCATTTACATATTGTAATACAATTCTTACTTTTAGTTAACACCTCCATCATACCTTCATATCTTATAATTACCATTTCTTTTTTGTGGTGAGAACCTTTTATATTTAGTCTCTTAGCAACTTGGAATTATAGAATACAGATTTATTCACTACAATCAATGTTATCACTAGATTTTCAGAATTTATTAATCCTCCTTTTTAAAGTTTATTTTTAAAATTTATTAAGGTTTATTTATTATTTATTTGAAAGAGACAGAGAACAGGGAAGGGGTAGAGAGAGAGAATCCCACGCAGGCTCTGAGTTCATTTTTTTTACTTAGACTGAGTCTTTTTGTTAATAAATTGTATGAGTTATTTATATATGTTGGAGATTAACCCCTTATCAGATATACATGGTTTACAATGTTTTCACCCATAGGTTGCCTGTTTGCCTTTCTATTTTGTTCATTGTTTCTTTTGCTGTACAGAGCATTTTAGTTTGATGTCATCTCCCTTTTGACTTTTGCTCTTGTTTCTTGTGCTTTTGGTGACATAATCCAAAAAGTTGTTACTGAAACCAATGTCAAGGAGCTCTTTGCTTATATCTTTTTCTAGGAGTTTTATGGTTTCAGGTCTTATATTTATAAGTCTCTAATCCATTTCAAGTTAATTTTTTTTTAATTAACAAAAAGTTTTTTTTTACGTTTATTAATTTTTGAGAGACAGAGAGCATGAGCAGGGGAGGGCCAGAGAGAAGGGGAGACACAGGATATGAAGCAGGTTCCAGGCTCTGAGCTGTCAGCACAGAGCCTGATGTAGGGCTCAAACCCATGAACTGTGACATTATGACGTGAGCCAAAGTTGGATGCTTAACCAACTGAGCCACCCAGGTGCCCCTTTTTAAAATTATTTTAAATGTTTATTTTTGAGAGAGAGACACAGCACAAGACACAGAATCTGAAGCAGGCTCCAGGCTCAGAGCTGTCAGCACAGAGCCCCACACAAAGCTTGAGCCCACAAACTGTGAGATCGTGACCTGAACCAAAGTCAGACGCTTAACTGACTGAGCCACCCAGGTGCCCTACAAGTTAATTTTTATGAGTGGCATAATCTAGGGGTCCAGTTTAATTTTTCCATGTGATCCTCAGTTTTCCCAGCACCATTTTCCCAGCACCATTTACTGAAAAGGCTGTCCTTTCCCCATTGAGTATTCTTGGCTCCCCTGTCAAATATTAGTTGACTATACATGTGGGAGTTTGTTTCTGGACTCTATTCTTTTCCATTGATCTATNTGCTTGATCTCAAGAACTATGAAATCATGACCTGAACCCAAGTCAAGAGTTAGACACTTAACAAACTGAGCCACTCAGGCACCTCTCATACTGGTGTTTTTTTTTTTTAATATTTTTATTTATTTCTAGGACAGAGAGAGAGACAGCGTGAGCAGGGGAGGGTCAGAGAGAAAGGGAGTCACAGACTGAAACAGGCTCCAGGCTCTGAGCTGGCAGTCAGCACAGAGCCCGACGCGGGGCTCGAACCCATGAATCGCGAGATCATGACCTAAGCGAAAGTCGGACGCTTAACCGACTAAGCCACCCAGGCGCCCCACGTCTCATACTGTTTTAATTACTCAAGCTTTATAGTATAGTTTGAAATTAGGAAGTGTGATACTTCCAGCTTTGTTCTTTTATCAGGTTCACTTTGGCTATCCTGAGTTGTAGTTTTGCAAAATGAAAAGAGTTCCGTGGATGGATGGTGGTGATGGTAGCACAGCACTGTGAATGTACTTAGTGCCACTGACCTGTACACTTAAAAATGGTTAAGATGGTAAATTTTGTTTTATTTATCTTCCGACAGTTACAATTATTTTTAAGTTTAATGTATTTGCAGGGGCAGGGAGAAGGGGGAGACACAGGGAGACACAGGGAGAGACAGTATTCCAAGCCGACTCCACACCACCAGCACAGAGCCTAATGTAGGGCTTGAACTCACGAACTGTAAGATCATGACCTGCGCTGAGATCAAGAGTCACTTAACTGGCTGAGCCACCCAGCCATCCCACCATTGTAATTTTTAACAAAATACAGCAGAAAAAAAGAGATACATAGCTGTGTTTTAAGTTTTCATAGAGACATAATTACCTAGGAGTATGTCACTTAACTTTCTTGTTCCTTTTCTTTTTAATGTATTCTAGCATCCATGAGTATGTTTTCTGATTTCCTGCAGTCTTACTTGAAGCACTCTCCAAATACTGTTTTTGACCTTGTAGAAGAGTATGAAAACATCTGTAGTAGTCAGGTAAGTTACTTTCACTCCATTGTTGGTTGAACTTCAGTACTCTTAGTTTTTTGAACAGCATCAACATTTCTGTACTGTGAATTTCCATACTGTTAAGGGAGATGTTTTAAGGGCGTAGTGGCAGGGGTAGCATGGTTGGTAGGTTAGCCAGAGCAGCTCTGCTTTTTGCTTATTGAAGGTCCATATGAGATTTCTTTGGGAGACAAAAGTATTCTGCTACTTTAAAAAAAGGAAAATCCAGAATATGCAAAGAAGGCTTTAAACCCAATAATTAGAAAATGAACAGTCCAATTAAAAAAAATGGACAAAACACATAAACAGACACCTCACCAGAGAAAATAGACAGATGGCGAATAAGTATGCAGAAAGATGTTCAACATCATATGTCATTGTGAAATTGTAAATTAAAACCATGAGATGTCATATACCTATTAGAATGGCAAAGGTCCAAAACCAGAACACGTAACAATACCAAATGCTAGCACGGATGTGGAGCAGCAGTAGCTGTCATTCATTGTTGGTGGGAATGCACAGTGGTAGAGTCCCTTTGCAAGATAGTTTCTCAGTGTCTTAGAAACCTGAACATACTCTTATCATATGATTCAACAACATTCATACTCTGGTATTCACTGAAATGAGTTAAAAACTTATGCCCACACAAAAACCTACCTATAAATAAATGTTTATAGCAGCTTTATTGGTAATTGCCTAAATTCAGAATCAACCAGGATTTCTTTTAGTAAGTGAATGGATAAGTCAACCGTGTACATCTATACAGTGGAATATTGTGCATTGCTAAAAAGAAATGAGCCATCAAGCCATGAAAAGACAAGGATGAACCCTAAGTGCATATTACTAAGCTAGAGAAACCAATTTGAAAAGGCTCCATACTGCGTGAATCCAACTATACGACATTCTGGAAAAGGCAAAACTGGAGAGAGTAAAAAGATCAGTGTTTCTAGAGGGTGGGGGAAGATAGCATGAAAAGTGGAGCATGGTGGATGGTTAGGGCAATGAAACTGTATGAGATTTTAATGGTGGATACATGTCCTTTATGTCAAAACCTGTAGAATATACAACACCAAGAGTGAACCCGTGTATAGACTTTGGATGATAATGGCATGTCAGTGTAGGCTCATTGTAGCAAGTGTTTCACTCCCGTGCTGGATCTTAACAGGCACAAAGCAGTGGGAGCTCTGTACTTTCCACTCAGTTTTGCTGTGAACCTAAAACTGCTCTAAAACATTAAGTCTGTTTTTTGAAAAAGGAAAAGGAGGAGCAGCTGGCTGGCTCATTTGAAGAAGCATGTGACTCTTGATCCTCAGGATCATGAGTTCAAGCCCCATGTTGGGTGTAGAGATTACTAAAAAAAATAAACATAGATAGATAGATAGATAAATGGACTTCAAATAACTATTGCATTCAAGAATGATTAAAATAATAATGGCCAACATTTTTGATCATTTAATATTGTTTCAGTAATCAAGCTCTGAATTGTTCCATTATAAAAGCAGTAGCTTCATTAACAGAAGGAATAACAGTGACTTACTAGAGTTAGGGTTCCAGTAGAAAATAATGAGAAGTAGAGAGAACACTTATTAAACACTGGCCTTAAGACAAAGGTGACATTATTTTGTGAGTATTTTTTTAAGGGAGGGAAAAGCTATGGTGGTGGTAGTGATTCTTTTTGTTCTGAATGAGAGCGATCCTGTTTCTGAATTCCTCTTGAGAAGACTCAGAGGTACTATTGATAACCTTTGAGAAAGGCTTCCTTGACCCTGGATCCTTACGTCTTCTGATAAACAGTTTTGTGTGTGTTTCTGGGGAGAACATCCATACTTTTCGTTAGATCTTCACATCTGCCTCAACCCGAGAAAGGTTAAGAACTACGGTTTTAGAACAAGGAGGTAGCTTTGGTTAAGTTGTGCTTAACAATGAGTGTTTTAGTGCCCGTCTTAAAATATTTTTCCTGATTTGATATATGGTATAAATTTTTCAGGGGTAATTTGAAGATAACTTTATTTCTCATTTTCATTGTTATGCTGTTAGTCCATGTTATTATTTTGTCAGGTATAGGTTAGATTTAGTTTATCTTCTAGTTAAATATAGGGTAGATTTGTCAGGATTGGGTTAGATTTAGCTTATACAAGAAGAAAAAAATGTACCCATGGCTGTTTTTGTTTAATCTGAAATCTAGAGTGTGTTAAACTTTTACATACATACTCACATAAACACACCTTACTTCAGATTAAGGCCATGTCTAGTGGGAATGCTTTATTTCCATTCAATTAAAAAAAGGCAATAGATAGGAAAAATTTATACTATAAATGTGTGTGTGTGTGTGTGTGTGTGTGTATGTATTTAGTTTTAGCACTATGAGCTTGAAGAATATGCAGTTATGACTCAGAATTCTAGAAAACCTCTTTACATCTGTGTTTTTATGTTAGGTGAATATACTGAGTAAAATAGTGAGCCGAGCAACACCTGGACTTCAGAAGTTCTCAAAAACAGCCAGTATGCTCTGGCTTCTTCAGCAGGAGATGGTCACATGGAGGCTGCTGGCTTCTCTGTATAGGTAAAGTGTGTAGTCCTCATAAGTGAAATGAATGCAACGTAACCAATGGGCAAATTAATTTAAACATTTTTTTAATGTTTGTTTATTTTGAGAGGGGGCAGGCAGAGAGAGAGAGAGAATCAGAATCCCAAGCAAGGCTCCCCGCTGTCAGCACAGAGTCTGATGCAGGGCTTAGTCTCACAAACTGTGAGATCATGACCTGAATCACCCAGGTGCCCAAATATGCAAATTAATTTAACAGTTAGAGAAGCATGTGTTTGGAAATAGGTTCTGCTATTTTCAGTACTTATTGTTTCTAATGCCTTGCCATTAGATGATTGTCAGGAGTGAGTTAGGAGGGAAGAGGGGAATGTTAGATCATAAAGCTGGTAACTCCCAAAAATACGATAAGGAAGGTACTGAAAATACTACAGTACTTAGGATAAAGAAGAAAAAGAACTCTGCTTCGGATTCTGTGTCTCCCTCTCTCTCTCTCTCTCTCAAAAATAAATAAACATTAAAAAGATTTTTTTAAGATAAGAAAAAGGACTGAAAAATAGGCTTTATGTAAAGTAACAGTTTGAAAGAAGTTAATCATATTTTCCTCCTCTCAGATGCTCAGTGGTTTTGGCTCTCATCTGCTGCTTTCTCATTGTGATGAGAAAATTTTGAAAGAAAATTAGATAATTTAATTTTTTTGTCATGAGAAAACATTATATTAAAAAGTTAGGTGTGTGCGTTAGCAGGTAGCCTGGAAAGACTTTTTGCAGAGTCTGTTTTTAATAAATACCAGTTTGGTTCAGATATCCGATCCAGAAGGTATATATTACTGGTATCTTTGTTTCAAAAGAATGGTTAAGTTAATTGGAAACTTAATTTGTTTATGCTGGAGAGAATGTAGGTTTGTGTATGTATGTAATTCAAAAGGTGTTTTCATATAATATTTACACAAGTTAAGCCTTTTTCATTTTGTTATTTTTCCTCAGAGACAGAATACAGTCTGCATTAGAAGATGAAAATATGTTTGTACTTGGTGTAAGTTTAAGATTAATTTTTTCCTTTATAAATGTTTAAAACTTAAAATGGTTTTTAGTAGGGGCGCCTGGGTGGCTTAGTCAGTTAAGCGTCCGACTTTTCGCTTAGGTCATGATCTCGTGATTCGTGGGTTCGAGCCCCACGTTGGGCTCTGTGCTGACTGCCAGCTCAGAGCCAGGAGCCTGTTTCAGAGTCTGTGACTCCCTCTCTCTCTGACCCTCCCCTGCTCATGCTGTCTCTCTCTCTCTCTCCCCTAGAAATAAATAAAACATTAAAAAAAATTTTTTTTAATGGTTTTTAGTAATAGAATTTGATTTCTGACCTCCATCTTGAGTTTCTTCATTTAAAAAATTTTACAAGTAGGTAAAAGATACAATCTCATCTAAAATTATCTAACATTGGTTTATATTATAGAGTAAAAGGTAAAAGTCCTGTTTTATCCCTTACTGTTCAGTCTAACAGTTTGCTACCAGACACTTTTCTGTGCATCTTTATATGTATATACACACACAGTTGTTGTTGTTTTTAATGTTTACTTATTTTGAGAGCGTGTGCACACAAGAGGAAGAGTATGTGTGAGAGTAGGGGAGAGAGAGAAGCTCAGGCACGCGGTCAGCACAGAGTTCAACGTGGGGCTCAGAGTCCAAAGTCAGAGGCTTATCTGACTGAGCCACACAGGCGCCCCACGGTTTTGTTTTTTTTAATGTATAGTATGATTTCATTTATACATTATACTAAGAGGTTTTTTTTTTAATCAGTTTTTTTCTGTCATTCATGTAGGTTTACCTTATTTTTTCATAATATGCCAGAACTGTAATTTTTTCAGACATTTTGATGGACATATTTAGGTTGTTTCCACTATTTCTCCTGTAGCAATCAGTAATGCAGTGAGCATTCTTCGTATTTATCTATGTATTTCATTTCCTACATTTCTGGAAGTGAAATTATTGGGTCGCAATTTGATAGATTGTCATCTTGCCTTCCTAATGCAGTGTACTGAGTGTGGGTGAAAATGCTTACTCTAACTTATTTAATGTTGCCAATTGGAGAGAAGGTGTGTCATTTCAATGTGTATATTATTGAACATTAGCATGGTGGAATGTTATTCACCTTTTTAAAATATTTTTTTAACATTTATTTATTTTTGAAAAAGAGACAGTGCTAGTGGGGGAAGGGCAGAGAGAGAGGAAGACACAGAATCCAAAGCAGGCTCTAGGCTCTGAGCTGTCAGCACAGAGCCTGACACAGGACTTGAACCCACAGACCGTGAGATCATGACCTGAGCCAAAGGTGGATGCTTAACTGACTGAGCCACCTAGGCATCCCTAGTATTCTTCATTCTTAAGCATTAATATTCTTATATGAATTCTGTCTTCATACCATTTGCTCAATTTCTAATTATTGTTTCCACTTATATATGTTAAAGTTAGTCCTCCTTTTACTTGTCTTTCAGTTTTGTTTAAGGGGTCTTTGTCAAGTAGACATTTCTATTTTTATGTGATCACATCTGTGAGGTTTTCCTTTATCATTCATTGTCTTTTATTAAGGGAAAGCCCTTGGATTGTTAAATTTTATCACCTGTCAACTTCTGCTATGTAGAATCAAAGAGTTAAAAAATTTTTTTCAAGTTTTTATTTAAATTCTTGTTATTTAACTTATAGTGTAATATTGTTTTCAGGAGTAGGATTGGGTGTTTCATCACTTGTGTATAGTACCCAGTGCTGTGAACAGTGCTGTCCTTAATGCCCATCACCCATTTTAGCCCATCCCTCTCCCAAGAGTTTAAAAGTTTTTAAATGTTCACTTTCTGGTGTCACATGATTGCATCCTGACCTTTATTAGGATTTTTTTGCTTGTTTTATTTTGTTCTCTGTTTTATTTTACTAAAACAACGTCTCTGAGGAGGTAGAGTTTTAAAATTCCAAGTATAGCCAAAGAATGAAAGTATCAAGAGCAACTGCAGATTGATCTAGCACTTTGAAATTTGCTTATGAAAAATTTTCACACGTGAAAGTACAGATTTGCTGTGTTTAAATGTTTATGGGTAATTCAATATATGTCAGATTCACCTTTTTCCTTTCTATTAAAATAATATTCTTAGAGTATCTTCTTTTCTTTCCTTCTTTAACTAATTTTTTAATAGGCTCTTAATGCCAGTGAGAAAATGGTGGTGGAAACATTATTTCAGAGAGATCCACTTGTCCGACAAAGTCAGGTAAGATTAAAATAAAAATTTTTTTTTTTATGAAGCATGGAGAAAAGGTAAATGACACACAAAGAACTGAAACTTTTTAAATATAAAAACTTAAAAAGCTTTTTTTCTTTTTGATGTTTTTACTTATAATTAAAAGGAGTTAAGAACCTTGTTCTTCTGTTTTCAAATGAATTACCCTAGTATTTCCAGGAATAGCTTTTTAAGAACTGTTGTTATTCCTATAGAAAATTTCATTCTTTTGCCATATTTATGTATCTTAAAAAAACAAAAATAGTGGTTGGAAAAATTGTTAGTTGGTATTTTTCAATCAGAAACTTTTTGAATTAATACTCTCTTTTTTTCTTTCCTAGCTGGTGGTGGATTGGCTAGAGAGCATTGCCAAAGATGAAATTGGAGATTTTTCTGATAACATTGAGTTTTATGCAAAATCAGTATATTGGTAAGTTACTACACGTTTATTCTTGAAGTCACTCAGCGTTGGTTTTGTTTATTTATCTTTCAACAAATATTTAAATTTAGTCTGTCAGCAAAACAGATACAAACTCTGCTTTTATGGTGTTAACATTATTTAAGAGAGTTAGACCACAGGTAAATATTTAGCCTTTTGGGCAGTTATAGCTTTGAAAAAAAGAGAGTTAATGGATAGAAGATGACAGTGGGTACAGCTTTAAATAGAAGAGGTAATCAGGGCAGGCCTCTTCTAAAGAAGTAACAGGTAATGAGTGAGAGGAGGCAAAACATGCAAAAATCTGGAGGACACGTTGTTTTAGACAGGAACAGAAACTGCAGAGATCCTGAAAACAAAGTATTTACGCAAGGAGGCCAGTCTGAATACAGCAAAGAGAAGTTTGGTGGGAAATGAGATTGAAGAGAGTCAGCTCATATGGGGCTTTTATAAGCAGGCTAGGGTGAGGCTGTGGGGCTTTATTTTAAATGTGATTGAAAACCCTGAGGAGAGAATAATGACATGGTCTGATTTGTATTTTCAAACAGCACCTGGTTGTATTTTTTAATAAATGTAATTTGACCATCAGGAAGATACTTTTGCCAGGTTTCTAGCTACTTGTGCTTTTTTTAAAATCTTTGGTCACCACATCCTTTAATACTTCTGAATTATTTTAAAGAAACCACAAAGCATCTCTAGGTTAAAGGGACAGTTTATATTAAAGACTTGAAGAAAATGTTCAGATTGCATTTGAATTCAGTAACATTATGCCTGTTCCAAGTCTGCAAGTCACATATCTTTTCTGTGTTTAACTAGGAAAGTAGTGCTATTCCGTCTTTGTCAAAACTTAAATCTTGAGTAGTTGTGATTTTTCCGGGAGAAAGAAATTTTCATTTAAAATTTTAAAAGTTAATGTAAAATGTCTTGTTTTTCCACATTTTTCCACATTTTTTATGAGTTGGTCTTTTCTTTTTTTTTTTTAAATGTTTTATTTAGAGACAGCGTGAGCAGGGGAGGGTCAGAGAGAGAGGGAGTCACAGACTGAAACAGGCTTCAGGCTCTGAGCTGGCAGCCAGCACAGCAGGGCTCGAACCCACGAACCGTGAGATCATGACCTAAGCGAAAGTCGGACGCTTAACCGACTAAGCCACCCAGGTGCCCCGAGTTGGTCTTTTCTTACTGATCAGTGGAACAGAATATAGAACTTAAAAACAGACCCACACTCAGATGGTCAGCTAGTGTTCAGTAAAAGGCGTCAGAACAATCCAGTGAGAGGATGAATGTCTTTTCAACAAACCATCCAGAAAAACTAGATATCATGCAAAAAAACACCTCCCTCACACCATACCCAATATTTAATTCAAGATGGAACATAAAAGCTAAAACCACAGAGCTTTTAGAGGAAAACAGGAGGACCTTTGTGACTTGGGGATAGGCAAGAGTAAGAAAGATCATAGGAAGCAATAATCAGGGAAGACTGATTGGATTTCATCAAAATGAAAAAATACTCATTAAAGATATCATTAAGAAATGAAACAGGGCAAGCCACAGACTGGAAGAAAAATGTAAGACTTGTAGCTGATAGTGAACCACAGCTCAATAATAAAAAGATAATGTAGTAAAAAAAAAAGGGCAGGGGGCAAAGACTTGAACAGATAAGCTCACAAGTAGACAGATGAGTGGCCAATAAAGACATGAAAACGTGTTTAACATCATTAGTCATCTGAGCTAAAATGCCTCTTAAAAAATATTTTTGAATGTTTATTTATTTTGAGAGACAGATAGAGCATGAGTGGGGGAGGGGCAGAGAGAGAGGGAGACACTTTCTGAAGCAGGCTCCAGGCTCTGAGCTGATGTGGAGCTCAAACCCACGAACCGCAAGATCATGACCTGAGTCAGTCGGTTGTCTATCCGACTGAGCCACCCAGGTGCCCTTAAAATGCCTCTTTATATTTAGCACTTTTGCATGGTTTTCTGAGTTTGTACTCTGTCTACTTTGACTTGATTTTATGTTATTTCCTTAAATAAGCATATTAGTTATTCCTTTTAAATATGTTATACTTTTTCTTGCAGGGAAAATACTCTGCATACCCTGAGGCAGCGGCAGATGCCTTCTTACATCGGAAGTATCCGTCCCCTTGTCACTGAATTGGTAAGTTTCTTTGAAATGAAAGTTGTCTTCAGGGTTCTGTGATTGTTTTTTAAAGGCTGAGAATTTTCTTCCTAGGAATCCTTGTTTTGGTTTCCCAAAGGTTTGCATATACTGTTTACCACTGACTACTTAGTTGCATTTGAATTTGGTGGAATGTATTTGAACATTTCTGTTGCCTGTGAATTGTAAATTGTAAAAGAAGGTAGAGAAAGTTATTTGCCAGCTTTAAAAACAATTTAATTTTGGTATTCCGGTAAGGTTTGACTCTTCAACTTTATTTATTTATTCATTTTTAATGTTTATTGATTTTTAAGAGAGAGAGACACAGAGTGCAAGTAGGGGAGGGTCAGAGAGAGAGGGAGATACATAATCCGAAGCCGGCTCCAGGCTCTGAGCTGTTAGCACAGAGCCCGATGCAGGGCTCGAACCCACGAACAGTGAGATCATAACCTGAGCTGAAGTCGGCCACCTAACCGACTGAGCCACCCAGGCGCCCCTGACTCATGAGGTGATGACTCATGAAGCCTGTTAAATAAACAGAGGAGAGGGGAAAAGCTTTGCATAAGCTTGAGGTTAGGAAGCCCATCCTAGTATATGAGTGATAGGAATAACAATAGATTTGAAAAGAACAGGAGTCCAATTCTTGTAGAAATAAAGAAAGAGTTTTGTGGTATGTGGAAACATGAACTAAATGTTTATAATGAAAAGTAGGAGAAATAGTAACAGTTGGAAAAATTGATAGAATTCCGTGGGTAACAAAAGTGGTTTTGATGAAAATTGTTGGAAGCTACTGGAAGAGCTTGAAATAGATCATAGCTAAATTACTCTGTAACAAACAGCTCAAAATTATTTACTTTTAACGTGTGGAAAATGGTGATTTCCTTTTGGCCAGAAAGAGACCATGTTCCAAAATTGAATGATTGTATGTTCTGCAAAATATTTGTGAAAGAATCTATTTTTCGCCTATAATGTACTTTATTTTCTCAATTGATATTCATATTACCATACATAAGAGTAACATTTGAAATAAGAGTCACATGAAAATAGTTTTTCAGTTAGGGGCACCTGGGTGGCTTAAGCATCAGACTCTTGGTTTTGGCTCAGGTCAGGATCTCACAGTTCATGGGATTGAGCCCTGCGTCAGGCTCTGTGCTGATAGCAAGGTGCCTGCTTGGGATTCTCTCCTTCTCTCTTTGCCCCTCTCCTGTTCGTTCATACGCATCTCTCTCTCAAAATAAATAAATAAACATGTTTTGTTTTGTTTTTTAATTTTTGACGTTTATTTATTATTGAGAGACAGAGCATAAGTGGGGTAGAGGCAGAGAGAGGCGGAGACACAGAATCAGAAGCAGGCTCCAGGCTCTGAGCTGTCAGCACAGAGCCTGACGCGGGGCTCGAACTCAAAAACCATGAGTTCATAACCTGAGCTGAAGTTGGACGCTTAACCAACTGAGCCACCCGGGTGACCCAAAAGTTTTAAAAAAGAAAATAGTTTTCATTTAGAATTCATCATGAAGACCACTTGTGATGTTTGCTGCAGAAGTGAGGACGATATGTTATCCCAAATGTTTAAAGGCACATTTCCTTATGAAAAATAATTGGTGAGAATAAACTGTTCTAAATGGGTTTATTTATTAGAAATCTGTTCTTGAAAAATTACTTTATTGGACACTAGTGTGTTTTATATGACCTTAATACCACTATGACTGTCTCCTCATGTATTCTCAGAAAGTACCAGCTAAGCACTTTCCAGGCCCAGAATGTATTCTTGACTCCTCCTCCAGTGTTTCCTCTGTGCTCATTCTCCACGTAGACTTAATTCTGTTTAGGATTAACTTGGAGGTACAGTTGCTACAACAGGGTACAGCTCATGTTGTAGCATTTTTAGAGTTGCCTGGCTGGGCTGGCATTGTGTTTCTGCCTTGTCTGACTGAGGTATGTACCTTTATGGGCCAGCGGAGTCTTTTTTGAATGGACAGCAGACAGTTGTCTGGCTCTCTGGAATGTTTGTGTGATACTTTCACTCCCTTTGTTACTTTAAATTGTAAATAATCTTATTTCTATATATGAACTCAAGAGATTTATCCTCTCTTGGTGATGTTTAAAACGTATGTGGGTACAAAGGATTTACCATTATTTGTTCACTTATTTATTTGTTTGATAGGACCCCGATGCTCCCATCAGACAGAAAATGCCCCTTGATGATCTGGATAGAGAAGATGAAGTCAGATTACTCAAATATCTTTTCACTCTAATCCGTGCTGGAATGACAGAAGAGGTAAGTCATTTTCACCCTATTAGTTCAGTTTCAAAGTCATAGACTCTTTCAGTTGGAAGGGACAACCTAGTGTGACAACCTTTGTGACAACCTAGTGTGTCTCCTTGATACTGTTATCTCTGCCGCATTATTTCTGGATCTACTTTGTGTTTGAACGTTTCCAGTGATAAGAAACATTACCTAAGAAAGCAGTGCATTGTAATTTATGCAGCTGTAATAGAAAATCTTTTGTAAGAAGTCAACTCTGCTTCCCTGTATCATACTGCATATCCTAGGTATATCCCCATTATTTTTAGTTCTGATTTTTAAGAGTTAAGAATGAGTCTGACCCTAATTGCTCTTCTAGGTGACACTATTTACCTGTGAAGACTCCAGTGGCCCTCAAACTTCTTCCTTTTAAACTCACTTTTTTAAATGTCTCTTGTTGGGGGAGTGTCTGGATGGCTCACTCAGTTAAGCATCTGACTTGGTTTTGGCTCAGGTCATGATCTTGTGGTTTTGAGTTCAGGCCCCGTGTCAGGCTGTGCACTGGCAGCATGGAGCTTGCTTGGAATTCTCTTTCTCTGCTCTTCCCCACACTTGTGCTATCTCTGTCTCTTTCAAAATAAACTCTCAAAAAAAAAATCTCTTTTGTGATAGTGAAGATCTTCTATAGGAAATGTTAAGTATCTAATTAGACCACATCCTGGATGGCTTTGCTGATCTTGAGGAGCTCCAAGCTTACGATAATAGGTTGTACGTATTCTGTGGTCTCTTTGGCAATGTTCTTAAGATAGATAACATGTTAAAAATGTTAGAATTTCTTGTGGTAATAAGTCTTGAGTTATTAAGCATCATTCTTTTTTTCCCCTTTTTAAAAAAAAAAATTTTAATGTTTACTTATCTTTGAGAGAGAGAGAGAGAGACAGAGCATGAGTGGGATAGGGAAGACAGAGAGGCAGACACAGAATCTGAAGTCTGAAGTAGGCTCCAGGTTCTGAACTGTCCAAACAGAGCCCGACGCAGGGCTTGAACCCATGGACTGTGAAATCATGACCTGAGTCCAAGTTGGGCCCTTAACCAACTGAGCTACCCAGGCACCCCTCTTTTTTTTTTTTTTTTTTAAATTAAGAAAAGAAGTGATTATTACATACTCATTTGTTCAGAAAATATTTAAGTTTCCAGCCACTCTGCCAGGTGATATGGAAAATAACTAGTAATCATAGTGGCAAATAAGGATGTATTTAAAAAAACAGGAAACACAAATATGATCACATTATTGAAGGCTTGAAAAACAAAAAGTTTTGAGGTCCCACTGCCTTTATGAAACTATAGATAATGGGGTTTTTCATTTTTATTATTGTTATTTACTTATAGCATTCTTTTTTTTTTTCTGCCTCTTTTTTTTTTTTTTCTTAGAGATAGAAAGGACTTCAATATAGTCCATGTTTTCCAGTGGTCTCATTTACAAACAGTAATACAACCCTGAAACTTGGAGAGGTTTGGTGCCTTTCAGGGTCACGGAATCCTTGAAATAAGCAAAACTGGAATCCAAGGCTGTGATCTCAGTTCAGTACCTATTCTATTACAGCATGGTCACTTTGGCTGTACCACTCACTGTCCGTGTGCCATGAGTAAACTAATCACCTTTGTGCCGTGATTTTCTCATCTATTGAACAGGCACAGAATTAGCACCTCTCTTTGGGTTCAAATGAAGATCAATGAGATCATTCATGTGAAGTATCTAGCACAGTGTCTGGCTTATAGTAAATATTCAGTAAATGAGAACTCTCATTATTATTAACAATTTCATCTTATATGTGAAGAAAGTAAGTATGAGAGGCTCAGAAAGACTTGACAGAGGAACAAGATTTTTTTTCTTTTTACCTATTGACCCCCTTCATCCATTTCTCCTATTCCCAACCTACCAAACTGTTGTTTGTGTTTATGAGTTTGTTTTGTTGTTTATTTTTTTAATTCCACGTATGATAAGAGGGGTCCTATGATATTTGTCTTAGTCTGACTTACTTCACTTAGCATAATGTTCTCTAGGTCCATCCATGTTCTTGCAGATGGCAAGATTTCATTCTTCTTTAGCTGAATTAATATTCCATTGTATGTGTGTATATATACACATACGCATATACCACATCTTTTTATCCATTCATCCATTAGTGAACACTTAATGTTGTTTCTATGTCTTGGCTGCTGTAAATAATACTGCATTGAACGTAGAAGTATATACAGCTCTTCAAGTTAATGTTTCTGTTTTCTTTGGATAAATACCAGAAGTGGAAATGCTGGGTTGTAGGGTGGTTCTATTTTTCATTTTTTGAGGAACCTCCTTATTTCTTATTTACTTATTTATTTATTTATTTATTTATGAATGAGAGAGGGCACAAGTAAGCAAGGGGCAAAGAGAGAAAAATCCCAGGAGGGGCAGAAAGAGAGAAGTGGAACTCACCCAACGCGGGGTTCCTATTACACCTGAAGGAGGGCTCATGCTCAACTAAAGTGAGACTCTAGCTCACTAGATGTGGGGCTTGAACTCATGAACCATGAGATCATGATGTGAGCCGAAGTCCGATGTTTAGTGACTGAGCCACCCAGGTGCCCTATTTTTTGTTTTCCACAGTGGCTGCACCAGTTTACATTCCCACCAACAGTGCACAAGGGTTTCCTTTTCTCCATATCCTCGCCAACACTTGTTATTTATTGTCTTTTGATAAGACCTGTCTTTTAGACCTCTTTTGAACATAATTTTAATCAAAGTATATGTTGAGGTTTTTTAATAACTTTGTTGAGATACAATTCATATACCATACAATTCACCCATTTAAAATACACAATTCAGGTGCACCTAGGTAGAGCAGTCAGTTAAGCATCCAACTTTGGCTCAGGTCATGATCTCACAGTTCATGAGGTCAAGCCCCTCGTCAGGCTCTGTGCTGACAGCTCAGAGCCTGAAGCCTGCTTCATATTCTGTGTCTCCCTCTTTGCCCCTCCCCTGCTCACCCCTCTGTCT
Organism: Crocuta crocuta; assembly: GCF_008692635.1. Lineage (NCBI taxonomy): Eukaryota > Metazoa > Chordata > Mammalia > Carnivora > Hyaenidae > Crocuta > Crocuta crocuta. The sequence continues at coordinate 4,792,470 of NW_027531999.1, read as the reverse complement.
GTTTCTCCCTCAAAAATAAAATAAACATTAAAAAAAGTTTTTTTAAATATACAATTCAGTAGTTTGGGTATGTTGCATTATTCGTTTTTTTCCACTGTAATAAAATACATATAACACAGTTTGTCATTTTAACCACTATTTAACACTAAATAGTGTACATTTCAGTGCCATCAATTGCATTTCCAGTTTTGTGAAACCATTACCACTATCTATTTCCAAAACTTCTTCATCACTCCGGAGAGAAACCTTATAACATTATGTAATAACTCCCCATTTCTCCCTTCCCCCAGCCCTTGGTAACCTCTGGTCTGCTTTCTGTCTCTATGAATTTGCCTATTCGAGCTATTTCATGCAAGTGGAATCGTGCAATATTTGTTCATTTGTATCTGATTTATTTTATTTAGAAAAATGTTTTCAAGATTCCATATTCAGTTTTTATCCTTCCCTTTTTAGGTAGCATATCAAAACATTTTCCCATGTTAAAATATAGCTTTCATTATGTTTAATAGCTGTTTTGGGGTATGACATTCTTTAACTGGTTATAGTAATTGGGTTCTCTATAGAGTTCAAGTGATAGAAGCCCAACTCAAGTTACTTACAAAGGAAGAATTGATTGGCTTGGGGAATAAGGAAGTCTGTAGTGTCATACCTGGTTTTAAGCAGGATCCAGGGACTCATATGATGGCATTGGGATACTGTCTCTTTCCCCAGGCTCTTTGCCCTGTCCTTTCTGTGGCTTCATTCCCAAGAAGCCACTGCTGGTGTCTGTGATGGCCACCAGCAGCTCCAGGCTTACATTCTTTTGCCAGCTAGCAATTCCAGCAAAAGGAAGATGGGAGATGCTTTAAGTACCTTATCCAATATGTATTGCTTAAACTTTTCTGTAAGGCACAGTACTTTTTTAGGACCACAGCGATTATATGACTGACTGCTTTTTCTGTTTCTAAAGGCACAACGACTCTGTAAACGTTGTGGTCAGGCATGGAGAGCTGCGACACTTGAAGGCTGGAAACTCTACCATGACCCTAATGTTAATGGAGGTATTTTAGTAGATTTTATTCTGAGAATTTAATCTCTGGGGATATATTTTGCTCTAAATGCCAATCTTTGTGAAGCACAGCTTTTGTTTTTAGAAATTGTTGAAATAAGGAGTTCTCTATACTATAAATTTTATTTCTTTTACTGTTTTATAGGAACAGAATTAGAACCTGTGGAAGGGAATCCATATAGAGTGATTTGGAAAATAAGTTGTTGGAGAATGGCAGAAGATGTAAGATACGATAAAATACTTACTGATACTGACTTTTACTCTAATTAATTGAAGGCCTGCTGGAGGTGCTTTGAAACATTCAGAGTATTATAAGACTAAAGTTTCTGTTTTCAAAAAACTTCTGATTAAATAGAAGAGTAGGGGTGGGCAGGCTTAACTACTAATCAAACACTGATAAAAGGCAAAAATTCAAAGGAGGTACCAAATGAGTTCAGAGAATAAACGTTTGGGCTAAACTGGCTTCCCAGGAGAGAAAACTGAATTGCACTTTAAAAAATTACCAGGATTTGAGTTGTTGGGTGGGAAAAAGATGGAAAGAATTCTAGGTGGGATGTATAGTTTGGATAACTCAAGGGAGGTAGATCTACCAGGTTGGAACAGAGGGCTCACAAAAGGAATTAAAGTCAGTCCTGTTATACCATGTGACCTGTGCATTCCTTAAAAATCACTACAGCATGCAAAATTATGTAAAAACTCCATAGGGCTTTTGGGGAAAATGGAGTTGAGAGCACAATGCCAAAAAAAATGTCAGTGATAACACAAAAAGATAAAAACTCCATAAAACACTTTTAAACAGGAAATACACAAATGCTACAATAAATACAGCACTTTACCTTGAAAAAGCACTGAAGTTTACTTGTGGAATTGAGCCTCAAAGAGTTGCAGCTTGTGAGTTACTGTGAAGCAATAGAAGAAGGTCAGCTGAAATCAAACTGAAAATTTGTAACACTTGATATGGATGGATTTAGCTTATATATAACACATGTAATAAAGTGAGGTAGTGAGTAGATGTTTGAGGTATATCAGTTTTGTGTAGTATTTCTAAGTGACACCATTCAACTAGGTGTAGTTTTCTGCATTCACTTAGTATTACTTTTGGATGAAATTGTATTATGGGAAATTTGTATCATGTTTAAATAGTTCCTTAATAGATCAGTTGCATTGGAACCAATTCACATTTTCAAAACAAGCATTGTAACAGAACTGACTAATGGGAAAGGTGATTGAAAAGGGTGAATTAAGAACAGGCATTGGTGGTCCTCAAGTGTTGCTCTAAAGAATGAATATATCTTAGATAGCAGTGAACCATCAAAACTTCAAGGGCACATGACAACTGTGTTTTACGAAGATTAGCATGACTGAAAAATAGGCTTAAAAATTGAATGGTCTAGAGGTGTCTGGCTGGCTCAGTTAGTGCAGCATGTGACTTTTCATCTTGAGGTCATGGGTTAGAGCCCCTCGTTGGGTGTAGAGATTACTTAAAAAAAAAAAAAAGTGTAAAAGAAATGGAATGGACTAAAGCTGAGAAACTAGTTAGGAGTCTGTTAGAATTATTCAGACCCTAAGTAATAAGGGCCTGTCCTAGAATAACATTGATAGTGGAAAAGAAGGGAGCAGCAATGGTCAAGAGGGTGATTGGAAACAAAGGCAGAGGAGGATCCAGAAATATAGAGATAGTCTCTGAGGTCTCTTGTTTGGATAATGAGGAGACTGGAAATGCCGTCAGTAGAATGTGGTAGTGAAATGGGCCAATTTGATGAATATAATTATTTCTACTTAGGAATTAGATACAAACTGATACACGACAGGTTCCTGATGCCTTGCTTGATGTTCTTAGAGAAGGATCAGGTGTTTAGAAACTTCTTAAGAGAAAACATCTACACTATTTTTTTCTGAAACAAAATTTGACTGTGATACAAAATCAAAGCATCCACTATGGTTGGACCTGCTTTCATCCTGTATTTGAAATTTAGATGGATGATTTTTCCTGAAATTTTCAGCACTGACTCTATCATCAAATTAAAGGGTCCTTTCCCTTTTTTGCCCCACTAGATCTTTCTCTGAAATTTACAAACTATCAAGTGAATAAATAAGTTCAATTCAGGAGACATTGTAAAATTCCAGAATATTAAAAAAAATTGACATGCTAAGGAAAACAGTAGTTCAAATTTATACTCTCTATTTCAGGAGCTTTTTAATAGATATGAGAGAGCAATTTATGCAGCTTTAAGTGGGAACCTCAAGCAGGTATGTAGTCTATTTTAATTCTTTTTTTTCCTGTGGAACAAAATCAGATATATAAAATATTCTAATAATCCTACAAAATAAATTATATAAGCTTTTTAAAAACTTTACATCCAAGTTAGCATATAGTGCAACAATGATTTCAGGTAAATTTTATAAGCTTAAGTTACTTTGAAAGAAGTAGAACTGATAGCGATAATGGTGAAATGGAATAGTGACTTGACCAGCTTAATTTCCTGTATCCCATAACACCACATGATGTTTTAATACGTGGAATCAGACTTTAATTTCTGAGAATGGTAAATTTAATTATAACACAGGTTTTGGGGGTTGTTTTCTTTTGTTTTGTAACACACATTTATTACTGACTCCTCGTGCCTATACAGAAGTGTACTACTAAGGCACAGGGACTGCTTGGATTATCTTACGTGTGTGGGCTTCTTGCAGCCCCCCCCCCCGACACACACACTTTATAGTTATTTGAAGGATGTTATAATAATTGAAACACCATCTTATATCAACATGGAAAGTTGATGCTATTGTGAACTCAGTAGGAAAAAGTCTTAATACTTCAAATGTTTTAGGGGTGCCTGGCTGGCTCAGAAGAGCATGCAACTCTTGATCTCAGGGTTGTGAGTTCGAGCCCCACGTTGGGTGTGGAGCCTCCTTTGAAAACAAAAATAGCTAATAGTTTAAACTTTTTAGAAGATGTGGTGGGGGTGAGGGTAAAGGATTATTTGGTGTGGTATGTTACAGTCACAGTGTTTTGTGTCATTCTGATGATTTTATAGTCCACATCAGTGGAAGTAACTGGTTTTCCCTCCTTATTCATTGACTGTGTACGTGCTTCTGGTTTGGAATGGGGGAAAAGCTGCTTCCTGTCTGTGACACCTGGGAAGACACAGTGTGGGCCTACTTTCGGGTGATGGTGGACAGTTTGGTAGAACAGGAGATCCGGACATCAGTACTGACTCTGGATGAAACTGAAGAACTCCCTAGGGAATATTTGGAAGTAAAGTGAGTTTATTAGTTTGTTTTTTGCCCTGGCAATTTGTAATATGCTCTGTTAAGTTTTATTTTGGAGCCCTTGTTCATATTATTAATATTGTTTTATCCCTTTCCTGCACTTTCTTTTTAAAGCTGGACCTTAGAAAAAGTATTTGAAGAACTTCAAGCTACTGATAAAAAGGTAAATATTGGCAGGAACAGTTTAGGATAATTGGAATAGGAAACACTGAATGTTGTGCACAATAGCTGAAAGGCAAAAAAAACTTATGAAACTATTATATTCTCTCTTCTTTTCCTTACCTCTTATCCAAATGAGGGATATTCTTGAAAAGGAAGAGACTTAATTACATATTTAAATGATGCATCGTTTCTGTCTCTTTGGTTTAGGATTGATTTCATCTAAAAATAAGGGTATGCAGGGTCGCCTGGGTGGCTCAGTCAGTTAAGCATACAACTTGGGCTCATATCATGATCTGGCAGTTTGTGCGATTGAGTCCCAGGTCGGGCTCTGTGCTGACAGCTCAGAGCCTGGAGCCTGTTTCAGATTCTGTGCGTCCCTGTCTCTATCTACACCTCCCCGA
>NW_027531999.1:4721004-4787577 GCF_008692635.1 Crocuta crocuta | reverse complement strand
TCTCTCTCTCTCTCTCTCTCTCTCTCTCTCTCTCTCTCTCTCTCTCTCCCTCTCCTTCTCTCTCTCTCTCTAAAATAAAAATAAACATTAAAAATAAGGGTATGCATGTAAGCTAATTTATTCCCTTCTTTTTGAAAAGTAAAAATATTAATGGAAAATTAACAAGACTTTTCCTAGATATTAAAAGAATCTAATATTTTTAAGTAATATTCTCCTAAAAAAATTGTAAATAGCCAAAGTATGTAACAAAAGAATCCAAAAATATAAATAAGACCTATCTGATGACTTCCTCCCAACCCCTTTATGGTTCTTCTCATTCCCCAGAGATGATAGCTCTGTATTCTTCCTTATCCTTCTCCATACTGTTACAAATATGTATAAAGTAGATATCCCAGGATAGGATTTTGGTTCTTGTTGTTGTTTGCATTATTATACATATATTACAACTTGGTAGGGGAAGAGTTGTTTTGTTTTTTTCATTTAATGATACTTTATCCAAGTAACTGGATATAGATTTAATGTAACTTAACTTACTCTTTTTAATCACTCCTCTTTTTTTTTTAATACTTTTTTTAATGTTTTATTTATTTCTGAGAGGGGGAGAGAGAGAGAGACAGTGGGAGCAGGGGAGGGTCAGAGAGAGAAGGAGACACAGAATCTAAAGCAGGTTCCAGGCTCTGAGCGAGCTGTCAGCACAGTCTGACATGGGGCTCAAACCCACGAACCATGAGATAATGACCTGAGCCGAAGTCAGACACTTAACCGACTGAGCCACCCAGGCACTCCAGTTATTCCTCTTTTGATGGTATTTAGGTTGTTTCTAGCACTGCAGTGAACATTTTTTCATTCTGAAGTTTCTGTTACACCTGTATACTTTTATGCTTATCTACTAAGCCTATTTTAGGATAAGTGTCCTGAAAGCAGGGTTGCAGAGTTAGAGAGCAGATGTGTAATTCCCTGGTTGTAGCACTTCATTCATATTCCCATGAATATGGGATTATGTGATTTGTTAGTGTGGCCATTTCCCTGAATTCTCACCAGTCCCAAATGTCAAACTTTTGATGTTTTTGCTAATCCATCCATCAGGTTAGGTGGGAAATAGGAGCTCCCTGTTCTACTCTTATTTCCCTTCCTGTTCATAAAGCTGAGCAAGTTTTCCTGTGTTTAGTGATCATTTGTGATTTCCTATTCAAATCTTTTACTGTTCTGTTGAATTTTATCTTGTCCTTATTACTTTACTTTGCATAGTAAAGAAATGAGGGTCTCTTCTGTCAAGTTCCTTACCAGTCTGTTATTTTGGAGATTCCAGCTAATGAAAATAAAACGGGAAAGTAAAGGAATAAATATAAATATGAGAAAGGGAGAATATTTACATATGGTAAACTTGTAAGTCCAGAAACTCGAGATTCAATAAGTTATTAGGATTAATAGAAGAATTAATGAGAATAAGAGAATTTTTTAAGTATCTAAGTTCCAGACAGTTATTCCCCCCCAAAAATCATAGCCTGTCTGTACTTTTTAAAAAGTCTCATTTAAATTATTAACCAAAACTATAAGACACATTGGAATGTAATTAACTAAGGGTGTGAGGACCTTGGTAAAAAAACTATAGAATCTTAGGGGCGCCTGGGTGGCTCAGTTGGTTAAGCATCTGACTTCGGCTCAGGTCATGATCTCACAGTTTGTGTGTTTGAGCCCCGCATCGGGCTCTGTGCTGACGGCTAACTCAGAGCCTGGAGCCTGTTTCAGATTCTGTACCTCCTTCTCTCTATGACCCTCCCCTGCTTGCTCGCTCGCTCGCTCTCTCTCTCTCTGAAATAAATAAAACATTAAAAAAATTTTTTTTAAAAAGAATCTTATTGGAAGACATGAATAAATAGATGTACCATCTTCCTGGATGAGAAGATTTGATGTAAATATTAGTCATTCAGAAATTGACATAGAAATCTAATACTTTGGGGGATTATTTCTGAACAGAAAAGTTTACGAGAAGAGTAAGTGAGAATGGCAAAAAGAATTTGGAAAAGAACAATATTATGCAGTATTTGTCTTAGTCAATAATAAGACACCATAAAGATACAACAAAACAGTATGCATTTGGCATGGAATGAATAGATCAGTGAAGCACAGAAGTCCATATTAGATCCAAGTATGTATTAGAACTTAATAGGTGACAGAGGTGATCTTTTCATTTCAAAGGGGATGGTTTACTTACATACATGATACGGGCATAATTGACTTTCCACCTGAATGAAAACAAAGCTAAATTGCAACCTCATGCCATGTTTTAAAATTAATTCTGATGGAGCAAAGATTTGAATGTAAAAAAGAATGTGGGGTGCCTGGATGACTCAGTCAGTTGAGCATTGGACTTTGGCTCAGGTCATGAAATCACGGTTCATGAGTTCAAGCCCCACATCAGACTGTGCTGACAGCTCAGAGCCTGAAGCCTGCTTCAGATTCTGTGCCTCCTTCTCTCTGCCCCTCCCCCCTCATGCTCTGTCTCTCAAAAATAAATAAACATTAAAAAACAATAATAAATGCTGAAAGAAAATTTAGATAACAAAATAACAATTAAAACATATTCGACAAAAAAGAAATAAACTCCTTGCTTCCAAACACTCTAACAGCAAGTTACTTGTTTTTTCTACTCTATCTAATCACTATTTGGGTGGTTTCTGTTACACTTGGTGCCTTGTGCAGAAGAGAATACCCACGGAGTGCCTGTATGAGCTGCCGCTCATGTTTGAAGGACTCGTGGGGTTTGTTTTGAGGGTTCATGTGCCCTCCCTTTCTGGCTCACCATGGAGTGCCAAGAAAAGCAGTAGTAAAATACAAAAAATAGAACTTTAATAATATTCCCGGTGATTAAACTATTTTATCACAGTTCCCTGCTTTCTTCTTCTTTTTTTAATGTTTGTTTATTTTTGAGAGAGAGAGGGAGCACAAGTGAGGGCAGTGCAGAAAATGTCTTTCTCATATTTCATTTTGATCTCCTGAGACCCTTCATTGCGACTTTTTCCTTATATATGTTGTTTCAAAAGTTGACATTTTAGTTTGCCAATGAATACATACTATAGAATGACCACTGGAAGATTTATGGAAAATATAAAAATTTTTTCAGAGAGTTCTGGAAGAGAATCAAGAACATTATCATATAGTTCAAAAATTCCTTATCCTGGGAGACATTGATGGTAAGATACCATACTTTTATTTTAGTTTGTATGAATTCTTTTTTTCTTATGGTAATTTTGTACAAAGTTATCAAAACAATACATGACTCACCCCATCTTTTAATCTTTATATTGAATGCAAGTATTATTAGAAAATGGAGTTTGAATTTAATCCAGGGTCTGTTTTATATGTCGCTTATTAACAGTGAGGTAGTGATTTAGTACTACAGGAATGCAGAAAATGTCTTTGATGATATTTATTTCTCCTTTTGATTTTTATCCCTATTATTGAATCTTTGCTTCGATGGCTTGTAGGTTTGATGGGTGAATTTAACAAATGGCTTTGCAAAAGCAGAAACAATCTACCTGGACACCTCCTCCGCTTCATGACTCACCTCATTTTGTTTTTTCGGACTCTGGGACTACAGACCAAAGTAAATAAAAAGAGAACAATTTACTCTCCTTTGCAAGGATGATGCTGTATGCCTCTTATCAGGAAAGCACACTTATTTTTTTCTTGTTTTCTAGAAATGGTGGTAAGGGTGCAGAAGTGTTCTTATATGGTCTCTTATGGTCACTCAGTGGTAACCCAGTGCGGGTAACCATTTAGGGCTCTAGTCAGTGGATGTAGAATGCTGGTGGTCATGTGGTTTTTGATAAATTCAGAACTTTATTCCCATCAGTACCCAACTCTAAAACAGTCAGCTAAGCTAACTGAACCAGACTAATTTTTATGTGAGATTCAAATTTTTTGTTTTCTTTTTCTTTCTGTTAACTTTTTCCTAAATGATGGTAACATTTCGATCAGAGTACATGTAGAAGGCAGAATGGTACAACAGTTGAAAGCTTGGGCATTAGAGTTAGAATCCTGGGTTCACATCTGCACTCAGCAGCCTCTAGCTGTGTAATCTGAGGTAAATAAAACCTCCCTCGTTTCTTAGTTTAGAAACTCTTAGTTCTCCCCTTGGTAGATTGTGAACAATAATAACTGCCCACAAAGAGTTATGGTAAGGTTAAATCAGGCAATACATGAACTTTGCTAAGCGCTTAGCCTAGCATATAATGATTGCTTGGTGGTAAATATTAAAGTCATTAAATCATTTGATAGAATTTTTATTAGATATATTGCTGGTACACGTAAACAGTTGTGTTTATAATTGGAGTATTTCTCTTTTTTTTTTTTTTTTTTGCTATCAAGGAAGAAGTCTCCATTGAAGTTTTAAAGGCATACATCCAGGTAAACTTTGAGAATCCACAATGTGATATTTTTTTCCCTCCATTTTGATGAAAACAAAAAGCAGGACGATAATGTTTTAATGGTCAGTGGCAGGAGAGCCATCAGAATCCATAGAGATCTTGTAATTACCATAAGTACATTTTACTTGGAATTTTAAATTATCCTGTTTAGCAGCACAAATCCATGTCTATATGAATCTCTCGTAAATATGTTTGAAATTTTCAAGTGAACTTTTTAAAAAGCACTGTTGATCCTAGACCCTGTTTTATTAATAACATACTTTGATTTTTTTTTCTGTTTTTTAGCTTTTAATAAATGAGAAACATACAAATCTCATAGCATTTTATACTTGTCATTTGCCTCAAGACCTAGCTATTGCCCAGTATGCATTATTTTTGGAAGGTGTTACAGAATTTGAGCAGCGCCACCATTGCCTGGAGCTGGCTAAAGAAGCAGGTAAAAATGGTCGAGAACTTTATCTGTTGGGCTTTATAGGCAAGTTCTCATTTTGGCATTGGTAACGTTTCTCTTTCTAGTTTTAAATTTTATTTCTCTTGAGAGAAAAAAATAAAATTTTAATGGAATCCCATTTTACTAATAAAATGACATACTGCAACTCATGTGTAAAATAAACTTATCTTGGCCTCTTATATATCTTTCATATTTTATGTGTTACATTTTTAAGGAAATTTTATCCCAGTTTACCAAATCATTGTAACCGTTTAGAGAATATTAGTGTGAATGATTAATTCTTGTTTTTGTCTCTTAAAAAATTCCTTAGATTTGGATATTGCGGCAATAACAAAGACTGTAGTTGAGAACACCCGAAAGAAAGATAATGGCGAATTCAGCCATCATGATGTGGCCCCCGCCCTCGATACCGGCACTACAGAGGTGATGTGACTGGCGAGGGAGGGTGGGTGTAACTCCCAGTAATCCCTCATGTTACTTTCTGGTAAATTTCCAACTTAAAATACTCTGGCTTCTTTTCCTTTCTTAGGAATTTTTTTCTTTGTTAGCCAAAACCTGACATAAAAATTGGCAGCAAACTTAAGGTCTTATGTAAGGGATTAAAATTACATACAGTAGTATCGTGTTAAAGGAAGCGTCTTTATTATTATTTTTTTAATGTTTATTTTTCAGAGAGACAGAGTACAAGTGGGGGAAGGGCAAAGAGAGAGGGAGAGACAGAATCCCAAACAGGCTCCAGGCTCTGAGCTGTCAGGACAGTGCCTGACGGGGGTTTGAACTCACAGATGGTGAGATCATGACCTGTGACCTCAGCCAAAGTGGGATGCTTAACTGACTGAGCCACCCAGGTACCCCAGGAACCTTCTTTAACAGAAAAAAGTGAGCATTGGATTTTTGCTCTTCAGACTATTCTAGATATTTGATCAATCACTGAGTCTTCAGTGGTTTACTTATCCTATTTTCAGAAAGCAATAGAAAGTTTTATCTAGGGGATGCCTGGGTATCTCTGTCCATTAAGCAGTCTGACTCTTGATTTTGGCTCAGGTCATGATCTCATGGTTTGTGGGATTGAGTCCTGAGTTGGGTCAGTGCTGATATTGCAGAGCCTGCTTGAGATTCTCTCTCTCCCTTTCTTTCTGCCCCTCCCCTGCTCTCTCTTTTTTTCTCTCAAAATAAACATCTTTTTGAAAAGGGTTTTGGTTTTTTTAAAGAAAGTTTTATCTAGTAAAGAAAATGTTTTAGAATAGCACTTAAATTAATAACCTGGTTAAGTTGGTGGGACATAGAATATTTAATTCCAGATTCAGACTCCAGTAAGTTGTTTTGCAATTTAATAGAAAGCTACTAAGTGTGAAAAGAAACTAAGGAAATGTAGATTCTTTCATAATTTTGTATAACTTGGGAGAAAATCATGTGTACTAGAAGTACAGATATAAGTTAATTTTATTTGCAGAATATCTGAGAAAGAAGCCAAAACTGATGTTTCTTTTTTCCAATTAAATAAACAGGAGGACCGCTTAAAAATTGATGTAATTGACTGGTTGGTATTTGACCCAGCACAGAGGGCAGAAGCGCTAAAGCAAGGCAATGCGATAATGAGAAAATTCTTGGGTATGCTTTACTTTAATACTTTTTGAAGTTTTTGTTCAAATCCATATATTCCTGAATTTTGTTTTGTTTGTTTTTTCTAATCCTTCCAATGGGCAGGGGAGAGCAGATGACAAAACAGCTATTCTTACATATCAAATCTGGTGTTATGAAACAAAACATATTTAACAATGAATTTTCATTATCTAATCAATTTTTCACATAATCTCAAGGCTTTGAAAAATGTAATTGCTTTAAGACACAAAAATAGGTAAAAGCAACTGCATTTAATGTATCCTTTTGTGACTGTCGCATTGGAACAAGGAAAAAGCCTGTTCATTAGCTAGAGAGATCCCCCAGACCTTTAATAGAAGTACTTTGGGACAGGAGGTGCAACTGTAAAAGCTGCAAACCAATAATTTGACTCCTTTATAAACCATTATACAGAAATTCACATATGTATCATCTTTTTCACAGCATCAAAAAAGCATGAAGCTGCAAAAGAAGTATTTTTGAAAATTCCTCAGGATTCGATAGCAGAAATCTATAATCAGTGGGAGGAACAAGGAATGGACAGTCCACTTCCTGCTGAAGATGATAATGCCATCAGAGAACATTTATGCATTAGAGCCTATTTGGTGAGATTGTAAAGAAAATCACAAATGTGCCTTCTTCCTGATGACTTTTCTGATTCACTTTCAGACTTTGAACTGTTTTTCCCAAAGTGCTGATGGACTTACCTTATTTCTCTTCTGACTGTGGTACGGACTCATCCGCAGGAACATTGAAATTGTGATCTGGCCTTCATTGCCTTAAGTGCCTAATCAGTGCCAGCCAGCCAAGACCGTCTCACACAGTAGTGAGCGTGTGTGATGTCTAAAACTTAGTTTTCTTAAGATTCGTTGAATGCTTATATCAACTTTAATATTTCTTTCTCTCTCTCACTTTTTTTTTTTCTGGCAATAACAGAAAAGCAAAATAGTCTAAAGTCGTTATAAATAAAATAACAACATACTCATTTAAAATTCATTCAACAGGGGCGCCTGGGTGGCTTAGTCGGTTGAGCGTCCGACTTTCGCTCAGGTCATGATCTCGCGGTTCGTGGGTTCGAGCCCCGCATCGGGCTCTGTGCTGACTGCCAGCTCAGAGCCTGGAGCCTGTTTCAGTCTGTGACTCCCTCTCTCTCTGACCCTCCCCTGCTCACGCTGTCTCTCTCTCTCTCTCCTAGAAATAAATAAAACATTTAAAAAAAAAAATAAAATAAAATAAAATAAAAAAAATAAAATTCATTCAACAAATAACGAAGTAATTACATTGGGCTAGGTTCTAGAGCTACATCTGTGGATAGCAGTCTGTCCTTGCCCTCTGGGTGCTAATGGGCTAGTCAGGGAGACAGACAAGTAAACGTGTACATCACAGAATGGTAAAGGTCGAGATACATGTATGGCCAAGTGCTGAGATAGGAGTAGGTACCAGAAAACACAATATATGTGTACCTTGCTGGTGTTTACCTCTTGACAAAATATTTATTCACAGTGACTTTTTTTGTGTGCAAAAAATAAATATTGAACAGTTCTGTTTCTTGATGCTGCAAAATTATTTCTAAGAACTAGATTTTAAATGCTGTGTTGAACATCTGGAAAGCCTATGTTTTTTTTTTTTTTATTTCTCTATTTTACATCTTAGGAAGCCCATGAAACCTTTAACGAGTGGTTTAAGCATATGAATTCAGCTCCACAAAAACCTACTTTGATACATCAAGCGACTTTTACTGAGAAAGTGGCTCATGAACACAAAGAAAAGAAATATGAAGTAAGTTGAACATAGACAAGTTGTATTTTTGCATCTTAAAAATACAGGTCATATGTTTCACATTAAAAAAAATTTTTAATTCCAATATAGTTAACAGTGTTCTGTTAGTTTCAGGTGTACAGTACAGGAATTCAGCACTTCCATATATCCCCCTGTGCTCACCACAAGTGCGCTCCTTGATCCTCATCACCTATTTTACCCATTCCCCCCACCCATTCCCCTCTGATAACCATCAGTTTGTTCTCTGTAAGAGGTTAAGAGTGTGTTTCTCGTCTTGTCTCTTCTCTCTCTCTCTCTCTCTCTCTTTTTCTTTTTTTTGCTTGTTCTGTTTCTTAAATCCCACATATGAGTGAGATCATTTGGTATTTGTCTTTCTCTGGCTGACTGACTTCACTTAGTGTTACACTCTCTGGCTCCATCCATGTCATTGCAAATGGCAAGATTTCATTCTTTGGTATGGCTGAGTAATTTTCCACTTTATATATAAATGTAAATATATACATATATATATAAATACATATATATCATATCTTTGTTCATCTGTCAGTGGACATTTAGGCTGCTTCCATAATTTGGCTATTGTAAATAATGCTGCTAGAAACATAGTGGTGCATGTATCCCTTTGAATTAGTGTTTTTAAATTTTTTGGGTAAATACCCAGTAGTGCAATTTTTGAGGAACTTCGTACCATTTTCCACAGTGGCTGTGCCAGTTTGCTTACCCACCAACACTTGTTTCTTGTGTTTTTGATTCTAGCCATTCTGACAGGTGTGAGGTGGTATCTCATTATAGTTAGTTTTGATTTGTATTTCCCTGATGGTGAGTGATGTTGATCATCTTTTCATGTGTCTGTTGGCCATCAGGATGTGTTCTTTGGAGAAATGGCTATTAATTTTTTCTGCCCATTTTTTTTTTTTGGATTATTTGTTTTGGGGATATTATTTGTATAAGTTCTTTATCTTTTGGATGCTAGCCATTTATCAAATGTGTCATTTGCAGATGCCTTCTCCCATTCGGTGGGTTGCCTTTGAATTTTGTTGATTGTTTCCTTCACTGTGCAGAAGCTTTTTATTTTGATGTGGTCCCAATAGTTTATTTTTGCTTGTGTATCTAGAAAAATGTTGCTGTAGCCAATGTCAGAGGTATTACTGCCTGTGCTCTCTTCTAGGATTCTGATGGTTTCAGGTCTCACATTTAGGTCTTTAAATCAATTTATTTTTGTGTGTGTGCAAGAAAGTGGTCTAGTTTCATTCTTTTGCATGCTGTTGTCCAGATTTCCCAACACCATTCATTGAAGAGACGTTTTCCCATTAGATATTCTTTCCTGCTTTATCAAAGATTAATTGACCATTGGGGCGCCTGGGTGGCTTAGTCGGTTAAGCGTCTGACTTTCGCTCAGGTCATGATCTCGCGGTTCGTGGGTTCAAGCCCCGCGTCGGGCTCTGGGCTGACTGCCAGCTCAGAGCCTGGAGCCTGTTTCAGTCTGTGACTCCCTCTCTCTCTGACCCTCCCCTGCTCACACTGTCTCTCTCTTTCTCTCTCTCTCCTAGAAATAAATAAAACATTAAAAAAAAAAAACATTAAAAAACAAAGATTAATTGACCATATAATTGTGTTTATCAGGTTATATATTTAAAGAAGTATTTTTTTTTGACAGTAACAGTCTTATTGTAATAGGTGATCTTTCTGTTAATCTTCTTTGATAAAAAAACCTATCTGTTTAGTTACTTTTCTGCAGGTTATCAACCAAACATGAAAAATGCCTTCAGGTGACATTAGTGTTCAATTTCAGTGTTTTACTTAACTGCAGTCTGTTGATACTTACTTTTGTATTTGGCTAAATAAAGTCAACTCTTTTTTTTTTTAAGTTTTATTTATTTAAAAGAATTTTTTTTTTTAGTGTTTATTTTTTGAGAGAGAGCGTGTGAGCGGGGAAGGTACAAAGAGAGAGGGAGACACAGAATCTGAAGCAGGCTCCTGGCTCTGAGCTGTCAGTACAGAACCTGATATGGGGCTCGAACCCACAAACCGTGAGATCATGGCCTGAGCCGAAGTTAGCCACCCAACCAACTGAGCCACCTAGGCGCCCCTAAGTTTTATTTATTAAAGTTAGCTCTACACCCCACGTAGGACTACAACTCAAGGTCCCACGATCAAGAGTCGCATGTTCCTCTATTAAGTCAACTCCTTACGGTGATGTTCCATGTAAATATTCCTGTATGTTTACAGATACGTTATTTACTGGTTTTAGTCTGTTATATGTCTGCCCTTATGTTTGTTTTGCAGATGGATTATGTTATTTGGAAAGGGCATTTGGATGCCTTAACTGCTGACGTGAAGGAGAAAATGTACAATGTCTTGTTGTTCGTTGATGGAGGGTGGATGGTGGATGTTAGAGAGGTAAGCTTGTGCCTTGCATACAGCTAAAAAAACCAAAAACAAAAGTCCTTTTTTAAAAGGTTCTTTCACTGAATAGGAGTATCTACAGGTCTTATATAACCGTTGTACTTACAACTAAACATCCCAAAATTGAAACCTAAACTGAAAATCCTAGCTACGGAATAGAAATCTTTGACTCTTCGATAAACTATTTCTTCAGATTAAATATGTTCATTCAGGATACTAAAATCTAATTTTTAAAAATCCTGGACCTAAAAATTTAATTATATGTCATATTCAATTCAAGGATGTGAAGAGAAGTCTAATAATCATGACTCTCACCTCTGAGCTATTCATTTAAATGACTTGGGGAGCTTTTTACAAATGCTGGGCTGCACCCTCAGAGATTCTGGTTTGACTGATCAGAGGTGGGACAGGGGAGGGAGGTTGGTTTTTGTTTGTTTGTTTTTTTTAATCTGCCAGAAAGCTTCAATGTGTATCCTGCGTTGAGAACCAGTTACAAAAGTACTAAATGTCATATTTTGTGAGTTCAGAAAAAGAAACGGTTGCTTCTAACTGGAAGAGGTCTAGATAGGATGCTTGAAAGGTGTAGCATTTGACGGATTCCCAAATGAATGAGGTAGAATCTGGATGAGCTGAGACAGGGGAAAGGAGGCAGTACTGCAGGTCAGTTTCATCTGAGTGGAGGACACGGAGGCCTGACCCTGGGGGTGGGTAAAAGAAACCGTGAGCATCCAGCTTTGCCTCTGCAGACCTCATGATCTGTCCACGGGGAACTGGAAATGCTGGATTCTTGGATATATGGTATAGTGTTTTGAACAGAGAAGACCAGTGGAGCATTCCCAGTATCTTTGCTTCTGCTCTTCTCCAAATCTTGATATATTCGCTTCTATTTTTTTTAGATACTATATTTTTCTAGCTCCTCTAACTTCCCTTTTCTGACCAGAAGCAAAAAATGATAGGGAATAAGACTAGAATTAGAGCCCCTGTTTACTACATTCCTGATATAATAATCGTCTTAAAATTCTCCCTAAATTTCATAATAGAACTCTGCTGATTTCATAAATGTTTTTTTTTAAATGTTTTATTTATTTCTGAAAGAGAGAGAGAGACAGGGTGAGCAGGGGAGGGTCAGAGAGAAAGGGAGATACAGAATCTGAAACAGGCTCCAGGCTCTGAGCTGGCAGTCAGTACAGAGCCTGATGCGGGGCTTGAACCCACAGACCGTGAGATCATGACCTCAGCCAAAGTCAGACACTTAACCTGACTGAGCCACCCAGGTGCCCCTCATAAATAGTTTTGAACCTTCGGCAGGTTGCTTGGGCTAAATTTTTCTTTTCAGATTCATGCTGGTGTTCATGAAGATAAAATTTTAATGTTGCAAAATGCTACTTAAGTGTCATTTAAATTTTGAAAACACTTGAGTGCCTTATTTATACATAGATCTTTGTTCTAAATTACTAATTTTGGTAGGTTAGATAATGAAAGTTACAAAATGGACAGCCTGGAGTATTGTGAAAATAGAGTTGTCATGAGTCACTTGTTCTGAGTGACTGGGTCATTCCCATCTTTGGGCCTTCAGCCCTGGGGACCGATTTTACTTGAGCACAGATGGCAGTGACACTGAAGGAAGCAGTCTTCTCATTCTTAACAGGCTCCACCTAGAAACAGCTCATGTGACTTATGAGTAAGACCTTGCTTTTAAATCCTCCTCTGAACGTAGTGAGTGCCCATTTGAGGAAAGAAATGGAAGTGCTTTCCCTTTTAAAGCTAAGAAAACGCGAGGCATGCATTTTAATATTTACTGTTCTATATTTCTATCTCAAGACAAGACAAAAAGATTGATAGTCATTTTTCCTGTGTGTGGAAACTTGACTGAGGTCAGCAAAAGTCAGTACAATTATTCATTGGTAGAATTACCACATTACATTTTATTGCTTCATGACACCACTTATATCTACCTTTGAAAAATGTTTTAGCAACTTAATATACTTATCTGTTACATGAAGATACTTGCACTGATTAATATCAGTGATCCTAAAGGGAAAAAATCCAAATTCTAAGAAGATTCTACCTTTAAAACAAATTAGGTATTTAAAACAATTTTTTTATTTTTTAAAAAATTAGATATTTTATTAGGCTTTTCTCAAGATCAGTTATTTAGCTTTTTTTTCTTTCTTTTTTTAGTTTATTTATTTTGAGAGAAAGAGATAGAGTCAGAGCCAGGAAGGGGCAGAGAGAGAGGGAGAGAGAGAATCCCAAGCAGGCTCCATGCTGTCGGCACCAAGTCCAATGCAGGGCTCGATCTCCTGAACCATGTGATCATGACCTGAGCCGAGATCCAGAGTTCGGACGCTTCACCAACTGAGCCACCCAGGTGCCCCCTAGTTTTTATATTTTTGAAAAATTATACAAAGAAATCCTAAATTCACATTGCTTGAAAGCAAAGTTTGCAGTAACATTGTCCCTCTGTGTGTGCCTTTCCCCACCCCCACTCCCATCATGAGCCTTCTCCCCAGCAGTGATCACCACTGTCAGTTTGGTGTCCTCTCTGGATGTATTTCCCTCTGTACACATCCAGGGGAAAGGGGCTTATTTTCTCTTCTGATTTTTGTTCTGCAGTATTTAGTCTCTAACTCGTATTGCTTTGAGCATTTTTTTTTTTTTTTAATGTTTATGAGAGTGAGACAGAATGAGCAGGTGAGGGGCAGAGAGAGAGGGAGATACAGAATCCAAAGCAGGCTCCAGGCTCTGAGCTGTCAGCACAGAGCCCAATGTGGGGCTCAAACCCATGAACCTCGAGATTATGACCATAGCCAAAGTCGGACGTGTAACCAACTAGCCACCCAGATGCCCCTAAGCTTGTTTCTATTCAAGACATAATAAGACATACAAATTCAGAAATATTTTGTTTTCATTATCAGAGCTGGGATTCCTCTGAAGTATATTTTGTTTACCTTCATGCTTTTTTACCAAAAAATCTTGTCTGTAGCTATCATGATTAAACTCCTGCCTTGTTTTATTTTATTTTTAATGGACATCATAAGCTTTAGAGAAATCCCATTAATTTCTACCTATTGTGTTTTGGTTTTGATTTAGTACTTGATTTTTTTTTTATTAACACTATTTAGCTTAAACATGTTAAAATGACAACTTGATGTCTGTCTATAGGATGCTGAAGAAGACCATGAAAGAACACATCAAATGGTTTTATTGAGAAAGCTTTGTCTGCCCATGTTGTGTTTTCTGCTTCACACCATATTGCATAGTACCGGTCAGTATCAGGAATGCTTGCAGTTAGCAGACATGGTTTCCTCTGAGCGCCACAAACTGTATCTGGTAAGTTCCTAGAGCATTTGCAGTTTTAAACTTTAGTAATTTGATAAGCTCAGTAGTAATATTTGATTTTGTGAAATGTGTTTACATTTTTTAGATGTTCTTAGATTTTCTTAAAGTAATTGTCTAGTTCTAATGTTTGTTTTTTCTCTAAATAATAAGTACATATTCGTAAGCAGTTAGAAGTAAATAGACTGGCTCCAAGAAATAGCTTTGAAGTTCTTGGGCTATGCTAACATACTGGCCTCCAGCTACATAAATCTTTTTAAAGAGGAATTTCTTCTTACGTTAGGCTAATCTGGTTGATTAGGTGACTCTTCATATATTCTTCCTTTTTTCTTATTCTTTTTTTCCTTTTCTTAAAATCAGGTATTTTCTAAGGAAGAACTAAGGAAATTGCTACAGAAGTTAAGAGAATCCTCACTAATGCTCCTAGATGAGGGACTTGATCCATTAGGATATGAAATTCAGTCATAACCCATCTACTCTTTGCAGTCTCACTAATTTCCATGGTAAATGGACATTTTTGTAAAATATACATATTTGTAATTACTGGGGTTTTTTTTGTGCATTGTCATGGGGAAAATCTTTGAAAATTTAGACATTTGAATTTTGTATTTTTTGGAATATTATGGTGATACTTTGAAATTTTAATGTATTATATCAGTATTCCCTGTGTTTATTAATAAAATTATATAAAAATTAAAATTTTCTGTTCTTACAAATTCCAGGATTGTCTGTTATTTAATGAGAAGTTAAATTTCCTATTATTGTACTTTTCTTCCATGAAGAAGCTGTTTTGTATGAATATAGCACAATTTTTTGAGTTATCCTGTTGATGAGCATTTGAGTCTTTTCCAGTTTGGGCCTATTATAAATAATGCTGCTGTGAATACATTTGCATAGGGGTTTTAGAGAATTTGTTTTCGTTTCTCTTGGATAAATATAAAGGAGTAATCTAATCCTAGGTTAAAGGATAGGTGATTATAAGAAAGTCAAAACTTTCCCCAAAGATTGTACCATTTTATATTCCCCCAGCAATATGTCCCAGCTGCTCCCAATCCCGCAAACATGTGGTGGTGTCAGTCTTTTTTGATTTTAGCCATTTTGACGGATGTGTGGTGATATCTCATTGTGGTTTTCATTTGCATTCCCCACTGGTTTGAGCACTTTTTCATGGGCTTATTGGTTATGCATATTATCTTCCTTTATGAATCATCTATTCTCTTGCCCACTTTTTGCTTTACTGAGTTGTAAATAGCTCAGCTCAGGTTGTGATCTCATAGTTCACGGGTTTGAGTCCTGCATTGGGCTCCATGCTGACAGTGTAGAGCCTGCTTGGGATTTTTTCTCCCTGTCCTTCTCTCTCTGCCCCTCCCTCCCCCCTGAGTAAATAAATAAACTTTAAAAAATGCACGTAATCTGAGCAGGAAGAAACTACTTCCAGCTAAGACCTCTCTGCGGAGGTAGCTCTGGAGCTGCTGTTGGAGTAATGCTCTGAGTTTACAAAGATAGAGCCTAAGAAGGGTAAGGCATTGCAGGTGCGGAAATCAGTATGCGCCAGGCCCAGAAATGGTGATGTGTGTTTATGAATCAGCAAATATGCCAAATTGACTAGAGTCTAGGACTGAAAATGGGCAATAACTAAGATAATGTGACTCTAATAGAAAACATTGTCTAGATTAGTGACTATTATAGCTGGCAGAACATCTCAGTCACCCGAGGAATTTCTTAAGTACATATTTATAGATGCCTCCTCTACAGATGTCTGGTGAGGGGGCTGGGGTAGGGTCTTAGAACTTGTATTTTTAAGTAGAATATGCCATACATGATTCTAATTAGTTTTGGATGTTCTGGCGTAAGTGATCCTCCTCTGTACCCAAGGCAGACGCAGTAGTTGTGCCAACATTGTTCTGGCATCAGCTGGGGAAAGGTGGAGAAGCAGTGGACTCTGCCTCAAGTTTTTACTTTTGCTAGCAAACGTGATCTAAAGATGAAATACTTACTTTCCAAAACGTCTTTAATTTTTAGACATTTAAAAAAATGAGATAAGGGCACCTGGGTGGTTCAGTCAGTTAAGTGTCCAACTCTTGATTTTGGCTCAGGTCATGATCTTGCAGCGTTATGCGTTTGAGCCCCATGTCAGGCTCTGTGCTGACAATGCAGAGCCTGCTTGGGATTCTGTCTCTCTTCCTCCCCCATACATGCTCTGTCTCTCTCTCTCTCTCTCTCTCTCTCTCAAAATAAATAAATTTTAAAAATTGAGATAGAGCAGTATGAACAGACTTGAACATCTGAATCTTAACAAATTATGTACAAGATTTGTATGCTAAAAACTACAAAATACTGATAAAGGAAACCCAATGAAGAGCAAAATAAATGGAAAGACACATCATGTTCATTAAATCGAAGACTCAACATAGTAAAGAATCCACACTCCCCAAACTGATAAACAGATTTAACACAATTCTTATTAGTATTTCAGCAAGAAAATAGTTTGTATATTAGTTGATATGATTGAATTAATTTTCTTAGGTGTGATCATTGTATTGGGGCCAGATAGGAGAGTATCTTTATTCTTAAGAGATACACACTTAACTATTTAGAGATGAAAGGTCATGAAGTCTGCACTTTACTTTAAAATGGCTTAGCTCAGGGGGGAGGGGGGATGGGCATGGAGGAGGACACTTGTGGGGATGAACACTGAGTGTTATGTGGAAACTAATTGGACAATAAACTATTTGTAAAATATATATATATATATATACATATATAGTAAAAAAATAAAAAATAAATAAAATGGCTTAGCTCTAAAATAAAAGTCTACACAGATAATTATGTCAAAATAGTAACTAGTGACTCTATGTGAAGGGCACAGGAGTGTTTATTATACTAATCAACTTTTATGTAGGTTTAAAAATCTTCAAAATAAAAGATTTGGGTGGAGTTAATGACAGGTCACCTGAATATCCAAATGGAAAAGAAATGAACTGTGACCCCCACTTTATGCCATTAACAAAAATTAATTAGAGATGGATTATAAAGTTCAATATAAAAGCTAAAACTAAAACTTTGAAGAAAAGGAATATCTTTGTGATCAGCAGATAGGCAAAGATTACAAGAAAAAAAAGATTTCCTGTTGACAGTAAGCAATAAGCATAACAAAGGAAAAGATGGCGTCTTTAGACTTTATCAAAATACAAAACTGCTCATCAAAGACACTTCTGAAAATAAATAAGGTAGACACGGACTAGGAGAAAATATTTGCAAAAATATATCAGATCTTTGATCAGGAAAAACTCACATTCAGAATATATAAAGAACTCTTACACCTCAGTAAAGCAAAAAGTGGGCAAGAGAATAGATGATTCATAAAGGAAGATAATATGCATAACCAATAAGCCCATGAAAAAGTGCTCAAACCAGTGGGGAATGCAAATGAAAACCACAATGAGATATCACCACACATCCGTCAAAATGGCTAAAATCAAAAAAGACTGACACCACCACATGTTTGCGGGATTGGGAGCAGCTGGGACATATTGCTGGGGGAATATAAAATGGTACAATCTTTGGGGAAAGTTTTGACTTTCTTATAATCACCTATCCTTTAACCTAGGATTAGATTACTCCTTTATATTTATCCAAGAGAAACGAAAACAAATTCTCTAAAACCCAGAGCGTTATTTACAATAGGCCCAAACTGGAAAAGACTCAAATGCTCATCAACAGGATGACTCGACAAATTGTGCTATATTCATACAAAACAATACTACTCAGCAAGATAAAAAGGAAAGAGCAACTACTTAGCAACAGAAGAACCTAGGGGCGCCTGGCTGGCTCAATCAGAAGAGCATGAGACTCTTAATTGAAAGGTTGTGTGTTTGAACCCTATGTTGAGTGTAGAGATTACTAAATAAATAAATACTTTAAGTATTTACTTAGAGAGAGAGCAAGCAGGGGAGGGGCAGAGAGAGAGGGAGAGAGAATCACAAGTGGGCTCTGCAGTGTGCCTGACATGGGGCTCAAACTCACAT
Source organism: Crocuta crocuta (assembly GCF_008692635.1). Classification (NCBI taxonomy): domain Eukaryota; kingdom Metazoa; phylum Chordata; class Mammalia; order Carnivora; family Hyaenidae; genus Crocuta; species Crocuta crocuta. The sequence goes on along the minus strand of NW_027531999.1, from coordinate 4,769,524 downwards.
GCCGTGAGATCTTGACCCGAGCTGAAATTAAGAGTCTGATGTTTGACTGAGCCACCCAGGTGCCCCAAATTAATAAACTTAAAAAAAAAAAAAAAAAAGAAAAGAAAAACCCTAGGTATAGGGGCACCTGGGTGGCTCAGTCGGTTGAGTGTCCAGCTTCAGCTCAGGTCATGATCTCGAGGTTTGTGAGTTCAAGACCCACATCAGACTCACTGCTGTCAGCCTTTCAGCACGGAACCCGCTTTGGATCCTCTGTCCCCATCCCTGCTGTGCTCTCCCAAAAAAGAAAACAAAAATTAAATTTAAAAAAACCCCTACATACAAAAAGTACATGCTGTGTGATCCATTTATATGAAGTTCTAGAACAGAATTATGGTGAAGGAAAAATGAGAACAGTGGTTTCCTCTTGCGCCTTGGGGACTGGGGATTTTCTAGGCAATTTTATGAGGTGATGGAATGTACTGTATCTTGACAGGGGTGTGGGTTACATAGCTGCATCCACTTATCAAAAATTGGACAGTTAGGGGCCCCTGGATGGCTCAGTCGGTTGAGCATCCAACTTCTGTCAGGTCCTGATCTTGTGGTTCACAAATTCGAGCCCCATGTCGGGCTCTGTGCTGCCAGCTCAGAGCCTGGAGCCTGCCTCAAATTCTCTGTCTCCCTCTCTCTCTGCCCCTTCCCTGCTCACGCTCTGTCTCTCTCAAAAATAAATAAACCTTAAAAAAAAAAACTTTTAAATAAAAAAATGTACAGTTTCTTGCATTTGAATGAATGTAAATTTGCTTTTGAAAGATCAGATGGAGGAGTGAAGGGGCACCTGGGTGGCTCAGTCGGTTAAGCATCTGACATTGGCTCAGGTCATGCATGATTTCATGGCTCGTGGATTCAAGCCCCCTGCATTGGGCATTATGCTGACAGCTCAGAGCCTGGAGCCTGCTTCGAATTCTATGTCCCCCTCTCTCTGCACCTCCCCTGCTCAAACTCTATCTCTCGCTCTCAAATATAAATGAATGAATGAATGAATAAATAAATAAATAAATGAAAAGGAGGAGTGACGAGTAGGTGCAAATGAAAATGCCAGTTGGTGAAACCAGGTGACGGGTACAGCAGGGTTCACAATACTATCTTAACGTTGCACAAGTTTGAAATTCTCCACAATAAAAAGGAGGGGAAGTGGCCCCAGAGCCAGAGAAATTTGCGTTGGAATCTTACTCTCTTCCCATTCTAGCTGCAAGGTAACAGCCACGAACCTCTGTTTTTAACATCTGTAGATGAGAATTAAGGATAATAATCACATTTCAGGACAAGTAAGGATTAGGACTCCTGTTCTTTGGTGAAGGAGGTAGAGAGAGCCTCTTAGTCAATTAAATCAGTCTGGAGAAGGGCAAGTTCCAGGGCAGTAGAAAACTGAATGAATGGCAAGAATGGAGTCAGACTCAGGAAGGTCTTGAATGACAGGATTAGTAACCCTAACCCAACAGACAATTGGAATCCACTAGATACTACTATATCCTAACCCAAATTTCAGAGTTCATACTGTAACTATTTTCAAATATTGCAAGAGAAATAGATGAATGATAAAAAGATAATTTATCATCCATTCTAAGATTATCAGTCCAAATCTAGAACCATAAGGAGACAATGAATTGAGTAGACTAAATAAAGACAGGGTCTCACAGCTCTTAATTGGGGAGCAGGTGAGGGTAAACATTGTAAGTCATTGATCAGACAGTTCCGTAGGTCCAAACTGGACCAGAGGATGGCAATATAAACATACAATGGGAAAGGCACTCAGTATGGTGAGAGTCGGTAGAATTTGGTAGACTGATAGGAAGAAAAACTTACCAGGAAAACCATGTTAGACTTTAGGCTTTGCCTAATTAACTTCTACTCATTCTCAAATCTTGAGTCATTTCCTTGAGGAAACCCTTGATCACCTCCCTCTCCCCAAGTTTCGATCTGATTCTCTTATTATACATTCACAGGACCATATTTTGTTACTTTGGAATATTGTTATCATAGTTTGTCATTGTTTGATACCAGTGGTCTCTCAGTAAGTTATATAAGAGAGGGTTTGAACTGGGCTTACTCGCCACTAACTTCCAAGTGTCAAAATTAGTGCCTGGCACAAAGCAGGTGTTCAATATTTGCATAATTCTTACACCAAAGAGGAAATTAAAACTGTTAATCAGACTACTTAAGAATTAAAGACTGAGAATATTATACTCTGCCCAGCATTGTGAACAAAGCTCTTCCCAGGGTAGGAACTCATAGCCTTAAGTCCTTTTACTTTTTTAAAATTTGTAATATAATTTATTGTCAAGTTGGCTAATATACAGTGTATACAGTATGCTCTTAAGTCCTTTTATTTTTTTTAAAGAACTGAACATTCTGTTCAAGACTTTAGTGGGGAAGAAGAAAAAAGTAATAACTTGAACGAAATTCAGTAGAACTAATCTTTTACTTAACAATTTTTTAATGTTTATTCTTGAGAGAAAGAGAAACAGAGCATGAGAATGTGTAGGGACAGAGAGAAAGGGAGACACAGAATCGCAAGCAGGCTCCAGGCTCTGGGCTGCCAGCATAGAGCCTGATGTGTAGCTGAATCCATGAACCACCCATGAGCACAAGTGGAAGCTTAACACACTGAGCCACGCAGACGCCCCGGAACTAATTTTTGAAAAGGCCAATAAAATAGACAAATTACTGGCAAGGCTAACCAAGGGACAAAGAAAACCCCAATGCATAGCTTTTAGAATAAGCGATAGCACAACAGATGAAATAAATTTCAAATATGTTAGATTACTGTATACAGCTCTAAGCATATCAGGACATTTAAGTTAAACGGACGGTTTTCTAGAACAACTAAAAGGCCAACCATTGATTCAAAAAGAAGAAAATCTGAATAGTGTTCTAAACATAAGGAGTATATGAGAGTCCATCATACTGTCTACTCTTTTGTATGTTTTGATTTTTAAAATAAAATGTTTAAAAAATATGCATTCCCCTCTCTGGCCATAACTACATTTGCTCAGCACCTGTCATACATAAAACTGGCCGACAGCGTCTGCACTCCACTAGCCTGAGAGCAGCTGTCTAGCAAGTAAGTCAAATGACACACGGGAAATGTCCAACACTCAGAGAAGGGGCTCAGATTCACCCAACTAGAGTCGAGGTTACACGACCAGGTAGGTACCTGAACGCAGTTTTCCCTCACGCAGAGTGCAACGCGCCTGCGCAGGATACAGACTGCACCGCCCACAGCTCGGGGACGGAAGCACCAGAGCCCCGAGCCACGTGGTCGGGAGCGGAGGTGGGCGGAGCGCGCGCGACGTGCTGCCGCGTCCTCCCCAGCTGAATGGGCGGCGGCGGCGGGGCATGTGTGTGTGTGGCTGAGGCTGCTGCTCACCAGGGACGCAGAGAGTGCATGCCTCTCCCAGGTCGGACTGTGAAGCGGGCGAGGACGGCGAGGCGGCGGAGGAGGGGAGGAGCAGCCGGAGACAGACTGGGCATCCCTCTCGGGGGCTTAAGGGCCCCGGCTCGGCCGTGGTTATGGCATCGCTTGCGGACCGAATGCGAGGCAACGGGCGCATTGCCGCTGGGCTCCTGCTCAACCTGCTGGTGTCCATCTGCATCGTGTTCCTCAACAAATGGATCTATGTGCATCACGGCTTCCCTAACATGAGCCTGACCCTGGTGCACTTCGTGGTCACCTGGCTGGGCTTGTACATCTGCCAGAAACTGGACATCTTTGCCCCCAAGAGTCTGCCGCCTTCCAAACTCCTCCTCCTGGCCCTCAGCTTCTGTGGTTTCGTGGTCTTCACTAATCTCTCTTTGCAGAACAACACCATAGGTACCTATCAGCTGGCCAAGGCCATGACCACGCCGGTCATCATAGTCATCCAGACCCTCTGCTACAAGAAAACCTTCTCTACCAAAATACAGCTCACGCTGGTGAGTAGCTTCAGCTTCGCAAGGCGCACCTTTTAACAACTCACCTCCTCCTGGACCGTCTTTCCCCCCGGGAAATTTGAATGTTTAACCTTGCGCCAAGCTCTTTCCAGTCATCTTGAAATGCACAGATGAGTCATCTGTGAGCTTGTGAACTTCAGGCTTATTTGGGAGAGGTGAAAAAAGTCATCTTGGCACTCTCTTGGGCTCTTAGCCCAGAAGAGTGTGCCTGTGTGAGCTTTAATAACTGCTGTTTGGTGGAAATCCTTAAATGCTGTGATTGGTAAGAAAAGGACACTGGCTTGCATTATGCAATTCAGTGTATCAGAATATCTGCAAAATCTCAAACTGAAAAATGGCCCTCCTTCGACCCAGAGGTATCAAACCCTGTATGAATTGACGTTAAGGGTTCTGCATAAAATTATGTCTCCAGATATGTTTGCAGTGACATGCTGCAGAGGTTTCTGTGTCCTTAAATAAAAGGAGAAGATAATTTTCGCACTTAATGACTTACAGTTTTTAAATTCTTAATGCTTTTGCTGTATGTTCATGCTTATATGTTGTTTAGACACTAGTCTTGAGAATCCATTTACTCCCGTGTGCATACACGTTGTATGCCTTTGTTGCAGATTGCAGGGCATTGCCTCATTATCTTACCTAGAATTTTAAATAGAATTAAATATGAACATAAATATAAATTAACAGATTTCACTTTGAGGAAATCGGTTTAACCGTTTTTCAGATGGAAAAAAAATTGTAGAGGTTCATTGTTTCCCCGTGATGCTTTTATGACTAACTTTGTAAGACAACATGAAAGGAATACTAAACTTGTGTCTCATGAATTTAATCTGAACAACATTTACCTCTTTTTCTTTACAGATTCCTATAACTTTAGGTGTAATCCTAAATTCTTATTACGATGTGAAGTTTAATTTCCTTGGAATGGTGTTTGCTGCTCTTGGTGTTTTAGTTACATCCCTTTATCAAGTGGTTGGTAATTTTTTTTTCTTTATGTGCCTTTTTAGCAGATTTCATAAATTTTGAAGCTGTATCCCAAGGTTTAGAAAATACAGTATAGAGACAATAGACTGTTGGGAAGAAAGCGTAATTGCATATATTGTCTGACTCAAGGTGAAGAGAAGAAAGGAGACAGAGAAACTTGGGTGTATGATGCTCACCAAATTGCTACCTACTTGTTGTAAGTGTATAATACCCATGCTTGACAGTCTGAGTTTGGGGTGATGCTATATTATTATCTGGGAAATCCTTATAAAATGAGTCCTAAGACTTTGTTCTTGAGACTGAAAGATCATTGGTTAAATTTTTGATTTACTCGTTAATTATTAAGATTACTATGAAGGAATGAGTACATTTCCAAAATTTGAACAGGAGAGGAAAATTTCAGATTTATAAATCTTTGCCTCAAAACATATGCTGCTGCTACAACTTGTATATCAGTTTCCAATAGTTTGTCTATATCAGTATTCTATAGCAATGGGTATTTCACTTCTTGTACTAGAGCCGCACAGTGCGTTGCCTTCAGCAGGCGTTCCTTAAAAATTTGTGCATGGATTCACTTGCTTCATTACCATTAAGTCTCAACAAGTATGTGTTTTGTTTCTTATATACTGGGGAAAAGTAACTTGGGGTAGGGTGCAGTGAAACAGTATTTTCTCTATACTGAAAACCTTGGCCTGGAGATTCTGGGTGAGCCTGCACGGGGTGTCAAAGCCAAACAGTGTAACCAGTTTACCTTTTTCACATGTATCTTCTGGTTATAAACTAAGGCATTCTTGTTGTGAATGTTACCAATTTAATAACACAGCCTTAACATCTGAAGCTTTCTAGTACTGACCAAGAAATACTGTTTGTGAAAATTCTGGGGTGGAGGACATTGGTAAGTGGCAAGAGGTAGTGTTAATAAGAGACCAGTGGCATGAAAGGAAAGAGCACCCACGCAGTGCTGTCACTGGTCGCCAAGATACTGTGTCTTTCACTACAGAGAGTAATCAGAGAAAGTTCGGCTTTGTGCTTTAAGAAGGTTGTATTTAGGTATACTTCAGTGAGTTTAAATTTTGTTACTAGAAACAGTAAGTGAACATTCCCATTCATCTTTTTTGTTAAACTGACTTTTTTTGAGCCAGTAGGGATTAAGTGTTTATTAAGTATAGCAAGGAATTTTATTTACCGAACGTCAGGATTTCTTGTGCTCCTTACACATAATTTCAGTTCAGAGTACTCAGTGTCCCTGCCAATATGACCATTTTTGTTCCCACAAGTCTCAAAATTGCTATAGATCAGAATCAGAGGATTCTGTATCCCTCAGGCACATTTGAAATGGGATTGACCAAGGAATGATTGTGCACAGACTAACAGGCAGAGTTTTCTATTATTAGTAAACAGTAAATTAGTGCTGTTAAGGAATAGGGATGTTCCACCCAGAAATTCATTTAGAAGACAATTGTAGTTTCCCATTGTATCCGGGTATAATTTCTAAGCTATTTCTGCTTATACTGCAAGGGCATTGAAACGAGTTAAAAGATGAGTGATTGGGCATTAGCTTTAGTTGCGGGAAGACCGTTGACTCACTTATTCATTCAGCAGACATTTCTTATGCTTGTTGCTCAGCCTCGAAGATACAAAGATGAAAAGCAGCTGTAATGCCGCATTGTAGAAGCACATGTAGACAGCCGATTCCCAGTAGGATAGCTCAGGGTGTGGGCAAGGTTCTGAGGAACTCCAAAGAGGAAGTGGCTGTTCTACAAAGGAGTGGTGAGGTAAGACTTTACGGACAAGTTAACGATTGAAATGGAAGGGCCCACAGGAGTCTGCTTAGCAGAGAAATACAGCGGCGGTCTTTCTTTGCAGTGATGTGTGAAAGTACAGAGCGTTTTTGGAGAATGTGGTTTATTTGGTGAGACTCTTGTTGCGCTGTGGAAGGACAAGGCTGAGGGGTGGGTGAGACCGGATGGCACTCTTGAATGTCCTGCCCTTTATCCTGCAGGTGCTAGGAAAGGGGTTTAGATAGGGGAGTGACTTGCTTGTCCCCTGTGTTTCAGAAAACTAACTCTGGTGGCAGTGAAGGGTGCGTAGGAGGGGGACAGGGTGTGAAGGCAGAGCAATTAGGAGGCTCTTCATGGCTCAGGAGGAAGACGGGAAGGCACTGAACAGACAGTGGTAGTTGACCCCGACCCCAGAACCCTTTTGGAGAAGGAATCAGCAAGACCTGACTGAACGTGGAATGAGGAAAGTAAGGAGTCTCATCCTTGGGGGAGATTATGTCTTTAATCATGGGAGCAACACAGGAGGAGCTAATTTGGGGAAGTGAGTACTGAGCTGGTTTTAAAACAGTCCCTGCAGATTGTGCGAGTGAAGGTGTCCGGCAAGCTGTGGAAGTTGAGGATGCCCTGAGAAGGAGCTCAGAGCTGGAGATGTCTTCGGGTGTAAGTGACATCAGTCAGGGAGAGAAAAGGAGAAAAAAAAAAAGGTCAGACACCTACCTTAAAAATAGTAAATGGAGGAAGAGGTAAGTGAGTGCAGATCAGAAGTCAGGTTCTCCCAAGAGAAAGTTGTCAGCTGTGTCGAGAGCCCCCACAGGAAGAGGGCAGGGGGTGGCCATTGGGTGTGGCCGTTGGAGGTGATGGTGCCGTTTGGGAGAGCAGTCTCATTCCCGGTGGGCAGAAGCCAGGGTGCGCTGCAGTGAGGGAACGTGGAGCCCCTGAGAGTTGCCACCATTCCAGGCGGTTCTATGCCAGAGACACGCAGCTGCCTCGTGAGGCCGCTATGAGAACCGAGAACCGAGGGGTGGGCATCCGTGCTCTGCACTCATTTTTGCTCTCTGCGGCACCCCCGGGGAGCGGGCAGCAGAAGAATCAATTCTTTGTCCTTCATATCCACAGAAGACTCTTAGTGAAGGCTGGCAAGAGTATGTTTCAAATTTCCTGCTCTTCTATTTTTGCCTTGGTGAATTTCTATAGACTTCGTGTTTATGTAACAGGATACCCAGATCTGCAGGAAAAAGAATTCTGTAGGAGCAGTTATTCAGAAGCCTGGCTGTTCTTCGCCAGATCTGATTCAAACGGTCCTGTCAAGCTTTCTTGAAAGCCTCCTTTTTAGTCATATTTGTGAAACATTTTGAGGGCTGATGGGATTTGAGGTTTCGAGGTGTTGGTTCTCCTGAATGATGTAGTCTTTGAAAAGGGTTTGTGACTATCTAATTTCTTCAAGTGTACCACTGGGGGGTTACCCACAGAAAGATCAGTCATAAAGAGGAAAATTCCTTCTGCCATTCAGTGGTTTTCGAAAGTGGATGAAAAGACTTCACATACTTTTCTAGCTACAACACTGGCAGCCACCTGGGACCGCTGGGGTACCTGGCAAGCCCTAAGTAGTGTGCCCTGCCCGTCCAGTCTTTTCTTGGGGGGCCAGTTTTAGAAAGAAGTGAAGTCTAACACTGCATCTCAGTTCCTACTTCTCACCTAAATCTCCATTCCCGTCTCTTTCCCAAGATCTCGGATACTTCTGGGCCCCTGCATGATTTTATTGACTTTCCCCCATGTACGAGGGTTGGCAGGGAAGAGAGAATTATTTTTTCTCTTCAAAACCGAGAAGAAAATAGATTGTTACATATTGGATTTTTAAAAATTTTTTAATGTTTATTTATTTTTGAGACCGATAGACAGAGCATGAGTGGGGAAGGGGCAGAAAGCGAGGGAGACACAGAATCTGAAACAGGCTCCAGGCTCTGAGCTGTCAGCACAGAGCCCGACATGGGGCTTGAATCCACGAACCGTGAGATCATGACCTGAGCCGAAGTCACACACTTAACTGATGTTGCTGCCTAGGCACCCCGTCACATATTGAATTTATAAAGCTCCTTTCATCCAAGGTGCTTAAAGGACATTTGTATATATAATGATCTTTGGCGTCAAGTAGAACAATCAGGGGTTTCCTCTTCCTCGGGGCTCCGCATCCCCATCCCTGTGCCTAGAGTTGTATCTTTTGTTTACTAAGTGATGCTACGTTTTTCTATCTAACTTGTTTCGTCTCCTAATTTTCAGTGGGTAGGAGCCAAACAGCATGAATTGCAAGTGAACTCGATGCAACTCTTGTACTACCAGGCTCCGATGTCCTCTGCCATGTTGCTGGTGGCCGTGCCCTTCTTTGAGCCTGTGTTTGGAGAAGGAGGAATATTTGGCCCCTGGTCAGGTTCTGCTTTGGTAAGTTCTAATTGTCATGGTGCCTAAGAAACAAAATAATCCTCCCTCTGCTAGTAAGTATGATTTTCAGGTTTCAGAGCATGATCAGATCTGCTCTCACATTTATCTGTATAATCACCCTTTAAGGGAGGCAAGCTAAGGATTATTTTTTAGATGAAGAAACCAAGGTACTGTATGTGTGTGTGTGTGTGTGTGTGTGTGTGTGTGTGTGTGTGTGTGTGTGTGTTTATATACATGGTTACCATGGATTCCTTCTCCCCAGCCCTCCTCCCCATATACATTCTGCATTTCGTTCCTGGTCTCTGCCCCTTGAGGTGAGTCCTATTAACATTCTCATGTGTGTTCTTACATATTTTTCTCTGTGCCGTACACACCCATGTGAACACAATATGCGTATACCTGTATCAATGTAAGTTACACATTTCATTTACAAAAGTGGGATTGTAACATAAATAATTTTCTGTATCTTGCTTTTCTTACTTAATATCTCATGCAGATCTCTCCAGCTCATTCTTTTCAGGGTCTGTAAAATAGATCTAGTTCTTGACCACTCTGAACAGTGTTGTAGTAAACATCCTTATACATATGTCTTTAGGAGCTGGTACTTTTTCCCTTTGGAATGGAGTCCCAAGAGTAGAATTGCCAGATCAAAGGGATATGTACTTTGGGGACATTTTAAGTTAGAAAGTATAATCCCCCTGCTTAGGGAAGGAATTTCTGCCTCCCCCAACTTGAACCTTTGGAATGCCGTCAGTGGAAAAGTCTTGTTTGTTGGTGCTGGTAACTTATCAAGCTTGGATAGCCCTTACTCTGTTCCAAGAAGTAGTCCAACACTTTGCAAATATTAACTTATTTAATCCTCACATTTTGCTTTTTAATTCTACTTTATTAGGTGGATACTATTATTCTCCTCATATTTTGGATATACAATGAAGAAGCTGAGGGACAGAGTTAAGCTGTTGATTCACGATCCCCCAGCCAGTAAGCTGAGGCAGAGCTGGAGTCCAGGCATGCTAGCTCCAGGACCTCTATTCTTTTTTTGTTGTTGTTTAATTTAATTTTTAAATTTTTTTATTTTTGAGAGAGTGAGACAGTGTGAGTGGGGCAGTGGCAGAGAGAGAAGGAGACACAGAATCCAAAGCAGGCTCCAGGCTCTGAGCAAGCGTTCAGCACAGAGCCCCACGTGGGACTTGAACTCATGAACCGTGAGATCATGACCTGAGCCGAAGTCAGACACTCAACCAACTGAGCCACCCAGGTGCCCCAAGAACCCCTATTCTTAAGTGCTCTGCTGTGCTCCCTGTGAGCAGAATACTGGTTGTTTCAATGCGTAGACTTTGGCATATAACCTTTCTTCCACAGTAGAAATCCCTTGACCATCTCTCAAATAATATTTCCTTTTAATTTATTTCTAGCCATCTTGGTTACCTGGTCTTCAAATTTAGTGCAGCTTAGAGACCTTAAACTAGAAGGAGGGGGCTTTATGCAGTAGACCCTCTGACCGATTCGAAACAGAGAAAAGCAGCAGAAAGCTCCCCCTCCCCAAAAGTCAGAGGAACTAAGACCATAGCAGTCGCAGTCCATTTAATATGAAACAGTCATTTTCATTCCTTAATGTCCCTAGAGGGCATCATTGCCTCAAAGTAAAGCATGTAGTTGTGTTTTTAATGATATGCCAAGTCATCAGGAATTATGTATATAACCTTCAACTCAATAAAATTAACAATAGTATATTTCTAGAAGGGGTTTTTAAGAAGCCCCTGTAGCCAAATGGATAAGGCAGTGGCCTCATAACCAATACTTTTTAAAAAATTTTTACTGTTTATTTTTGAGAGAGGGAGAGAGAGAGAATGTGCAACAGGAAAGGGCAGAGAGAGAGGGAGACACAGAAGGTGAAGCAGGTTCCAGGCTCTGAGCCGTCAGCATAGGGCCCAAGATGTGGCTCGAACTCTCAAACCGTGAGATCACGACCTGCGCTGAAGTCAGAAACTTAATGGACTTAGCCACCCAGGTGCCCCATAACTAATATTTTATCTAAATTCTGTTATTTTAGAAATAGAAAATGACTTTATAACTTTTTAAATACAATTGTGGAAAGTGTTTGGACAGATGTCATATGTGCAGACATGGTACAGCCACTCTGTCCCCTGTCCTCAGCCAGGTTGGCTTATTCACATCCCGTGCACAGCCTTGTGTTCTCATGCCTCTGTGCCTTGGCCCCTACTGTTCCCTCTGCTTGGAACCCCACCGCTTCTTCTTCCTCGAATCTGTACATATGTTTAAGATCCAAACAGTCATTCCCTATCCCAGCCCCAAATGACATCTCCTGCCTAGAGATTCATATAAAACCTGTTGTATGTTTGCCTGGCAGGCTCGAGACTCTTTTTTCTGTTTCCTGAGCTGACTCTCTTTGATGTGGTTAGAGAGAGAGGTAGCATAGAGTCAGTGACCTACAGAGACTTCAGAATCAGGCTGCCCTGGGCTTAAATCTCAGCCCTGCCACTGTGTGATAGAAGACAAATCACTTTTCCTCTCTGTGCTCATCTAGAAAAAGGGAGAGTATTTCACTACCTCATGGGCATTTGTGAGGATTAAATGAATTAGTATATGTAAAACATTTAGGACAATTCTTGGCATATAGTGAGTACTATGTAAGTGTAAGCTATGACTATCACGATTTTTATTATGCCCTGAAGTGGTTTTTAAGCCCTTTGAGGACAAGACCCTACTCTCTTCCTCAGAAGGTGTGGCCTAGCTTTATAGATAGCCAGTGGATTCTTATTGATTTAATTTAAATAAGATTATATATGAGCAATTCATTTGAAAAAACTCTGGAAAGGATATGTGTAAAGGTATTAACAGTGGGGATTATAAGAAGTCCTTATATGCTTTTTGCTTATCTTTGTTTTCTGATTTTTCTATAAGGAGTATGTATTACTTTTATAACTAGAAATTATTACAGAATAATTTTTCTTTAGATGGATAAGAAAAATGAACCTGGAAGTTCACATTCAGAGGCAGGATGTTGTTGTTGAATTTTTCATTGCATTTTGTAGACAAAATTGCATTTCTGAATACTATTCATTCTGCTCTTTTACCCTCAATTCTTGTTGTCTCCCTAATGGATTCTTCTAAAAATCTTGTTCTTAATGGTTGTTATTTACATTTTTAGAAATGCCTAATCAAATGTATTTTTACTTGATGACTGTAATGATTGCAACTGCTTTACATTAATGATTCTGTGGGTTTGTTTGTAGCTTATGGTGCTGCTGTCTGGAGTAATAGCTTTCATGGTGAACTTATCAATTTATTGGATCATTGGGAACACTTCACCAGTCACGTATCCTTTTCCTAGTAACTTACAAATGAATCATCTTATATTTTCTATAACTGTCACATACATTTCCTTCTAGGAGTCTTGCACTAACTATTGCGTGGCCTACTTTGAGTAGATAGACTTATCTTTAGTCTTTACTGTATCTTTCCACTCTAGACTCTATGGAAACTTAAAGAAATGTGAGCTAGGAAATTGTGTTAGTTTTCGGTATCATGAATGCTTTTAAATTTTCTTAAGTAGTAAATGACCTTTTCCCTTATCAAAATTAACATAGAGCACCAATCCTTGCACATAGTGGAGTTAAATAAATATTTGTTGAGTGAATAATGGAGTGGACACCAGGGTTTAAAATTACTTTATAGTAATAAAGTAGGGGTACATCTAATCCAAAAACAAAAAATAATTTCTGACCATTGACATACGACTCTTGTACATGCTTTTGTATTTATTTGGATATTGGTGTACCTATTTTTCTCAATATTACTTTCAATCAAGAAATGAAACAGGCCTTGAAGAAATGAATCTGAATGATTAGCATTTTGCTTGTTCTGTTTCTCTTCTCATTTATCTCTGCCTCCACTCTTTTCTTTTTTTTTAATGTTTATTATTTTTGAGAGAGAGACAGAGACAGAGAACAAGCAGGGGAGGGGCAGAGAGAGAGGGAGACACAGAATTGGAAACAGGCTCCAGGCTCTGAGCTGTCAGCACAGAGGCCCGCATGGGGCTCTAAGCCACAGACCGCAAGATCATGACCTGAGCTGAAGTCAGCTGCTCAACCTACTGAGCACCCTAGGCGCCCCTCCCTGCCTCCACTCTTAAGCAAATGCAAAGGATTTTCCCAGGGGCACCTGGGTCACTCCATTGGTTAAGCATCGGACTCTTGAGTTCTGCTCAGGTCATGAAATCATAGTTTGTAAGTTCAAGCCCTATGTCAAGTTCTGCACTGACAGTCGGAGCCAGTTTAGGATTCTCTCCCTCCCTCCCTCCCTCCCTCTCTCTCTCTCTCTCTCTCATTAAATAAACTTTTTAAAAAGTATTAAAAAACAATGCACTGAAAGAAAGAAAAAAAGGATTTCCCCAAATGAGAGGTAATTTAGTAACATTATATCCGAATATATTGATTTATTTAAATGAGTGAACACTGAGATCCCAGCAAAGTAAAAAGGCAACATATTTGCAAACTNTTATAATAAGAATAATATTTTTATTTTTATTTTAATGTTTTATTTTTTTTTGAGAGTGTGCTACCAAGGGAGGTGCAGAGAGAGAGGGAGACAGAGGATCCGAAGTGGCGTCTGCCCTGATAGTAGAGAGCCTGATGCGGGACTCGAACTCATGAACCGTGAGATCATGACCTGAACCAAAGTCAGATCCTCAATTGACTGAGCCTCCCAGGCGCCCCAAGAATAATATTTTATTATTATTTTAAAAAATTTTTTAAGCGTTTATTTATTTTTGAGACAGAGAGAGACAGAGTATGAGCAGGGGAGGGTCAGAGAGAGAGGGAGACACAGAATCTGAAACAGGCTCCAGGCTCTGAGCTGTCAGCACAGAGCCCGATGCGGGGCTCGAACCCACAGACCGCAAGATCATGACCTGAGCCGAAGTCAGATGCTTAACTGACTGAGCCACCCAGGCGTCCCCCAAGAGTAATATTTTAAAGAACCAACACTAAATAAATATTTTGTTTGCACCAGGTGCTATTAGAAAGAAACACCTAAGGTGTATTAGGCATCAAACTCTAAGAGCAGCTCTGTGAGGTAAATTCTATCATTTTATTTTGCAGAGGAGGGAACAGAAGTGCAGAGAGGTTAAGTAACTCACTTACAGTCCTATGTGTAGTATCCAGATTTGAACCTATGGCAGTCTAGTCCCAGAACTTGTGCACACCATGCTGCCAAATCAAGGCATTTGATGATGTGCCCTGGTTAAGAACATTCATTCATTTAGCAAATATTTATTGAACAATCCACTGTAAACCGTGCATTGACTTAATAAGTATTTACATAATGTATATCTACACTGTGCTCGGCACTGGGGATATAATGGTGAACCAAATAGACAAAAACCTTTGTTCTCACAGGTTTCAATCATGACGAGGAAGACTATAAACAAGAAAATATTCAACAGACACATATACAGTGTTAGATAGTGCTAAGTGCCGAGGAGAAAATGTAGAGCCAGAAAGAGGATCCTAAATGCTGGGGCCTGGGTTGAAGCCTGGGAGGGGGTAGTCAGGAAGGCATTCACAGAAAGGGAATTTGTAAGTGAAGACCTGAAGGAAATGACATCGCCCCATGCAGATTGGGATGAAGAGCGTTCAGGCAGTGAGAGGCCCTGGGGAAACAAGGAAGCCTTGTAGAGTTGCAGCAGGGAGAGTACAGGGCGGAGAATAGTAAGGCTCTGAGAAGAACAGGGCACCCGGCTGAGCAGAGCTTTTACATACAGACCGAGGCTCCAGGTGAGATGGGAAGCCTTTGGGGCTTGGAGCAGAAAAATGACATGATTATACTTACGTTCTAATAGAATCAGTCTGGGAGGCTGTGTTGATAATAGACTGAAGCAAGGTTTTTCAACATCAGTGTTGTTGACCTTGGGGGCTGGACAGTCCTCTGTGGCAGAGGCCTTTCCTACACGTTGTAAGATGGTTAGCAGCATCCTGGCTTCTATCCACTAGATGCCAGTAGCTTCTCTTTTCCCCAAGTATGATGGCCAAAAATGTGTCCAGACCTTTCTGGTGGCAAAATCACCCTGGTCGAGAACCACTACACTAAAAGACGCAAGAGAGAGTCTGAAGAAATAATGGTGGTTTGGTGCCAGGATGAAAGCAGTGCATATGGTGAGAAGTGATCAGATTCTGGGTATATTTTCAAGTGGCACCAATAGGTTTTGGTGACAAATTGGATGTGGACAATAGGAGAGGCAGCAGGTTGGCTCACATGGTTTTGGCCTGAGTACCTGGTAGAATGGCGATGGCGCTGCCATCAACTGAAATAGGACAGCCCAAAGGAAGCTCTGGGGTAGGGACTTGTGAGTAGAGCAAGTCTGAGAGGTTCAGGATCGAGGTTCTCAGACGCATATATTCTAGACATAGTTGTGTGTTGTGTGTAGATGTGTAAAGCAGTGGGGCTGGTTGAGATTATCAAGGAAACAGGTAGAAGAAGAGCTGCCCAAAGATGGAGCCCCTGGTCAGGTCAGCATTTACTCCTTCACACATGAGAGGAGCTGGCAGCAGAGGCTGAGGAGGAGTGACGGAGGGAGGGGAGGGAAGTGATTCAGACCCCAGGAGAGGAGAAGGGTTCAGCCATGCTGGCAGGTTAAGTCAGGGAAGGCTGGGAATTGAGGAAGGGGCTTGGTAAGGTGGGGACCCGGATGTTCTGACGAGAGCTTTCTGAGTGTCGAGATGAAAGCCCGACTAGAACAGAGGACAATCAGAGAAGGGAATCAGAAATACCAGGTATCCACCGTTCCTTTTTTATTTAATTTAATGTATTTGTTTTGTTTTGTTTTGTTTTGTTTTACCTCACAGGAGAATGTCTTTAAATTTGCCTCCCCTCTAGTATAAACATCTTCCACAGATCATGAACTCCTTAAAAAGAGAGGCTGAGGAGTAAGGCAACACTGACGTGTTAGAGCCAGCGCACTTTGCAATGGTTCATAATGGGAAACGAAGCATGTCTTGTGGTGGTTACAAGTAATGTCCTGGGGAAGACCCTCTGCCTTTCAGGAAGTCATTTCTTGTGGTGCAGGCGGGCACTCTGGTGACACAGCCTATGTCGTCCTGCCCGGAACGAGATTCTAGGCTGCTTGGCTGGCCCCACGTCGGGGACCAGAGCCCAGGTTTTGAGGTCAGACAGACCCAGGCCCAGTGGCCCACCCACCGTTCCCTGTGCGCCTGAGCCGGTTGTGAGCGCTGTCCGCTGTCACTGCCCTCTCGGGAATCGGGGGGGAATAACGTCTATGGCGTTATAGCTCTTCTGTTAGCGTTACTGGAAGAGTCGCTGGGTACCCATCAAACATCTGAAAAAATAGTGAAGTCCTCATTTATGTGGAAAAAACAAACATAAAATACAGTAAGAATAACTCTTAAAGGAGTGAGGTACATGTGTTTAATTTGTTTTTTAAGAACAGTGATTTGGAAACCCTTAATCCAGCAGCACTTTACTGCTGGCCACGCACCAGACTAGAACACGGACTTGGAGTTAAATCGACCCATCCAGGTTTGGACTGCAGCTCTGCCTCTTACTAACTCTGCGATCTAAGTTACTTGAAATCCATGAGCCCTGACAGTTGTAGGACAGGAAGAGTGATACTGTGGTGAAGGTAAATGTCATGCTTAATACAGTGGGGTGACCCACACATCTAGCATAGCGCCTAGCATGTCATCGGTGCTCTGTCTTACGCCCTGTACCATCCCTGTTTCCCTCCTAAACTGAAGCGTACTGGATGTGTCTACCTTGAGTCTGGTCTCTGGGGCCACACACATCTCCCCTCATTTGTTTGCCAAGGGAGGTTTATTAGAAATAGCACTATAAAATATAAATGGCTCGGCAAAATATCTTCTCTGTACCTTGTTCTGAATTCCTTTTGCAACCTTACTGTATAGCCCCTTTTGTCTTCTTTGGGGAGAGGGAGAGGGAGGGTTGAGCAGCACCCTGTCACTATTGCTGAAGCCTACCGAAGGATTGATCCAGACCGAAGTTCTTGTTTCTCAGATTGGGGGGCCAATTCAGTCCATGCTCCACAAGGCTCTTCTAGCCGCAGGAAGGCTTTGCTTCGTATGTATGTACATGCGTGTGTGCGAATATGACATCTAGCTTGTTTTTCCTTCTTTCTGTGTGTGTGTGTGTGTGTGTGTGTGTGTTGTGAGTGTGACTAGAACAGGCTGGCTTGTCGGGTTTTTTATCCTTATCCACAAACCTCAGCTATAACATGTTTGGACACTTCAAGTTCTGCATTACTTTATTTGGAGGATATGTTTTATTTAAGGACCCATTGTCAATTAATCAGGGTCTTGGCATGTTATGCACGTTATTTGGCATTCTCGCTTATACCCATTTTAAACTCAGCGAACAGGAAGGAAGTAAGAGTAAATTGGTACAGCGTCCTTAATTGGGTTTCGGTGGAGAAAAGAAAGCCATCCCAAGAAGATCAAAGATGTTAACTGTGCAAGTTACTTTCAAAGAAGAAGAAAAATCATATTGCCCAATTTGTTGAATGATGGTTTGCAAGAAGAAACACAAAGGAAACTTTGTTGATAAATACAGCTTTCTCTTTTAGAATACCTCTAAAACAATGGCCCATGCTTCCTTTCAAAGATAGATAATACGAAGTCTATAGGATGGTTTGGTTATACCAAATGAAATACATGAAATTAAAGTTCTGTAATAGTTACAAAGACATCCGTATCACTGTGCTACAGATGTGTCACGGTTTTTAAGTGTTCCAGCCCTTCTAAGGAAAGACACAGAGGACTCCTCTCCTTGCTCAGGGGTGGCCCACAGTGTGAGCTCTTTTATAATTTCAGCCAAAGTATTCAAGTCGGAAGTTAAATCTAGCATTCCTGTTTTAGCTGGTTTAGTATAACTTCCTGATTATTTAACTTACAGAAATGAAATATCATGGGGTGCTTGGGTGGCTCAGTCGGTTGAGCGTCCGACTTCAGCTCAGGTCATGATCTCACGGTTTGTGGGTTCGAGCCCCATGTCGGGCTCTGTGCTGACAGCTCAGAGCCTGGAGCCTGTCTTTGGATTCTGTGTCACCCTCTCTCTCTGACCCTCCCCAGCTCATGCTGTCTCTATCTCTCTCTCAAAAATAAATAAAGCATTTAAAAGAAAAGAAATGAAATATCATTTGTAAAAAACAAAGTATAAGAAAGAAGACCATGAGACAAAATCCAATTCTAAAAGTACCATATTCCTGATAGAAAATTGATATGAGAAGTTATATGGTATCCAGAAAACTACAGTTGCTGCCGGTATCCTCTTATCTCTGAGCTCCCATGAACTCTAGGAACGCTATGTGAAGTTAAAAAACAAAATAGCTCCATATTGAAGTAGTCCGAAGAGAAGACTCTAGATGGAATTGAGCAGGTGTCTTATCCCATTCTCCTGGTCTCTTTGAGGCTCTCATGTTGGTAATTTCCTAACACCCCCTTCCTGCTGTCACTCCCTACTACGCACATTGGAGGCATCTGTAGAGCTTCCTCTGGCATTGAAGGGTTTGCAGTGAACTGTGTTCAGTCTTTCTATAGTGGCTGAGGAAAATTTTCATGCAACAAGTCAGGGCAAATACTATCCAAACATTCCGCAGAAACTTGATAAAAACATGAGGAAAGATTTTTAAAGAAAAGTAGTAGAATAATAAATATTTAACCAGTTCTATTAGTTTTTAAAGCTTTTTTTGTTTTTTTTTTAAATAAGGTTACAGGGAAGTACAGGATTTCCACTTAAGGAAATAGAGTGCCACATATTTACTTGCAAAGTGTCTTTCTGCCTTCCAGCTTCTGGACATTGGAGGGCTAAAAACTGTCGTTGATAGCTTCTCATAATAAATTGACTAAGACAGATAACCCCTCTTGTAATAAATAGTTGTTTTTAAAAATATTACTTATAAACTTTGAATGAAAAAAGAACTCTTAAGAGGACAAAGAGCCACATGTATAAAGTGTACCTTTTAATGTTTTTTTTTCCTGTCCTGTGTGAAATGAAAAGCCTCACAGAAAATCTATTTTGACAGAATTTTAGTTTATCAGTCCATCTGTTGTGTGACTAGTACATATGATTTTCTGTTTTTGTTTTAAGTCGTCTTTGGTTCTGGGGCACCTGGGTGGCTCAGTCGGTTGGGCATTGACTCTTGATTGCAGCTCAGTTCATGATCCCAGGGTCTTGGGATCAAGCCCTCTGTTGGGCTCTGCGCTGAGTGTGGAGTCTGCTTGAGAGTCTCTCTCTCCCTCTGCCCCTCCCCCCAGCTCACGCACTCTCTCTCTGTCTAAAAAATAAATAATAAGTGAAGAACATTCTTTGGTTCTTCCCACTTTCTAAAGATATATTTTGTTGTGCTAAGAATTACAAAGCAATTTGTCTTACCAGATGAGCCTCAGGCATTATATTTGTCTAAGAAATGTTCTCTGTGTGTTTTCAAATCAACATATAATTATTTCCCCAAAGCTGGGGGGATATATTTCAGCGCTAGGAGGATTCTGTGTCTTCTGTACACTGACGGCTGAGTTGATTTATGCTATATGCAAATTCTTTTTCATTGTAAATACTTGGGGTATAATAAATGTCGGGCGAGGGCTATAATAAATGACTGATGTCCGTAGGAATGCAATGAGAAGGTTGGTGCGAGATTGGGTATAGAGAAGTGAATAAAATATGTACTACTCGAACTAAAGTCTGATAAACATTTTTTGCTCTGAAGATGATCTTCCCACTGAAAGTGAAATTCCTGGGGAAATGAGCAGGCCCAACCACAGAAGCAAACCAGAAACACAGCGCTATGGTTGGACACCCACTGTCCTTTTGTTACAGGGTTTTTAATCTCTTGTTTTTAATCTTATGTTAAATGGCTGAACTTCAGCTTTATTCTTTATTTTTATTTATTTTTTTATTTATTTTTGAGAGTCAGAGAGAGACAGCATAAACAGGGGAAGGTCAGAGAGAGAGGGAGACACAGAATCTGAAGCAGGCTCCAGGCTCTGAGCTAGCTGTCAGCACAGAGCCCGACGGAGGGCTCGAACCCATGAACCATGAGATCATGACCTGAGCCGAAGTCGGATGCTTAACCGACTGAACCACCCAGGCGCCCCTGAACTTCAGCTTTAACTGGTACAAATAAAGAGAACCTGTTATTTTTACTTTCATGTTGTGTATCAGAACTTATTAGAACCAGTGGAAGAAGGATGGCATCCGTATGTATATGCATTGGGAATGCTGGCCTTTCCAGCTCCCAAAAATGCAGAAGCTAATAAAACAAAATTTTAAAATAACACAGGGGTTTCTGACTGGCTCAGTTGGTGGAGCATGCAACTCCTGATCTTGAGTTTGTGGGTTCGAGCCCCACGTTGGGTATAAACATTACTTAAAAATAAAATCTTAAATAACCTAAAGGAGAAATCTGTCTCTGAAATGAGGCAAGTCTTCTGATTCATTTTTAAAATGCTTTTTTAAACCTTGACATTATAAAATTGTGGTTGTCTTTTTCATTTATTTAAAATCAACAGCATTAATCAGGCACTGCACGTTGACTCCATCAGTAAATAGTTGTTGGGTGAATTAGTGTACAAAATGGCCAAAGGTGAAAGTCTGATTAAAAGAATGGAGACCAGATTTATTAGATATATTGTTTTGCATTTCTATTTCCAAATTTGAACAGGACTATACTTGCTAACCTCAGGAATATGATGATCATTTCATTCACTTGGCAGAAGTTTATTGAACACATGTTATGTGTCAGGTACTCTACGAGGCACTATGCAAAGATAGNAAAAAAAAAAAAAAAAAAAAAAAAAAAAAAAAAAAAAAAAAAAAGATAGTCCTTTGATGTGAAAACAGTCCTATATTCCCTATGATCTTAAACATCTATCTAGCAGAAAAGATAGACATTAAATAAAAACAAAGTGAGTTTATTATTACAAGTACAGGTAAATGCTAAAAATCTAGTTCTCTAGAGCATATAGCAAGAATCTGGCCCAAGATTGGCTGTCCGTGAAGGTGTCCATGAAGAAAAGATGACTGAGATGAGATGTGATGAATTTATGGAAGTTCGGTAAGTAAAGGGAGGGGATTGCATTCTGGTACAAAGGGAAAGCACGTACAAAGACTCATTGGTCGGTGGAATTATAATGAGTCTAAAGAACTGCAAACAAGATGGAATATAGAGGCTGCATTTCAAGGAGGGGAGGGAAGGTGCAACATGAGACTGGAAAGGAAGGCCGGCCTCAGACCATGGGACACATTTCAGGCTATGTTAGGAATCTAGTACAAGCAATGGGGAGTGTTCTGAGTTTTTTCGCAGACAGCCCCTTTGTTTTGAAACTAATGGAGGAGAACCAGAGGGATGCTGTGAGACCAGCTGGGAGACAGCGTGCGGAGATGTGATAGCTTGAGAGGGAGGAATGGTGGTGAGATGATAGAAGGGGACAGATCCAAGAGAATTTAATCGGTGGCATCAACTGGGCTTGAGATGGATTGAAAAGGGAGGGCACTGAGCAGGTGAAGTCAGGAATCATATGTGACTGATTGGCGTAGCTGAAGAGAGAATGGTGCCGTTCTGTGGAATAAACACAAGATGAGGTGTGGCATGGGAAGGAGGAAGATTATGAGTCCATGCATAGCCATCTTGATTTTGAGATGTCTTTGAGACATCCAGTTAAAAACGTTAAATAATCAGATACACAGATCTGGAAGTCAGGAAGTTTTTTAGTTGGAGTGGGGATAATATGTGGGGAGTTCACAGAGTATTCCTGTTACTGAAGTAAACAGATTAGGATGGGCTTGTCCAGGAGGCTCATATAAAGCAAGAAGACAGTTTACAACTGAGCCTTGAAGAACTCCAAGGTGTTGGTGGAGGAATAGAATTCTGAGAAGGAAGAAAAAAAGGTAGGAGGAAAACAAGGATAATGTAATGGGAGAGGGTGGACAAATGTGACACTACTACTGAGAAGGTGAAGGTAGATGTGTACAGAAGAGTAGCCATTGCACTTACTGACAATTCACTGTTAACCTTAGTAAGGCTGTTTCAGCGCAGTGATGGTAGCAAAAAGCAGATTGGAGCAGGCTGAGTCATCAGTGTTTGAGAGGAAAGGATATGGGATCCCAGAGTAAAGACAATTCTGTTTCTTTTGCAACATGCAATATTGCAAGTGATATTGAATGTTGGTTGACATGAGCTGGGAGCTTGTTGTGTGTAAGTCTAAGACTTAAATGACAGTTTATTATTAGACATAAAATTGTAAAGCACCAAATATCCTATGTACCCTTGGAAGTAGTGCACTACCTCTTTCTGTAAAAGGGATGATCTTTTGCCCTGAAAAGGAGTTTCTTTTTTGGTTCCTGAAGGTATTCTTGAAATATGGGTTGCTGTTAATAAAATGAACATTTGCAAGCCCACTGAGGAATGATCTGTAATGCATTTTTTGGTTCCTATTATTGTTAAGGTTCAAAAAAGATAAATCTGCCGAAAGAAAGACCAGTCTCAGTCTGGGAGCTAGTACGGCACCGTGGAGCCAGTTAGCCTGGAAATCCAGAACATGGCTTCCAGTCCAGGCTCTGCAGGTAAATAGATAGTCTTTGGTTTTGGGCAAATTGCTTGACTCTTGTCTCTCAGTTTCTTCATCTACAAAATGAGGGCCTGGATCCAGATAATTTCTATCTTCATCTCCAAAATTCCCTGGTTCTGCCTTTTCAGATTAAAATTATAATTTCTCATTTGTTTATGTTGAGAGCAGATTTAATTAAATGAGAACGATTTTGTTTGACCCCTATAAGAACTCTCTTGTTCATGTGCATTTTTTTACTGATGGATTGTTTTTAGAAAATATCTCCAAAACATTAAAGGTAACCTATTTTCAAGTTATGTTAGAAGACATGCTTTCAGGGCACCTGGGTGGCTCAGTCGGTTAATTGTCTTGACTTCGGCTCAGGTCAGATCTCGCGGTTTGTGGGTTCAAGCCCCGCGTCAGGCTCTGAGCTGTGAAGCCTGTTTCGGATTCTGTGTCTCCCTCTCTCTCTGCCCCTCCCCCACTCATGCTCTATCTCTCTCTGTCTCAAAAATAAATAAACTATTTTTAAAAATAAATAAATAAAAAAGAAGACATGCTTTCATTTGATTTATCAAAATTGCTTCACACTTCATATGAAGTGATTGGGAGGTAAATTATTGCCCATTCACCTAACTATTTATGGCTGTTTGAGGGAAAATTTTTGCTCTGCTCTTTTTAATTTGGAAAAGAGCACATCACCCAAGCCATAGTAACTCACATTTTTTTATTTAACTAAAAATCTCATAAATACTATGTACACCACAAAAACAAGCCTGATGATTTAACCATCCAGGATTATGCATTCTTTTTTTTTTTTTTTAAGGACTTTATTTTTTTAGAGGAACTTTAGGTTCATAAGCACTTCTAAATTTTGAATTTTTATTCAAAGTATTTATGGATTCTAATCCATAAAAATTATTTTTTCTTTTACAGTCAGATAATCTGTATCAACCAAATGTTTTCATTTGCCTTTTCTTGTTTGTTCTTACATTCCCCAAAGTCAGTTTCCTGTGTTCTCAGCTCTCCTTCTCTCATTTAAAATTAGTACTCGATGGGACACCGGGGTGGCTCAGTCAGTTGAACGTCTGACTCTTGATTTCAGCTCAGGTCATGGTCTCATGGTTCGTGAGATCAAGCCCTGTGTCAGGCTCTGCTGCCCTGTTGAGCAAAGACAGCTTGGGATTCTCTCCCTCAGCCCCTCTCCTGCTCTCTCTCTCTCTCACTCTCTCTCTTTCTCTTTCTGAAAATAAATAAACATTTTAAAAAATGAAACGATTAGTGCCAGCAGTTTGGTGCAGGACAGTGATGGGGGGGTGTCTTACCAGGAGATGGAATGCTCAAAATCAATTAGTCTGTTGAGATCTGGGGTCTCCAAAACTGGGATTTACTACGGGAACATTCAGACTCTCCAGGTGTTTCTGTCTGGAGTTCAGGAGAAAGACTCATCTCTTTGGACTAGAGTTCTTAGAGAATCATGGAGTGGCTCACTGACCACATTTGTTAGAATCAGAATGTTTTATACAATTTAACAAAAAGTTACATGGGAGGGAAAAAAAGCAAAAAAAAAAAAAAAATGCCATGGAAGACACAATTGGTTTCTTAACCAAACACCTATTCCTATTCTTTGTTTGCTTCTACTCCAGAGGCTAGAAATGCTAAATTCTCTTTTCACCATGTTGCTGTATAGTTAGGGATAGTCGTGGTAGGTCTCGCCACTGAAACATAATTGGAGGTCTGTTGAGGATATCTGGGGAAGTTTTTGCTTTCCTAGTAAAAGAGGTGGTTATGGCTGACACTGCCTTCTCCTGCCTTGAATGTAGCTGTGGATGTCTAGAATTGTACTAACTGGCAAAGAACAGGTGATCTGAACATGATCTGAAAGTGCTGAGCTGCTAAAACAATGCCATCAGGTACCTGTTTCCAGCTTCTTGTTCGAGAAGAAAAGTAAACCCTGATTAATTTAAACCACTTTTAATTGCTCCTTGCTGCTGAAGGCAAACCAATGAGCATCTAAGTATGGCAAGAGGCAAGGATGCAGGACTTGCTATCTGTTAGACTTTAAAACGCAGGACGCAACAAGTAAATGTAGCTGGTTAAAAATAGAAAAAGAGTAGTTGCTAGCCTGAGCCCAGCCGTCTTTGCATTCCACAGAATATACCAACCCCGGGGGGGCCAGGTGGATGGAGACAAGAAGTGGTTTGGTGGACATGAGGACACATAGATGGAGTCCACACATGGAGCTCTTGGTGCCTTGGGGCGAGTGAACCAGTTCTAAGAGGAGCAGACTTTCTGATCAAGTGGGAGGTGGTCTGCTTGGCCCTCCACGGTCTTCTTTTTGCTCCTTGACTTTGATCATCCCTAATTACCCAATACTCCCCTTGCCCCAGCCACAGTCTTATACCTATTCAGTAACTACCTCATTCCCCCAATTAGTAAATAAATATGGGTTGCCAGTAACATAAAGGGAGTGAGCAAGAGGGACATTTTGGACCACTTCTGTGGCCTCGTTTCTATCGTTTCTTTTATTTTCTTTAAAGTTTATTTATGTATTCATTTAGTAATCTCTACACCCAACATGGGGCTCGAATTCATGACCCTGAGATTAAGAGTCACATGCTTTTCCAGCTGAGCCAGTCAGGCACCACAACTTTCTATCATTTCTAATATTCCTAATTCAGGACATCTGGGTTATTCTGGATTAGTTTGCTTTTGAGAGAGAGAGAGAGAGAGAGAGCATGAGTGAGAGACAGGCAGAGAGAGAGGGAGAGACAGAGAGAATCCCAAGCAGGTTCTGCACTGTCAGCTCAGAGCCCAACATGGGGCTCGAACCCACAAACCACGAGATCATGACCTGAGCTGAAGTTGGACGTTCAACCAACTGATCCACGCAGGTGTCCCAGTTACTCTTTTTATTCAAATTAGTTCTGATTTTTGTTCTAAAATCTCAATGCATAATTTCTAAAGTCACACTTTTTGTTAAACATTCCAAAATTTCTGTATGCTATTCTGAGAGCTTTGCTTCTTTTCAAGTTGGAGAACTTTTTCCATCAGACCTAAGACTGAAGGAATGCAGATTGCTGCCCTCAGCCTATGAAAAGGAGGCTTGTCTTCTCCAGCATTTATGACTTAGAGCAGCGGTTCAGAGGGAATAGCCCCAGACTCAGGGCCAACACAGAATGAATGTGGAGTGAAGACACAGAGGGGACAAAGCAGGAAAGCCTTGTTTAAACTATGGTTGCGGTGAGTGTCTTTGGGAGAAGAAGAATTCAAGTTGAGTTTATTAAGGGCAGTATTTTAAAAGTATAGGATTTGTGACTGCAATATGAACTTAATTCACTTTGGGAGTGAAAAACGTGTATGGCACAGAGATGAAAAGTTAATCATCATTCTCATTGTAAATTGCACAGGGTATTTAGAATCACGGTTATCTGTGATATTTCCACTTGCCAATTAATTCTGAATGTTCTCATGTTAGAAATTCTCTGGATGAGCAAGGATGTGAAAAAGGAGAAAGGAGGGACACCTGGGTGGCTCAGTTGGATAAGCATCTAACTTCGACTCAGGGCATGATCTCATGGTCCGTGAATTTGAGCCCCGCCCCCCCCCCACGTCAGGTAAACACAAGGTCCACTTCAGGTGAGCCCTGCTTCTCTCTCTCTCTTTCTCTCTCTCTCTCTCTTCCTCTCTCTGTCCCTCTAGATATTCTCTCTCTCCCTCTCTGTCTCTGCTCCTTGCTCACTTGTGCCCACTCTCTCTTTAAAAAAAAAAAGGAGCAAGGATATATAAAAGGGAAAAAAGCAAGATCCTTAAAGTATCAGTATAAGTACAATCTCATTTTGCTGAATAAAACTATTATGGTCACAGTTATAAGAGGATTGTTTCTACATTTTGGCTTATAGCCCTTAACCACTCACTTTGCTAATAATGAACAGCAGTGCTTTGCAGAGATGTTTCCTTAATGTATTTGCTAAGTGATTTCCTTTTGACCTCTTTTTCTCCTCCTAGTCCCTAGCTCTGAATATGAAGCAAACCTCAATTCTGACCTCTTTCTTTATTCTCTTAGAACCTCCTTGAAAGCAGAGAATCGTGTCTGTTGCCAGGGGGCAAAATAGTGTCAGTTACATATTAGACACCATCAGCTCTACGCAGTCAGAGTCAAAGCCACATCTTCAGTTCTGTGCTCCTGTCCATAGTTTATCCATTGCTCTTTCAAGTAGAAATGGTGTCCTATGAAAAGACTGGTTTACTCCAGTTCACAGCTCAACCAGGGGAGAGCTCTTCCTTGAGGTCAGCTGTGTAACATGCTTCGGTGCGCAGCAGGGGTGTGTGTCCTTCCCACCTTCTCACGCAGACTACTGAAAAGGCGTGTATACAGGGGTCAGGACTAAATAAGATCAATAATTTTGATTGCTCCTTCAAGGACATCCTGTTTTTGTTTGACTGCATGTTAGTGAAAAATAATGCAGTGATTGCTGGTACGGCTGGTGTCACGGCCTTGGTTCCTGCCAGGTACCAACGCTTTTGCCCACCATTGCCTTTGCACTGTCAGTGCAACCATCAACACGTGTGAAAAGCAAAGCAAATCAATTCTTAGTATCATCATGAGGAGTTTTGACCTTCCAGGAGGGTCACCGGACCACCCTTTGTGAACAGCCGCCCTAGACTTTGAGGACGTCATGATTGCTGCCTCTGTGGAGCGTAAGTTCCAGGGATGGAAGACAGCCAGCAAGTGGAGGGGTAACCAAGACAATTTCAGAGTCTGATCAGTTCAGGGAAGAGAACAAAGAAGGGGAAGGTGATAGACCCAGAACCAGGGATGGAGGAGGGGCTGCTTTGGAAAAGGTCTCTCTGAGGAGGTGACACCTGACCCAAGAACTCAAGGGTGAGAGAGGGTCTGCCATGCACAAGACTGGGGAAAACTGGGAAGTTTCTGGGAAGGTGATATAGCAAGGGCCAAAGCCCTTAGGCAGGAAATAGCTTGGCACTTAAGAAAGACAAGAAAGAGAGTGGCCAGTTCTGGATAACGCCAGTATTTTTTTATGACCCTTGAGATTCCTTCAGGGGCGTTCCACATTATTATTATTATTAAAAATGATAACAGTGTATGTATTACCTTGTTTAACCATTGTAACAGTCTTGTCCTCATTTTACAGATGAGGAAACCAAGGCATACCAGGGACAGGAAAGTGGTGGCAGTTTGGCCACACAATCTACGGTCATAATCTTTAGAGCCTTTTTTTTGAGAAAACACTCAATAGATAAAAACTTCCTTGGTAGTGTGTATAATAGCGCTTTTCTTTTCTTTTCTTTTCTCTTTTCTTTTCTTTTCTTTTCTTTTCTCTTTTCTTTTCTTTTCCTCCTTTTCTTTTCCTCCCTCCCTTCCTTCCTTCCTTCCTTCCTTCCTTCCTTCCTTCTTTCTTTCTTTCTTTCTTTCTTTCTTTCTTTCATCTAATTTATCCCTCTTGACCTTGGGTCTGGAGAACTGGAAGCTGTCAAAGCCACTGACACATCAAATCTGCCGCTTGAAGAAGGAAAGGAGTTTCTCAACTCAAGCAGTCACAGATGCACTGAATCTGTATGAAGCTTTTGTCTTATTCTAAACTAGATATAAGTAAAAAGCAATGAGCTGTGAAGCCAAATAATCTGTGACAGGTTCTCTATCTCCGTGACACAGGTTGTCATTGAGTGATTTGTCAGACTTCTGTGCGGTCCTGTCAGAGGTATACAGAGGAAAAAGGCCCCACTGCCACATCTAGGCAGTGAGGCCAGATTGTAATTCTCTCTCTAGAAGGGAAGGGATGGGACCTAACTTAGCTTCCCCCAAACAAAGGCAATGAGACCAGCCATGTCACATTCTTGAGGTGTGTGTGTGTGTGTGTGTGTGTGTGTGTGTGTGCGCACGCGCGCGCACGCATGCATGCGCGCCCAGGAGCATCTCTTTAATCTTCTTTATGGAATCTTCTCTGCTTTGCTTCCTCTCAGCTCCTTCCACCCTCCCTGACCCAGTCCATAGGCATTGGATGAAGTAGTAAACCTAGCTCAAAAAGTCAGACTTACTCCCTGATTACACTCTGTCATCTGGACTCCAACAGAACCACATTTCTTACTGAGAAACCAGACCCATTTCGGGGTTTTGCCATCTACACCCTAGCCCTAATGATAGACTCTGGCTTCTGTTCACTAAGGATCCTGCTCTGAGCTTCTGGAAATTATGTGGTTAAATCAAGGCATGGACCTTTGTCAGGAACTCTCTCCTGGCAATAAAGAAAACACAGTATATGCTTGATCAGTTTACTACTTTCATAATATTTAATAGACTGACTTTTGCAATACTTTAAATAGACTATAAGCTTTTGTAATATGTAATGACTTTTGTAATACATTATAGACTGTAAGCTCCACAAGACAGAGTCTTGTCTGTTTATACTCACCTTTGTACCCTCAGCACTGGCACAATGCCTGGCATGCCGCGTGTGGTCAGTGATTGTTGAATGATTGAGTCATTAAATGAGTGGTTTAATTGGACACAGGGAAATAGACATATATGTGTAGTGAAAAATGTATTCACTTACTTGGTCTTTTATTCACTATTCCACAAATATGTATTGAGCATTGATTATGGCAGACATGTTGTCAAATGCTAGGAATACAAGATCCCTGGTGAAACTTATCAAACTCAACATGCAAAAAATAAACAATCCAGTTAAGAAATGGGCAAAAGACGTGAACAGACACTTTTCCAAAGAAGACATCCAGTGCCTAACAGACACATGAAAAGATGCTCAACATCACTCATCATCAGGGAAATAGAAATCAAACCCATGATGAGATGCCACCTCACACTTGTCAGACAGACTAAAATTAACAACACAAGAAACAGTAGGTATTGGTGAGGATGTGAAGGAGGGGGACTCTCTTGCACTGTTGGTGGGGATGCAAACTGGTGCAGCCACTCTGGAGAACAGTATGGAGGTAGGTGCCTGAAAAATCAAAAAGTAGAACTACTTTACAATCCAGGAATTGTACTACTAGGTATTTACCCAAAGGATACAAAAATACAGATCCAAAGAGGTACATGCACCCCAATGTTTGTAGCAGCATTATTAACAATAGCCAGACACAAACACGCACACACATACACACACGCACACTGAAATATTATTCAGCTATTCGAAAGAATGAAATCTTGCCATTTGCAATGATGTGGATGGAACTAGAGGATATTATGCTAGGTGAAATAAGTCAATCAGAGAAAGACAAATACCATATGATTTCATGCATATGTAGAATCTAAGAAACAAAACAGATAAACACATGGGAAGGGGGAAAAGGAAAAGAAGGGGACAGGGAAACAAGCCATAAGAGACTCTTAATGATAGAGAACAAACTGAGGATTGATGGAGAGAGGTGGGTGGGGAGTTGGCTAGATGGTGATGAGTATTAAGAAGGTCTCTTGTTGGGGTGCCTGGGTGGCTCAGTCAGTTAAGTGTCTGACTTCAGCTCAGGTCATGGTCTCTCGGTTCCTGGGTTCGAGCCCCGCGTCAGGCTCTGTGCTGACAGCTAGCTCAGAGCCTGGAGCCTATTTTGGATTCTGTGTCTCCCTCTCTCTTGGACCCTCCCCTGCTCACGCTGTCTCTCTCTCTCTCAGAAATAAAATATTTAAAAAAAAAAAAAAGGGCACTTGTGATGAGCACTGGGTGTGGGTGCTGTATGTAAGTGATGAACCACCGAATTCTACTCCTGAAACTAATATCGGACTGTTTGTTAACAAACTAAAATTTTATAAAAACCCAAAAACCTGGTGAAGCATTCTAACCAGGGGGACTTTCTCAAGTAGATAGCCTGGAAGGTACAGTCTTTTATTCCACTGGTCACATGAGTTAAGAGTCTTCTGCATGAAGCACTCTGTACTAAACCCAGAAAAATGGAAATAAATGGAAGACATTTCCATTCATCACAGAGCCTTCCATCTAAAGTCTAGAGAACATGGCATATGCAAAATACTAAAATGTTATGCAATGACACATATGTGAACAAGAATTTTCTTGTTAATATATCACATACTGTACCCAAACACTGCAGCCTTGTGAGTAATTGAGTGATCATTACTCATGGTGTCTCAGAATTTCCGTCTGCCTGCGAAGCTCTCCCCACCCTGTTTGTGAGTAACTCCCCTTCATGCCGATCTCAGGGAGTCTGTGTCTACTTCTGTGTCCAGATGCTTTGTTAGTCTTTCTTTTAAGAACCCAGTTCTCTTCCTTCTAAAGCTTCATCCCAGTTTGCAATTAGATATTTACTTATTTGCTTGTAGTCTTTCTCTTCTACTGTACAGTAAGCTCCAAAAACATAAGGATGTTTTATTTTGATAAGGCTATCTTTCAAATGTCTCACACTGTGCCTGTACATATGTGTTAACTCTATAAATTAAGGATCACAGCCAAACTCCTGCTTAAAACATTCTGACACCTAGCAGATAGGATTGTAGTGATAATTCAAGAAACTCATGACTTAATTGGTCACACAGAATTTCTGTCTTCATGTTGAGCTAAACGACTGTTTTCACCCATGCTGGGCAATGTTCTAGTCTAGATTCTAGTTTTACTTTTTTAAAACCTTATTTGTTTTTAATCGGGATAAAGATCTACATTTTTAAAAATTGGTACTTGAGGGATTCCTGAGTGGCTCAGTCAGTTAAGTGTCTGCCTCTTGATTTCGGCTCATGTCATAATCTCACAGATTTGTGGGTTTTAGCCCTGCACCTCTTAGCTCATAGCAGGGAACCTGTTTGGAATTCTCTTTCTCTCTCTCTCTCTCTCCCTCCCCCCTACCTTTGCTCACGTTCTCTCTCTCACAAAATAAATAAATACACTTAAAAAAATTGGAATTTAAATT
This sequence comes from Crocuta crocuta, assembly GCF_008692635.1. Lineage (NCBI taxonomy): Eukaryota > Metazoa > Chordata > Mammalia > Carnivora > Hyaenidae > Crocuta > Crocuta crocuta. The sequence continues at coordinate 4,737,861 of NW_027531999.1, read as the reverse complement.
TCAAGTGATTTATTTCCACAGTTTAAAACATTTTTTTTTTTTAACATTTATTTGTTTTTGAGAGACAGAGAGACAGAGTTTGAGCAGGAGAGGTGCAGAGAGAGAAGGAGACACAGAATCAGAAGCAAGCTCCAGGCTCTGAGCTGTCAGCACAGAGCCCGATGCAGGGATCAAACTTACAAACTGCAAGATCATGACCTGAGCTGAAGTTGGCCACTTAACCAACTGAGCCACCCAGGCGCCTCTATTTCCACAGTTTATACAATACTGTTTTTTACTAAAATTTTAGAAATAAATGTTTCAAACATCCACTGATTTAGAAAACATATCACAAATCAAGTAAATTGATACTCTGATAAATGTATATCCATTAGTCTTTTTTTTACTCACTTTTATTTTTTATCTTTTATTTTTATTGTGATGTAATTGATATCTCATAGGAAAACTGTATATAACATTATGCACATGTAATCATACAACACATTGACTTGATACATTATTCATCAGTATGATGACCACCATAGCCTTAGCTAACACCTCCATCACCTCACATAACTTATTTCTTTCTTTTTTTTTTAATGTTTACTTATGTTTGAGAGAGAGAGAGAGAGAGAGACAGAATGTGAGCAGGGGAGGGGTAGAGAGAGAGGGACACACAGAATTCAAAGCAGGCTCCAGTCTCTGAGCTGTCAGCACAGCTGAACCATGAGATCATGACCTGAGCCAAAGCCCAATGCTCAACCAACTGAGCCACCCAGTCACCCCCATAAATATTTCTTTTTTGTGGCGAGAACATTTAAAATCTAGTCTCTCAGCAACTTTGAAATATGTAATACAGTGTTGTTAACCACAAACACAGTGCTGTGCGTTAGATCCCCAGAACTCATTCATCATCTAATTTCAAGTTTTCACCCTTTGACTAACATCTCCCCAGTTCTCTTACCCCTCAGCCCTACTTTTAAAAACAGACAATAATTTATTTTAAAAATTACTCTTAGGGTTCCTGGATGGCTCAATTAGTAGAGCACGTAACTCTTTATCTCGGGGTCGTGAGTTCAAGCCCCAAGTTGGTTGTAGAGTTTACTCACAAAAAATTACTCTATTGATTTTTGTTCCTTTTTTATGTGGTATATTTGGATTTATATCCTTAAATAATTTGAAAATGCTGACACTTTTAAGTAAGGTAATGAGAGAGAAGAAACATTTAGCCTTACCCAGATATTTGTTTAAATTATTTTTTAACGTTTATTTATTATTGAGAGACAGAGAGAGACAGAGCATGAGCATGGTAGGGGTAGAGAGAGGAAGACACAGAATCTGAAGCAGGCTCCAGGCTCTGAGCTGTCAGCACAGAGCCCAACATGGGACTTGAACTCACAAACTGCAAGATCATGACCTGAGCCAAATTCAGATGCTCAACCGAGTCACCCAGGTGCCCCTTACCCAGATGTTCTAATACTAACCACAGTCTCTAAACTCGAAAACAAAACTACAGCTAGATTGTGGCATTTTCTGGCCGTTAGAGGGAGCCACTGCTTTCTAAATCCTAAACTTTGTAGAGAACCTTCCTCTTCTGTCATTTTAAAACCAAAACCAACTTGACAATAAACTATCTGTAAAAAAAAAAAAAAGATTATATAAAGATCTAAGTGCCATATTTAAAAAAAATAAAATCAAAGCCTCTTGAAAGTATTTAAATTTTACCTAAGTAAATTCCTTTATGTAGGAAAGATCCTAAGAGGTAGAAAGAAATAAAATAGGTAGTCAATTGATTTACATTCAGAAATGCTGCTTATTAGAATCTGAACTCATTTTCCGATGTTTCAGAGAGGTCTGAAGGGCTCTGCCGGGTTTATTCACAACACAATGGCCAGTTAGAAAACGGGAACGGTTTTAAAAGGCAAGAATGACTAACTGGGGCCAGAGCCCTAAAATCCTGGTGACTTAGCAAGTTGCAACATAAGGATTTTCCCTTAAAAAAAAAATCTTCTCATGTTGGGCCCGGTAATTACTTCTCACCCTGTAATTGTGCTTACTCTTTCATTTCCTCCTCTAATGGTAAAGGAAGCTGCAGTTGCTAAATGTTTGAACAAAAAACATCAGACAGAGCAACCACACAAGAAAATAGACAAGCACGGGCAGAGCGTGTGGTGGTAGAAGTCTGAGCCTTCTCGCTTCCCCATCGTGTGTTTTGTTTTGTTTTGTTTCGTTTTCCTCGCTCTTGTTCCTTTTGTCTTCCTTTCCCGTCATACTGTGGTTTTTTTCTTACCCCTTTCCCCCACCCTTGTTTCCTTCTGTCATACTTCCTACCTGTTAAAGCATCGGAGAACTGCTTCAACTCAGGAACATTAGTAGAAACAAGCAAAACCCCAGTGCTCCCTGCAATATAATGTAAAGCAAATTCCTTGCTTAATAAGTGTAACGGACACGTTTTTCTAACTAATTAAAATATTTGTGAAATGGAAACGGACATTTTAACATCTAAAGTTGGCCAACATTTGGTTAATTTTCATAGAGACCTATAAATCCATGTCTTTGTAAATTCAGTATATCCAAGGGGGTAGGGGACAGCAAGCCCCTCTTCTATCAGTCATAGGACTGTAAATTGGCATAGCCTTTTTTGACCCAGAGAATCTACCTGATCCCAAGGAAATTAAGATGTGCACATGATTTTTGTCCAGGGAAGTTTATCATGACCCTGTTGTTAATAGCAAAAAATTGGAAAGCACCTAAATGTCTAACAGTTCTTGGTCTGCTAATCTGTGTGATTCCCCAACCAATCTTCTGGAAAGACCTGGGGTTTTTGCTTTGTACTTGACACCTGGCCCTTGGTTGGATGGGTAAGGAGGGTCCAGTTTTCTGAGTACAAACCGCTTAGTTTCCTCACCCTTTTCAACCTACTGCTTAGAACTTCCAATGCGAGTGACTTGTTCTGCGAGTGTTGCACAAGACCAGCACACTGTTCTAATAAATTTTAACTTGATAAATGAGCTATGTCTTGCAATACAAGTAGTACGTGATGCTGAACGTCACCTGATCACACCTGAGCCAATGGTTCTTGAAATTTGCTTTGATACACAAGTGCTTTGAATTACAAGCACGTATCTGGAACAAATTATGCTCACAAGCCAAGATTTTCCTGTACTTGCAATTATAACCCCCTGTACCTTCCAGTCTGGTTAAATACAATAACTGTGGTCTTTAAAGGAAATTATTATTATTGTATCCTCAGAGCTTAGCACCATGGTTAATAGGTTCTTAGCAAATTCTTATTGAATGAGTAAATAAGTGAATGAGATATTTGTGATCTGCCTTGAATATGATTAGCTCTACTTCAAGCTGCAGACCTGTATCTCTTTGTAGAAATAAATCATTTACATGGTAATACAATGGGGAGAAAATGACCATGATTCATAGCATTTCAAATCTTAACGTAACAAAACAATGATGGTTTGGCCACCCATGTATTCAACAAATATACTGAGTATCTTCTATGTACCAGGCACTTACAAGCACTAGAGGTAAAACTGCCGAATTAGAAATTCAGAAAACTACATGATTTGAGTTGTTTAAACTACACAATTAAAATCTCTTAAGCGGCTGACTTGAGTTCTTTAAACTACACAATTAAAATCTCTTAAGGGATTGATTTGTACACCAGAGTACCAATTTCTCAATTCTGAAAAGGAGATGTACCTGAAATACTCATTTCTTCTCTATGGGCATCCCCTCCTTTATCAAGGTACCTGTGAAACTAGATAGGCTAGCAGAAAGTTTTTTCAGTGGCACATCATCAGAAGTAAGGGAATAGACTAATGTAGAAAGCCATTTCTTTTAAGCCATGGAATTCCTAGAAAAGTTTATGTTTTTCTCTAGTGAACTGATTATTCCCATGCTAGTCAATCATGATCAAATTCTGACTATTTAATTCCCTCTTTTAAATACTTCTTGTATATAAATAACAGCAGGTTTTTAGTATATATTATTCCAGACAGTCTCTACGATAACTAAGTTACAGTTTTCATTTTAAGGATGCATCCTGCTCCCTGAGATAAGTTTGAGGTACTTGCCTAATTTCAGCACCCATGTGTAAGCCTTTACTTAGTGTGGGTTATTCCTGTCGATGGCTAGTTGGTCCAAGTTAGGATCGTATGTACAATGGGGGGTACTATTAACAGTTCAGTAAATGCCATTGGGACAACTGATGATTTGTTTTGATAAAAATGAAGTTATTCTCTACCTAATACCATTCATGAAAATACATTCTGGAGGGATTAAAGACCCAAACAGAAAGCAAAACCCTACATATCTTGGAAGAAAATATAGGAGAGAAACTAGACTTTGGGAAACCAGAAGTTTATGACTTTGGAAAACTAGCAGTCATTCTAAAACAGACGCTAAATGCAAAATATATAAAGGAATAGATTGATAAGTTTGATTCCATGAAGACTGCACAGCATGAAATGTGGACAGCATGTCAGAGTTGTCTGCTACAAAAAGCATCATAAGCAAAGCTACAAGACTGATGCGTGTGAATAAGGCATACAACATGTTGAGGCAAAGTCAAAAACAAGTGACAGATCAGGAGATCGTATTTGCCATATGTATAACACAGAAAGGATTAGCATTTAGATCTATAAAGCACTCCTACAAAAAGGAGAGACTCAGACCAATGGAACATGGAAAAAAAATAATGGGATAAGTTACTTATAGGAAAATAAGTATAATTGACCAATGAACATATGAATAGAAGCTGAACCTCACCAATTATCAGAAAAAATTGATTATATTTAGAACATCAAGATAACAATTTTCAGTCACTATATTGGCAGAAATTAAGCATACTAATAAAAAGTTTTGATGCGAGTGTGGGAAAGCCTACACACACATTGCTAATGGGAATGTAAAGTTGGTACAGTCATGTAGAAGAGAAATTTGGCTATGTTGACTAACATAAAAATACATGTTTGCTGTGAGCCGGCAATTCCAGCTATTGGTGTCTACTTTTGAAAAACACTGGCACTTGTGCACAAGGAAACATGTACAAACATGCCCATTGCAGAGTTCCTCATAAGGAGAAACTGGAAACACTGAACTATGAATAGAAGAATGGCTTACAACACAGTGTTCACTCAAACTATGTAAGCAAGCAGCATGAAGCAGTTAAAAAGAATGCTACCGGTCAGTGACAATCTGGATGGCCCTACCACTGCATCCAATTAGATAAAAAAGGAAGTTACAAATTTATTGCTGTGATACCCTTTTAAAGAAATAAAATAACAGCACAGAATGAAATGACATATTGCCTAAAGAACACATGTAAACCTGTGTAAATATATGAAAGAAGGACTGAGAGGAAACTAACCTAATTTGATAAGCCAGGTTGGTTGCCTCTGGGATGATGGGGCACAGGGATGTGGGCGGGGCTTGAAGGGGATTTGTCCTTAACCACTTTTTAAACAAGAACTTACGTATTACTTAAATTTTATTTTTATTTTTTTTTAGGTTTATTTATTTTGAGAGAGAGAGAGAGCGCGCAGGGGAGGGGCAGAGACAGAATCCCAAGCAGGCTTCACACTATCAGCGCAGAGTTCCATGTGGGGCTCGAACTTACTAACCGTGAGAACATGACCTGAGCTGAAATCAAGAGTCTGTGCTTAACTGAGCCATCCAGGCGCCCCTAAATTTTATTTTTATTTTTTAAACTTTTAAAAGTTTATTCATTTTGAGAGAGAGAGAGAGAGAGAAGGGGAGGAGCAGAGAGAAAGGGAAACAGAGAATCCCAAGCAGGCTTCATGCTGTCAGTACAGAGCCTGATGTAGGGCTCGAACCCATGAGCCATGAGATCATGACCTGAGCTGAAATAAGAGTCTGACGCTTAACCAATTGAACCACCCAGGCGCTCCCCTAAATTTTATATTTAAAATTAAGTCAGCTTTCTGGTGAACAACTGCTGAAGAGGAAACATGTATACTCCCTTTAAACATATATAGGTGCATAAAATATCAAATAAAATGTAAATATGTAAACATTTATGAATTTAAATTTAAATACATACCTATATGCATATATAGTATAACTTGAAACCAAGATTTTCTTTTTCTAATTTTTCTTTTTTCTTTTTACTTTTAATGTTTTTATTTGAGAGAGAGAGACAGAGCACGAGTAGGAAGACACAGAGTCAGAAGCAGGCTCCAGACTCTGAGCTATCAGCACAAAGCCTGACCCAGGGCTCGAACCCTGGAGCCATGAGATGATGATCTGAGCCAAAGTCAGACAATTAAAAAAAATTTTTTTTATGTTTTATTTATGTCTGAGAGAGAGAGAGAGAGAGAGAGCATGATGGGGGGAGGGTCAGAGAGAAAAAGAGATACAGAATCTGAAAGAGGCTCCAGGCTCTGAGCTAGATGTCAGCACAGAGCCCGATGCGGAGCTCAAACCCACAAACCGTGAGATCATGACCTGAGCTGAAGTCGGACGCTTAACTGACTGAGCCACCCAGGCGCCCCAAGAGATTTTCTTTTGTACCAGCAATAAAAAGGGAGCTCACAAATCTAAGCAGTAAGTGCTAAAGCCAGGGGCCTCACAGAGCAAGGGGATGGGATTAGATTTTATTAGTGGAGACTGGAATTTAACCTCTAGGTAGCAGCATCAGAAGCTAACAAAGGTAGAGAAATCTGATGGATAAAGGACATCAGGCTGGAAAGCAGTGAATGTGAGCAGAATTGACAAAGAATAGCACATAGCCAGGAGTACCTCCTCCCCCCATACTAAAATACCAATTTAGAAAAGCAGAGGGTGAGGGGAATCTAAAGGAAATCAATCTCTCTCTTTCTTCCTTTCTTCCTCTTTCTTTCTTTCCTTCCTTCCTTTCTTTCTTTCTTTCTTTCTTTCTTTCTTTCTTTCTTTCTTTCTTTCTTTCTTTTCTTCCTCCCTTCCTTCCTATCTATTTTTTTAAAACATCTTATTTTTAAATACTCTCTACACCCAATGTGGGCTTAAACTTACAACCCTAAGATCAAGAGTGGCATGTTTCACTAAGATAGGCACCCCTATTCATTTTTTTTAACCCAGAATATTTATTGTCTGACTACTCATTAAAATCCTTAAGATAAACTGTTAAATACCACAAGCACTGGTAAACAATTCTACTTAAATTTGGAAACTGTCTAAATTGACTATTTAAATGATCAGATCCAAGAAGATTTAAAAATATTGGACATTTAATTAATTTTCCCATTAAAGTCCAGGTACAGCCTCAGCAATATGTTTTTTTTTTTTTTAAATCATTTTCTTATTTGTTTGTTTGTTTTAGAGACAGAGTGAGTAAGCAGGGGAGGGGGCAAAGGGAGAGGCAGAGAGAGAATCTTAAGCAGGCGCCATGCCCAACTGGGAGCCCAAGGCAGGGCTGGATCCCGCGACCCTGGGAACATGACCTGAGCCAAAAGCAAGAGTCAGATGCTTAACTGACTGAGCCATCCAGGTGTCCCCAGCCTCAGCAATAACTGTAAGTAAAATTAAAACGTTCTTTTTATTTACCTGTCTGAGTTGTAGTGAGCCAAACGTGCAACCCCACTACTTAGTAAAAACCCATTACAATATGTATTGTTTGCAGATCTATTTCTCTCCATGTTTTCAGTGCCTCTTTGTTCCAGCCAAGGAGAGTAAGTGCACTGATGTTGTCAAGACTCTTATCAATGAGAATATCTTGAGCTGTTTTTGGTTGAGCACGTACTGCAAGTTCAGTCATTTGTGCTTCTTTGTCTTAACTTTCTGTCCTTTATTTGGGGTTCTAGGGAACACTTTGACCTGAAATGCCTAACATAATCTATGTAAGCTATAGCGTTGGCTCTCACAATGAAGCAACAAAGAATATCATGCCTTAAAAAAAAATAGTGTTCTGTGACCTGAATTACAGAGCTGACAAATAGAAGTTGGTTGTCCCCTTCTCGATATAGCCATGTGAGAAAAAATTTGAAGGGCCATATATCTATGAGGCAGCTCCTTATCATGGAGAAGGCAGTGTCTTTTTAACTGCTTTGAAGATCAATAGCAGAAACATCTGGATCGAGTTGTAATTGTCAGTTTCAAACAACTCAGAGACCAGCAACAGCATAAAACTGAGTGGTCAGGCAGAGACTGTTGACTTCCAGGGCAGGACATCTCTGACCCACTCAAAGCATCCGCTGAGGATGGTGTCAACCACCCATCCCCACTGGGGAGGAAAACTTTAATGCCACCCAAGATGGCTCTTAGGTCTTTCAAGACAATACTACTTCTGTGAGATTTTAATGTGAAGCTCATGCCAACCTGCCATTCAAAGGCCCCCGTCTCTGCCTCCGCTGTTGGGGTCACCAGTTCTGGGTTGTTCCATAGTTATTCACTCAACACAGAACTCTATCAGTCATGCTTCTCAGCAGTACGTCACAGAAACTAACTGTTAGTTTGCTAGGGCTGCCTTAACCAAGTGCCACAAACTAGGTGGCTCAGAACACCAGAAATGTATTGTCTCACAGTTCTGGAGGCCATAAGTCTGAAGTCATGGTGTCAGCAGGGCCATGCTCCCTCTAAAGTTGCTTAGGAAGTATCTGTGTCAGATATTTCTCCTAGCTTCTGGCAGTTCCTTGGTTTGCCCAGCATAACACCAACCTTCACCTTGTGTCTGTTTCCATGTCCAAATTTCCCCTATTTATAGGGGTATCAGTCATAGTGGATTAACAGTGCTCCCTACTCCAGTATGACTTTTTCTTTTTTTTTTTTTAATGTTTTATTTCTAGGAGAGAGAGAGAGAGAGACAGCATGAGCAGGGGAGGGTCAGAGAGAGGGAGTCACAGACTCTGAAACAGGCTCCAGACGCGGGGCTTGAACCCACGAACCGTGAGATCATGACCTAAGCGAAAGCCAGACGCTCAACCGACTAAGCCACCCAGGCGCCCCCAGTATGACTTTTTCTTAACTAATTGTATCTGTAGTAACCCCCCAGAGGGTCACATTTTCAGATAATGGAGGTTAGGACTTCATCATATGAATTTTTAGGGAATTTAGTTTAACCTATAACATCAATCTTTAATGTTTATATATTTTTTAGAGACAGAGAGAGAGAGAGAGAGAGCAAGCGAGGGAGGGGCAGAGAGAAGGGGACACACAGATCCTGAAGCAGGCTCCAGGCTCTGAGCTGTCCGCACAGAGCCCAACGTGGGGCTCGAACCCACAAAATGTGAGATTGTATCATCAATCTTGTGTGGCTTACAGGGGCAGGTGGGGGAACTACTAGAAGGATATTGGCTCATGGCATCATTGGAAAGACTAAGGAACCAGCTTGGAACATGGACAGAGTATGTGGAAAGGTATGGAGGAGATGGGGCCGCAGCCAAAACCACAGCCCAAATCATGCCCCTGACCAGCCTGATGACATCCTGGCCTCTACAGGACACTGGACACCATGGCTTATGCTGCCTCTGAATTTCTGAGTTGCTGTGCTGCAACTTCGAAATACTTTCAACCACCCAGTGCAAGAATGGATTTTCCAAGATCTTGGCTTTAGAACGCATCCTCAATAACATCATATATTAGGACTGGAAAGAGCAACATAACTACAGATACAGTTGTATAGTCTTTTGTATATCAGAAGATCGTGATATAAACAATCATACCCCCCAATTAGAACTACTGGGGTGAAATGGATAATTTTGTAGGAAAAATGTAAATGAACAAAACCGACTTCAGGAGAAATAAGAAATCTAACCAATAATCATTAAAGAAATAGAAATTTCTTTAGTAGTCAAAAATTTCCAAGACCAAAAGACCTCTCCAAGCCTTAATCATGTCATAGATTGGTTTTATCAAGCCTTTAAAGAGTATGTAATTCCAGTCTTCTATAAGCTGTATCAGAGAACAGAAAAAAACTACTCAACTCTTAAGACCATTAAAACCTGGATATCGAAACAAGATATATATATATATATATATCTATATATAAGGAAAAAAATATAGATCAATCTCAAAAACCTCAACAAAAAAGTCCAAATTTAAAATATCACTATAAAGAGCTTCTTACTGGAGTTTTACTGCAATCAAACATCTTTGTTTAATGGGCCATTGTAATCCCCATTTTCACTGGGAGGCAGTTTCCTTCAATGACACCTCAATCCAAATTCATCATTCTTCAGTTTTTTTAGTTATCACATTTCACATGTTAAGACTGACTCCTTCATTTTGAAACTTGAATTCATATTCGATTCAAAGCTGTCCTTCTTCATGCACTAGAGCAGGTTGAATCCGTGGCTCTGGTGACCTGGTACTGGGAATCAGGATGTGGGGCATGGATCTGCCACATCCCATACTTTCTTCCGTGTTCTCACTACCGGTGTGTGGAGTTCCAGAAATGACCATCAACAATCCTTGCTCTGTATAATTCTCTCCCCTGTGAGTGTGTGCAGAAGCTGGTGAATATGATGAGGTATCATGCCCACAATGAGGCAATATCACATAGTAAAAAGGAGTTTATCTAGGTTGGCCAATTCTAATCACGGGAGCCTTTAAACTCAGAGTTTTCTTTGGCTATTGGCAAAGGAGTAAGTTAGAGATTTGAAATATAAAGGGGACTCAATACACCCTTGAAGATGAGGGGGACCAGGTGCCAAGGAATGAGCTGAGTGGGGCTCTCCATTGATAATCAGTAAGGAAAGGGGGCCATGGTTCTACAATTACCAGGAACTAAATTGGGACAACAATCTGAATGAGCTAGAAAGCATGTTTTTCTCAAGAACCTCCAGGTAAGAACCCAAGTTGGCCAATCTTGATTTTGACTTTGTGAGAACTGGAGCAGAGAAACCCAGTCGAGCTTACTTGGACTTTTGACACACACAACTGTGAGCCAATACATTTGTATTGCTTTAAGCCACTGCATTTGTGGTAATTCATTACACAGCAATAGAAAATTACTATATTACCCCTTTGATACTCAGGGAAGAAAATGGGGAGGGGGGATGACCTTTTCTTACATGATTGCCCTTGAAATCTGTTACACTTTTATTAGTTGGACATATTCATGTTTTCTTTATATGAAAAATCCCAGCTAGACAATGGAGGCATTTCTCTCCCTTTTCTGTTGGTTATCTTGGTTTCTCTGTAATACCAATTGGATATCAGTTCCCTCCATGTGGCAGGCATCCAAAAGCTAGTTCTCCAAATGGTCCTATGGCGTAGGCCTGGCAGGAAGTTGGACAGGGCGATGCCGAATGAAGCTCACCTTGTTTTGCCCCAATTCAGCACATTCTGCCAATGGGAATCCTAAGGCATCTATTGCTGCTAGTGTTCTATTACCAAAGCAGGAGGCATCTTGGGGGCTACCAGCAAAACTCCTTCTACCCCCGCCATCTTCTTCGGGGACCACTGGCCTGTGAGAAACTCCAGAAACCCCTCCACACCAAAACAGGGAATGCTACTCAACCTCACTATATCTCTTCTGCCGGTTGAGTGGTTCAGCAACATTCAGACAAGATGTGATCACAAGTCTCAGATTTGATTGAGGGGCAGGTAGAGGGGGTTAAAAACCTGTTTTGCTCCTGGTCCTCCCTTAAAACTCTCAATGCTGGGGTGTTTGGGTGGCTCAGTTGGTTGAATGTCCAACTTTGACTCAGGTCTTGATCTCATGGTTCGTGAGTTCGATCCCCACATGGGCTCACTGCTGCCAGTGCAGAGCCTGTTTTGGATCCTCTGTCGCCTTCTCTCTTCGCCCTTCCCTGTGCACACGTGCACTATTTCTCACTCTCTCAAAAATAAACGTTAAAAAAAAAAAAAACCCTCTCAATGCTAAAAGTCATCAAACTGGTTGAACCAGTATTGCGCTGTGGGAACCAGAATCTCAAGTCAAGAACTGGGCCTTATCTGAACTTAGCCTTGGAGAAGAGTAACTGTTCTCAGCTGGACAATATGTCCACTTAAATCCCTGAGATATTTGGTAATCTCTAAGGACAGGATAAGATATCAGTTAGGCTCCATATCATCCTGTTACACTATTCCNTCCCCTGCTCATGCTGTCTCTCTGTCTCAGAAATAAATAAAGCATTTTAAAAAATTTACAAAAAAAATTTTTTTCAAACATGAATGAGAAGGAAATTTTTATAATGTAATAAATGACCCCTACCTGAAACTTACATAAACCATCAATTTTAAAAGCATTTTTTTCATGTTTATTTATTTTGAGAGTACACATGCCTGGACATGAGCAGAGAAGAGACAGAGAAGAGAAGGAGAGAGAATCCCAAGCAGGCCCTGTGCTGTCAGCACTGAGCCCGACATGAGGCTCAAACCCACAAACTGCGAGATCATGACCTGAGCCAAAATCAAGAGTTGGACACATAACCGACTGAGCCACCCAGGGACCTCTAAAAGCATTTTTTTTAAATGTTTTTATTTATTTCTAGGAGAGAGAGAGAGACAGTGTGAGCAGGGGAGGGTCAGAGAGAGAGGGTGACACAGAATCTGAAGCAGTCTCCAGGCTCTGAGCTGGCAGTCAGCACAGAGCCCGACGTGGGGCTCGAACCCACGAACTGCGAGATCATGACCTAAGCGAAAGTCGGACGCTTAACCGACTAAGCCACCCAGGCGCCCCTAAAAGCATTTTTAGTAAAGTCAGGAATAAGACAAGGATGTCCACTATCTTTGCTACTATTCCATAAAATAACAATTGCTCTAAAGGTTATAAGATAAGAAAAGGAGACATAGAAAAAGGAAGAGACAAATTGATGATTTTTACAGATGATATTACTGTTTTCATAAAAATATTCAAGAGCATCTACTGAAAAACTAGCAGTGCTTATAAAACAAAATGCAGCAGTATTGATGGCTGTAAGATCAATATACAAAAATCAATCAGTGTCCTATAGAGAGAATGATAAAACAATTATTAAAGAATGCAAAGGGAGACCTGAAAAAACTGTCATGTTCTCATCTGGGAAGAATCCAGACTGAAAAGATGTCAAATTAATCTATTAATCCAATGCAATTTGAATCAAAATTCCAATAGGATTCTTGTTCATAATTTAGACAAATNCATAAGGCTTACTACACTGTGGCCCAGCAATTCTTGTTGTATGTATATAGACTACTGTGTTTGCTGTTTACAGATTCATAAATTTATAGTCAATGTATAAAGATATGGACTTAATGGATATATACCAAACTGATAGTTACAATTGTCTCAGGAGAGGGAGGGGAATGGGATTAAGGGGAATTTCACCTTTTTAAAAAATATCCCTTATTTTAAAATATATCTGAAGAAGAAATGACAAATATGAAATCTAGGCAATGGTTACATTAGATATTAATTGTTGTGGGAATGTTTCTGAATATTTTAAACTTGTCAACATAGACAAAAAATTAATTGATGAATTCTCAAAAGAGAAACAAAAAGCCTGGGGGCACCTGGGTGGCTCAGTTGGTTGAGCGCCTGACTCTTGATTTTGACTCAGGTCATGGTCTCACGGTTTGTGAAGTAGAGCTCTGTGCCGGACTCCTCGCTGAGCCTGCTTGGGATTTTCTCTCTCCCTCTCTCTGCCTCTTCTTCATTTGAGATAGCTCTTAAAATAAATAAACATTAAAAAAAGCACGCACCTGGTTTTATATTATTTGTTGGGATTTTGCTTTTTAAGTAACACTATTCATCTCCAGACATTTGGAAAGATAACTACTTGGAATTTGAACTACTTCTGTAATTTTAGACAGTCAAATAAATATTGTGAAACTTTCAGCATTCTAAGCATTCTGAACACTGTGTCTGAGATAAATCTTGTTTCCCCCATTCTTTAAAGATTAATCAGTTATCCTTAGTAAATGCAAATCTGAGGTGGCCCTGCGACCAGGACAAAAGTCTATTGTGAATGTGTTTGCAGACTTTAGGTCCCAAAGAATATAAGATGCTCAAGGTGTCTCCCTCTCTCTCTCTCTCTCTTTTTTAAGACTTTGGGATATTTTGTTTATTATTATTATTATTTTTGTTTTAATGTTTATTTTTTGAGAGAGAGAGAGAGAGAGGGAGACACCAAATCTGAAGCAGGCTCCAGGCTCTCAGCTGTCAGCGCAGAGTCCTACGTAGGGCTCATACCCACAGCGGTGAGATCATGACCTGAACCAGTCATTTAACTGAGACTGAAGCACCCAGGCGTCCCAAGGTGTCTCCATCTCTTGGGACGAAGGAAGGGTATCGAGAACAATTCTACTAAAAATTAAGCAGATGTTTGCTTCCAGAAAAGCCTAGAGTAAGTACAAGGGCAGAGTGAGACAGGATGATGGTGGAATGCAGGGAAACAGCAGCAGCTGGTCTGCATTTTTTTCTTAATCATAAAGCCACAAACAATGGCAACAATTTTTAGGGTGAGAAGATCCAGTGTGCTTTCTCGTTCCTCATCTTTGACTCCCGCAGTATTCAGTATCATTACTTGACTCTCCCAGATTTGGGGCACCACTAGCTAGCCGGTGCTAGGTGCACTTCTGGTCATTCGCTCATTCTTTGTGGTTTCTACCCCAGCTGCCTTATTTCAGTCTGTCTCTTCTCTCCTTTGAGGAGCTCATCAGTTCTTACACATTGAGCCAGTCACCACCTCAAATGCTCTGTCTCTAGCCTGCGCTTCAGTTCCACATTTTCTGCCACCAAACTCTTTGTTCTCTGGTGCATCGTCCAAAAGTCAACAACCAGCCAGCTTTTCCTTTCCTGCAGACTTTGTGTCAGTGGTACTGTCATCTCTTTGGGTGGAAATGTAGAATCAGACTGTTAGGTTCTATGACGGGGGGAGTACGGCTATGTTGTTCACCACCTGGGCCTTGGGTAGTGCTTGATCCACGTGGGAAGTTTTTAATACTGATGCCTTGAAAGGTAGAATCCTTGCCTCATCCATCTGTCTCCCCAGCACCTTAAATCCTACCACTTCTCCCTTCTTTCCTGCTCTTCTCTGATTTCATTAGAAAAGGACTAATCTAGTCAGTTCTGCCCTTTGCTCCTCCACTCTACTAATTCTGCCAAGAGAATTTTTCAAAACACAGAGCCAGTGAGAAGCGGGAAAGTTGATCTAGAGGCGGCTGGCCAGGCTATTCAGAGCTTGAATTGGCTCAAGGTGGTGGTGCTAAAACCACAGTTTAAAGCAGTTCACCTACTTACCTCCTTCTGATCTGTCCTAATTTGCTTACTCTGTCCGTAACCTCAATTCTTTTGCTTGGCATTTAAGGAAACTCCAATTTTTTTTTTTACATTTATCTATTTATTTTGAGAGAGAGTGAGAGAGAGAGCAGACACACACGTGTGCTTCCCCAGGGGACGGGCAGAAAGAGAAAGAGAGAGAGAGGGAGAGAGAGAGAGAGAGAGAGAGAGAGAGAGAAAATCCCAAGCAGCCTCCTTGCTGTCAGTGTAGAGCCTGACTTGGGGCTCAATCTCATGAACTACAAGATTATGACCTGAGCTGAAATCAAGAGCCGAATGCTTGACTGAGCCACCCAGGCGCCCCAGGAAACTTCGATTTACTTACCTCTTAATGTTTATTTTTTGAGAGAAAGAGTGCGAGCAGGGGAGGGTCAGAGACAGAGAGAGGGAGACGCAGACTCTGAATCAGGCTCCAGGCTCTACGCGTTCAGCACAGAGCCTACATTGGGGCTGGAACCCATGAACCTTATCATAACCTAAGCCAAAGTTGGATGCTGGATGCTCAACCGGCTGAGCCACCCAGGCACCCCAAGATGAGATTTTTTTAAAAAGCCAAACCAAATCCCTGAAGCTAATAATGTTGGCAATTAAATAAACTTAGTGACCAGTATGTTTAAGATTCCTTTCTTGTAGGCTACAGAGTGGGAGAAAGTAAATTTATAACTTTAATTTTAAAAAAAAGTCCTTAAAAAAAATAAAAAAATAAAAAAACAATAAACTATTTGTAAAAAAAATAAAAAAATAAAAAAACAAACTATTTGTAAAAAAATAAATAAAAAACAATAAACTATTTGTAAAAAAAATAAAACAATAAACTATTTGTAAAAAAATAAAAAATAAAAAAACAATAAACTATTTGTAAAAAAAATAAAAAATAAAAAACAATTTGTAAAAACAAATAAAAAATAAAAAAACAATAAACTATCTGTAAAAAAAATAAAAAATTAAAAAAACAATAAACTATTTGTAAAAAAAAAAGTCCTTTAAAAAAAGGAACCAATTGCTTCCTTGTCAAAGAAGCTTGTTCTTTGCAGTGACTGTGCTCTTTGGGTTGAACCAACTCAATTCTTATGTCCTTATTTATTTTAGAAATCGCCACGCCTATATGCCAAAAGGGGCAAGATCAATCAGTACGGAGTGTTTAATATATATTTTAACGAGAATGTATATATTCTATAAACAAACCCAAACATTCTAAAATCATTAAGTGAAAAGTAACAGCTGTTGATCTCCGCAATACCCCCATCACTGTAGCCACCGTAAGTCTTTTATTTCTCCAACCAGAACATTTGTATGCATCACGTACAAGTCTATATTGTGCTATTTTTTAAAATTTTTTACAAATAGTTTATTGTCATCTATGTTGTGCTATTTTTTTTATATTGTGCTATTTTTAATCATACTTTTTAGAAAAACAAGTCTTAAAATAACTCGTTTGTATACAACTCGCAGGCGGTGTGGGCTTAATCTAACGCACAGCTGTTAATTTTGGTTTCTTTTTGGTAACTGCACTCAGATACGCCTGGTGCCTGCAGTTTCCATCGCGGTCGAAAGTTGTATACACACGAAAAGCAGAAATAGCACAACGGTTAAGAAGTCCCAAGGGTCGCGCGCCAAACGAAGCGCGGCGGGCTGAGCCGAGCCCCACCCCCAGAGAACTG
>NW_027531999.1:4660999-4720992 GCF_008692635.1 Crocuta crocuta | reverse complement strand
AGGGGCCTGTGCGGCCCTGTGTGGCTGGAAAGAAAATGGAGTAAGAGCCCGAGTCTCAGGGGCCGCCCCAACCCCTCCGACCGAGGCCCTGCCGTCTTCGCCGCCAGGAGCCTCTTTCTTCTCCGGACCTAGTGCTTTCGAGCGCCCCAGTGGCCTGGGCCCCGCTGGAGGAATGGTCGCCGAGGCCCAGGGCGTCGGGCTTCTGCACGCCCAGTGAAGGCAACTGGGGAGCCTCGAGGGTCCCCACTCCTCCTACTCCAGGCGCGGACAACTCCGCTTGGTGAGAGCAGGTACCGGCCGGGAAGCGCGTCGGCAGTTCTGGATTTGTTCCGTGACCTGGGGTCTCCTAGCTCGCTGTCGTTTGTAGCCTCTTCCTCGCCTGCAGGCTTTGTGCATTTGTTGGTGGGGGGCGCGGGGCACGTGGGTTTGTGGAGGTTTTTGTTGGAGGGAGGCAAGGTTGTAGCCGCCCGGGAGGAGGGCGGGGTTTCGGTTCCGCCAGCCCGGCGGGCGGGAGGCGGGGGGCTCCGCGGGTGGTCCGGATAAAGGTCACGTGGGCGGGGGATGCGTTGCGGGGCCGTAGGCTGCTTCTCGGCTTGGGGTCCCAGTGGTGACAGGTGCCTGTTCTGTAGCCTGCGTGAGCCGGGCGCCTTGTCTGGGCGGGTTTGGGCTGGCTCTGTGGCTGAGTTGACTCAGCTTTTCCCTTTGGGCTGGTCAAGTTCGGACACGTTCCTAGTACGCAGCAGGAGCTAAGCCCTGACTTGTCCCCAGCTGGGGCTATTTAAGCCATGCGTTTTCCCAGCTGTATTCACTGGCGATTGGAGATAGATACCTGTGGTCACCAACGTAGAGCACTTATTCTGCACTGATCCAGGTAAGGACCAGCTTGTTACTGGCTTTAGTTTGACTACAATATTTAAGGGCATTGTTTATCTCCTTTCCACATAACTTCGGTTTTGTTTTTTTTCACATTTGTTTCCTTATTTCAAGTTTTTATCATGTGTGTTTTTTTCCTACTCATAGGCAAATGTGCAATACCAACATGTCTGTGTCTACTGATGGTGCTGTAAGCACCTCACAGATTCCAGCTTCGGAACAAGAGACCCTGGTTGGTATTTTTGTCTCAAGTGTAACTTTTAAGAATTATTTATGAGGTGATCAACCAGATTCCATAGACTACATTTATGGCAGGGCTCTTTAAATGAAAATGTATGAAAGTAGCTTGAATTCTGCCATTCAGGCATAACCATAAAAGCTGACTGTAAGAACCGGTATTAATTTCTTTGTCCTTTACCACATTGGATTTAAAATTGAGTTCCATTACATCCTTAAGCACGGATTCTGAAGTTATGTTTATTATGTGACCGATTTTTTTCCCCTATTTTGACCTATCATTTAAGTTTCTAAGTCATAAAACAAATTCATGCTTAGAAAGATTTTAGGCATTACAGAAAACTGGAAATTCTGATCCTCTCTCTCTTTTTGTTTAGTCTATTTATTCATATGGGGGGAAGGGGGAGGGAGAGAGTCCCAGGCAGGCTTCAAGCTGTCAGCCCAGAGCCTGATGTGGGTCTCTATCCCACAAACCTAGAGACCATGACATGCAGCGAGATCAAGAGTCAGATGCTTAACTGAGCCACTCAGGTGCCTCTCTAGTCTTCTCTTTTGACAATGTGTCTTTTTAGGTTTTTTTGTATATACACATGTATATATGTAGGTGTCTGTATACATATATATGCAGATTTTAATTTGTTATTCTGTTTGTTCTATTAAAACAGGATTAAACTAGAGTTGTGCAAATTACATCCAAGTGAGGAAATCTACAGAATTCTGTTTAATGCCTCCATAGTGTTCCAGAGCATTAGGGTACCATTTAACAAATTTATGCCTCTACTGATAAGGTTTTTTATTTTAACTTTTTTTTTTAAAAAAATTGTGTTTTGAGTATTACAAATAGTGCTGCTTTGGGGCCCCTGGGTGGCTCAGTTGAAGCATTTAACTTTGGTTCAGGTCATGATCTAGCAGTCCGTGAATTCGAGCCCTATGTCTGGCTCTGTGCTGACAGCTCAGAACCTGGAGCCTGTTTCAGATTCTGTGTCTCCTGCTCTCTGCCCCTCCCCCGCCCATGCTTTGTCTCTGTCTCTCAAAAACATTAATAAAAATCTTTTATAAAAAAAAATAGTGCTGCTTTGTACATGTCTCCTATAGGATTTTGTAGAAGTAGAGCTCCTGGGTCCTAAACTATACGTGTATTTGATTGCTATTCACATCTTGATAACCAAAAGATTATAACAGTGTTCACCTTGGCCAACACTGAATATTTCCAGTTTTTACTTTTTTGATATTCTTTTGGTAAAAGGTACTGTATCATTGTTTAAATTTGTATTTCCTTAACGTCTGTTGAGATTGGGTGTCTTGTGGTTCCTTAAATCATTTCTGGGATTTGCTTGCTCTCATCTGTTCACTTTTCCTTTAGGTTTATTGTGTTTTTTGTAATAATTTGTAGTTCTCTGTGTTTCAAATATATTTAAATTTTATCATTTACAAATGTTGCATTTAACTTCATGTTGGTTTTGAGAATGTTTTTATGAAGTCAAATTTATTGACTTGTTGGTTTTTGAATTTCATATCATGCTTTGGAAGAATTCTCCCATTCCAAGATTATGCAGATATAGTCCTGTATTTTCTTGTAGTATTTTAATTTTCACATCTAGATCTTTTCTCAGTTGGCATTTATTATTTTGTTATTAAATGAAAGATTAAGAATGGTTTTTATAGTATTCTCATTGTGTGTATTTTAGGTCTTAATAAAAGACTAATGGCTTTCCATGCGGATTTTTACTTTGAGTTGTTTTATGTAGTTTGAAGTTAATATAGCATATATAAAATTTGAGGAGGAAAAAAGTAATTTATTTAATCATTTTCAGAGAGTTCATTCTTTAAAGTAGCCTGGAAGTAAAGTGTACATATAAGCACACGCACAACAAAGCGTGTGATCAGAACAGCTAATGATTCAATACTAATGTGTATTTTAAGTTTTTTGGTTATTATTTCCTTGATTAGCTAGAAATAGGCAATTTTCTTGTATCTACTTTTGCGAGTTAGATACCATTCTGGGCTGCTGTTACATTTCCAAGGAGACAAAGGATGGGCGTATACTGAAGAGAGGTGCAGAGACCCCAGTCTTTGTGGAGGGAGCAAGCTGTAAAGACACTTGCATTTTGAAGATTTTGATACAGCAACAGTTAGGGAGAAAGAGTATATTATATCTTTGCCTCCTTGCCATTTATTTTCTCAATACCACTTGCAGAACTTCTAAATCAGGGCGAGGGAAGCTATAACCTGTGGACCAAATTTGGTTTCTTGCCTATTTTTATAAAGAAGGTCTTACTGAAATGCAGCCATGGCTATTGGTTTACATATTATCTGTACTTCTGAGTCAGACCATGTGGCAGGAAAAGATTCAACTATTTACATTTTGGCTCTTTCTAGAAAAAATTGACCCCTGATCTAGTTGGCTGGCTCCTTGAATAAAGCTCATATTTTATGTTTGCCCCCTCCCTCATACCTACCACTGTCTGGTGCGTGGTAGAAACTCAATAGATGTTTGTCAAGTAGATATTTGAAATGTAGACCAACTAAGAGGCAGCATGGTATAGTAGGAAGAAAATGCTGCTTTGTAGAGGAAGTTGTGAATTGCAGTCTCATATCTGCTCTTAATAATCTTTGTCAGTTTGGATTCTTTAAGTTGTCCAGCCTTCAGGAGCCTAATGTGTGGAAAGAGAATGGGAAAAGGACCTACCCTAAAGACTTACTCTTCTCTCTTGGATTTTGCAATGTAGTTTATGGTAATCTCATTGGAGTATTCCATTTATGCTTAAGTTTGTAAGGTAGTAAGCAGATAATAGAAATAGCTGGAGGAAAAAGAATAATTTTCACTGCCTTGGCATGGATACTGTTTCTGATTGCAGCTGATGATACTTGAGGATTCTGTGCTTATTTGCACAGTAATTAAATCTCAGCATTTTTTTCCCAAGCTGCCTTGACAGTCTGTGGTATTCAGTTTCTATAGTTTATTCCATTTAGTAAAACATGTGACTTATTTTTGGAGTTCTAACCTTGTGAGATTGTTAAATGTAATGTCTGCTATGTTTATTGAGATTCATTAGGGACATGCTTGCTGTGGGACTACAGTTCTGGAATAGTTTTGGAAGTATAATAGCCACTTTTTGTTTTTTATAGGTTAGACCAAAGCCATTGCTTTTGAAGTTGTTAAAGTCTGTTGGTGCACAAAAAGACACTTATACTATGAAAGAGGTAAGTTAAGCGATAACAAGATAGCTAATGTCTTACTAGTTACATGTAGTCATGGGGAGAAATTGGCCATATAGAGTGATTTTTCAGTAAGCAGCAGTATTAAGTATTGTGGCCATTTGGACTATAACTTGAAGCTGAAAATTCTAATTATACTTGACTATCACTTCTCAGCTAGGAACTCTTTGAGACAAGGGGAGACTCTGTAGGGGTTCTTAGCATTTTTGTGCTGTGGACCCACTTGGCAAACTGGAAAAGTCTTTTCAGAATCCTGTTTCCAAATGCATGAACCAAATGTATAGGATTACAAAGGAAACAAATTATGTAACATAGTTATCAAAATAGTAAGCAAGTTTGTGATATATGTACTTTTTTGTGTGTGTGCTTTTTTATTAACATAGTAAATAAGATTGAGCAGTAGATCTAATAAATGTAATTTCAAGGACTATCGTTAATATTTTGAGGAGTATAGTTAGTATTTTGAGGTGTTTATACCAAGCATAATGTGATATGAAAACACTTGTGATTTTTATTGGTGACAGAAATCACAGGTATTACTAATACTTTGTGGTCTGTTGCCTATATTCATACTTGAAGGAAAGCTAAATTTCAGTTAAAAGTTAGTGAAAATATAGAAATTTTTTTTCCATCCAAATTAATGGACCCCCTGAATTCTATCCAAGGACTTCTTGGGCATCCATGGATCCCAGGTTAAGAACTTCTGCACTAGAGATACATGAGTACAGTATACTGATCTTTCTGGGATAGAGGTGAGCTGATTCATGAACATATATGTTCTATTTAATGGATACATTTCAATGTATTGTTCTCTAGCTTGAAATTTGTGCACAGAGGCATGATTTTCAGTGAGAGATTGGGCCATCTTAGGCAAAATTTCACTGTGAATGAAATGTGCCTTTTCCCCATCTCTCCCACTTACTTTATGGGTCCCAAATTGCTCAAAACACTGAATTTCCTGATCTTCATTGGGATAGTGGGTCAAGAAGAGACTCCAGACCATTTTCCTTTTCAGCCACACTTTTTAAAAACTTCCAAATGGGGTGTTTGGTAGGAATGTAGGTTCTCTTCTTTCCCATGGTCTGTCAACCGTCTCTTCAATCCATACTCACCAGGGAATATTCCTTTAAGTGAGGCCTGCTTAGCCAGTTAAGTCTACAGATTGTAGGGAAGCATCAAGGTTAGGGATGTTTTTAGGGCTGTTAACTTGGGTTTGACCTCATTATCATCACATAATTAGTTAAGGAAACAAAAGGTATGCATTTAGTAGTAGATAGAAATAGGGGAGGGGCCCTTTGGTGGCTTAGTTGGTTACGCATCTGACTTCAGCTCAGGTCATAATCTCATGATTTGTGGGTTCAAGCCCCATGTCGGCCTCTGCTGACAGCTAGGCACCTGGCGCCTGCTTTGGTTCTGTGTCTCCATCTCTCTCTGCCCCTCCCCTACTCGCATTCTCTCTCTCTCAAAAATAAATGAATGTTAAAAAAAACAAAAAAGAAAGAAGGGGAAATTGACAAGGCTGTTATAAAGATGCACAATGCTTATGCTAAACCATGTAACAGTAATATCTATATGTTTTGTCTGATATAATTTTCAGTTGCAAGATCTTTGTTCTGGGGCATATAAGAGAGTGATGAAAGCTAATATAGGGTAGTAGAAAGAACACTGGACTAGGAGTCAGAAGACCAGGTTCATTCCCTTATCTCTAATACAGTGAAAACAATTCCATGAAATATCAGAAGAATGGGATAGTCCTTATAGAAGTGCATTTAAATTGTAAAAAAAAAACAACAAAAAACATGTTTAGGTGGTGGTTAATAGGTTTGTATGTGGATGTCTTTAGGTGTATTACTTCTTTGTCATAACGGAGCACACAACATTTAAGTGTATATGTATGATTCAGGGTCACTCTTTTGATTACTTATTGTTGCATAGATTATTTTGATATCTTTAAGGATTTATTCTATTCACTGAATTCTCCCAAACTGTTATATGGGTTTAGTTGGTCCCTTTCCTGTCATTCTCGTCTGTGATGACCCCAGAGGCTGTTGAGATGTTTGTTGTTTGGGGGGAGTATTTACTAAATGACTGCAGGTTATTGCTGTATTTTAGTTTAGGCTTTGATTTTGCAACTTTTTATTGCTCTCAGTGGTTTTGCATTTCACTGCCCTTTTCTTCCTAGTATGTAGTACTAGATATCTGAGCAGAGTTAAAAGCCTATTAAACACAGACACATTTCAAGGTTTATTTAAGTAAATTGGAGAAGCAGTGTCTACTCAACAAATTAGAAGGAAAAGATTTAAAAGCCTTTTAAGAGTATAGAATGGTTGTTATTCTAGATGGTTGTGGGTATGGTTGCTGGTTAACCGTTGTTAGATAAATGAGATATTGCATGTTTTTGAAACTAACATTTACTTTTCTTTAATGCTCAGAAATCATATTTCTATTTCAGGTTATATTTTACCTTGGCCAGTATATTATGACTAAACGATTATATGATGAGAAGCAACAGCATATTGTGTATTGTTCCAATGATCTCCTAGGGGATTTATTTGGAGTGCCAAGCTTTTCTGTGAAAGAACACAGGTAATTAATTCTTCAGTTTAGTCAAGTGTAAAAAGCCATCTGGGCAAACGTTTCAGTTCACCTCCATCTTCACTCCCTTTTGTCAGAGAAAAATTGTTGCCGTATATATAAAAGATGTGGAAATTTGATTTCTTGGCAAAATAGCATATTGCTTGAGAACCTGAGTTCCTGAATCTTACAAACATGGGTTTGAGACCTGGCTCAGTTACTTACTAGCTGTGTGACTTGGTAAATTGGTTTACTTGCTCTCAGCCTTAGCTTAGCCCATTTGTAAAGTAGGGATAGTATAAATACCTCATGTGGACTTTATGAAGACAATGTGTAAAAAGCAGTGTTTGACACATAGAAAGCATTTAAAATGTTAGTCATGGTTACTGTAAACTAAAAAATACTGCGATTACTTTCAAAGACCCATCTTTTGACTACCCTGTGGTAAAGGCTTAAATTTAAGCATTTGTTATTTTGGAGATTATTTTGCCAGTTATCATGATAGCACTTCATCAGCTGAATATAACACAGATAACGTTTCTAGAATTATTCTTCTGGGAACTGAAGACTCTTCAGTCATCCTTTCCTTACATTTGGAATTCCTTTTCACATTTGGTTTAGCACACTCTGTGTGGAGCTTTAGCCTGTATATTTATCTTAATGGGATGAATACTTTTCACCTGAAACAATTAACTAAGTTCTATTAATATTTGGTGTTCACTAATATTATATCTTAAAAGATAGTAATTAAATGGGATTTTATAACTTCAAAACAGTTTCATTATGTAAGTATCATATGTATTCATTATTGGACGATAGGAAAAGACAAGCCAAGAACGGGGGTTGGGGGGAAGACTATAGTTTGTCATTGAGTGGTATTTTTATCTGTTGTTCTTCTGTTATGTGCAGATGTGTTTTAACCCAGTTGTGAACATACTGTATTTAATTTTGTCATGCTTTTTAATTTAACATTATATAAACATCCTTCCATTAAGAAGTCACATTTGTCTAATGTTTGTTTTATTTTTTAATATAGTTTATGATCTAGTTGGTTTCCATATAACTAATGTTTATTTTTGTAATGTTTATTTTGTTTTTTTGAGAGGGAGAGCGAGCAGGGGAGAGGCAGAGAGAGAAGGAGACAGAGATCCAAAGCAGGCTCCACACTGAGAGTAGAGAGCTTGATGTGGAGCTCGAACTCTCGAACCATGAGATTATGATCTGAGCTGAAGTCAGACACTTAACTGACTGAGCCACCCAGGCACCCCTAATATATATTTATGTTATTATTTTACACTTGGCCTTGGGATATAAGCTTTATTTTATACACTTAAGAAATAACTATGTTGGTGATTTTGTACCATTTGAGTGTTGAATCTTTCGATAACGTTTTGAGGTACAGTTGTATAGTTTCTCACATTGAAAGCATAGTTTAAATTTTATCTTTGACTTGAATTTTAATATGTTGAGAGGTTAAACACTGGGGAAATTGCTAACTTGGAAAAAGGATAGGAATACTGATTTTTGTGTTTACAGGGCTGTATCATTAGTTCCAAGGGTGAAAAGAAATAATTGAATTGCCACTTCCCCCTTAACTATAAGAATTAGAAATGATATGTGACCAATAACATTCTCTAAAATCATTAGTTTAAAAAGGTAAAAAAAGAAAAATGTACCATAACGTCAGTGAAGACTAGAATAACTGAATTGTCTTCCTGTTGAGGTACAAGCTCTATGAGGGAAGAGATTTGTTTACATTTTATTCCTTGTTTTCAGTCTGTATTTATTAAATGAATGAAGGAGACTTTAGTTTTTAATACATTTCAGGTACAAGAAAGAAAATTCATTAGGTAATTGGTCCATGGTTGATAGAAGTCAAAGTTATAATCAAGTTCCTATGATGTGGGTTTTGTACAATCCACTACCTTTTTAGGCAGTTTACTTCTAAGCTTTAAGCACAGAACTAGAAATTTTTCTTTTCTGTTTGAACACAAACGTATTAAACTGCTTTCTGTATTCACAGCCATTCTCTTGGGTTTTTTGGTAAAGTCCAAACAAGGCATATTTCAGGAAATGGAGATCAGTTTTTCAGCTAGAAAGACCATTGTGATTAATAAGAGTAACCGTAGGTAATCACTGTACCGCCAATTATTATGATGCTTGTTAGGGCCTAGAAGCTTGCCAGTGGTATAGTTTGAATGCAGTAATATATTTAAAGTTTATTTATTTTGAGAGCAAAAGCGTGAGTGAGCATGAACGGGGGAGGGGCAGAGAGAGTGGAAGAGAGAGTGATTCCCAGGCAGGCTCCACGCTGTTAGTGCAGAGCCCAGTGTGGGGCTTGAACCCACAAATAGTGAGATCATGACCTGAGCCGAAATCAAGAGTCGCACACTTAAGTGACTGAGCCACCCAAGCACCCCTGAATGCAGTAATTTAAAATTTAGTTTGTGCACAGTATAGTTCATGCTAATACGTATTTAAAAATCTGGTTAAGTCCAGTTTAATATATTTTTATTTTAAAATGTTTATCTCTTTTTTTTCTTTCCTACAAGGAAAATATATACAATGATCTACAGAAACTTGGTAGTAGTCAATCAGCATGGTAAGTTAATTTTGAATACCATAAACAGACATCATGAGAATATTTTAAAGATGTTTTATGTATGTGAAAGTCATTTAATTGGAACAAACTATATGAACTAAAATAACATAATACAGAGATTCTAATGGAGATTTGTGATCTGTAAAGTTAAATATTTTATGCCATCAATTTAAACCTTGGTATATCAGTATTAATATTTATTTCAAAAGATAATTTTTGGGTTTTTTGGGATCTCACAAGCATTTATTAAACACTTATTTTTTAAAATTTATATTTTTACTTTAATTTCAGTTTAGTTAACATACAGTGTTTTATTTAATTTCCAAGGTACAGTACAGTGATTCAGCAATTCTATACATCACTCAGTGCTTATCACAATTGCACTTCTTAATCCCCATTACTTATTTCACCTATTCCCCACCCTCCCCCATCTCTCCTCTGGTAGCCATCGTTTGTTCTCTAAAGTTAAGAGTCTGTTTTTTGGTTTGCCTCTTTTTTGTTTGTTTTATTTCTTAAATTCCCCATATGAGTGAAATCATATGGTATTTTTCTTTCTCTGACTGTTTTCATTTAACATTACACTCTCTAGATATATCCGTAGTGTTGTAAATGGCAAGATTTCATTCTTTTTTTATGGTTGAGTAATATTCCATTGTGTGTGTGTGTGTGTGTGTGTGTGTGTATTCTGTGCATACACACACACACCTCTACTACATCTTTATTCATCTATCTGTGGACACTTGAGCTGCTTCCATAAAATAATTTGGCTGTTGTAAATAATGCTACAATGAACATACGGGTGTATTTATCTTTTTGAATTGGTGTTTTTGTATTCTTTGGGTAAGTACTCAGAAGTGAAATTATTGGATCATATGATAATCCTATTTTTAATTTTTTGAGAAACCTCCTTACTTTCACAGTGGCTGAACCAGTTTGCATTCCCACCAGCCGTGCACATGGGTTCCTTTTTCTCTACCTCCTTGCCAACACTTGTTGTTTCTGAAAGGTAGACAATTTCAGACGGCCGTGCTTAGATGTCAGTAAAACTTGAAACATATATTAAGAGGTTTGGGGAAGTAATACAGATACTTAAGTAGGACCATTTGAATAGATGGGCCCATTTTTTATTTTTATTTTTTTTTAATAGACAAAACTTTATCAGTTTGTTCAGGTAAGTGGCATCTTATTTCCCTATCTTTAGGCTTACAGTTCTCAACTGGTTATTTTTAGGTCACATATCCCTTTGAGAATCTGATGAAAGCACTAGGTTCTTATTTCAGAGAAGTAAGAAATATATATAGCGGAATGCTGGTAAATGTTTAACAATCCTTTCATTCTTCAGGGGGAAAAGACCTGATTTGTGGTGTTTGCTGATTTCCATGGTGTAAATAACTCCCACCATGGCCATTTTCAAGCTATATACATGGAATTAGTAGGAGGTACATGGTCTGCTTTGCCAGTAGGATCTGGCTCCCAACACACCACTGACTTCTTAAAGCCCATTCTTGAACTAAAATTAAGAATTGATACCAGAAGCTTGTTTATGCAGTGAACTGGCCACTCTTTTGCTTCCACTATTCTGTATTTAGACCTTATTGTTATATTGTTTTGTTATACTTGATTACATTTATAGATTTCTTGTATCCTAATCAGGTTTACATTCTGCATCAGCAATACAGTGTTTTAGTAATACGATGTCTAATAAATGTGTTAAGTTGAATACTCCTCCAAAGTTAGGATTTAAGATCCAGAAAAGAGCACTGCTATCTTTTCCTAGAGTAGAAGTGACTATTAGACTGGTAACGTGATGCTTTGTTTTTACAGAGCTCTTTATGAAAGTAAATGAAGGCAAATAAGATAATAGTATTATAGTAGTATTTTCAGTTTTTTAAATATCATCCCGGATGATTCATTAGTTCATGTAAAGAAACCGTGGTAGATACCAGGAAAATTATATTAATGAGATGGTAACCTGTAGATTACTTCGGTTATTTCCATTTTGTTATTTCTGTTTGTTTCAGGTTTCTGTTAGTAGAATTAACTTCAGAACTCTTGTAACTGTGTTGTCAACCTGTCACACCTAATACTTCCTTTTCATTACATCTGTTTTGTAACATCTTTATTATACTAAGACATAAGATAACGTATCTATATGCATAACTTAAAATAACCCATGATATAAAGAAGAAATAAACTATTAGGATAATGTGCATAATTTCAAAATATTAATGCTTGGGCCTGACATTTGCATTGAGATGAAAATGTTTCAGAGGGAGTAACAAAGGGTATTTGATTATGATCTTTGGCAGCTGTATATATTCCATATCTGAAATGCTGACTTCTGAGCTCCAGGTCAATCCATCCAACTAAAAACTAAACTCACCTTCTTGGATGAGTTTTATCCACTTTAGTTCATTATCTTCCCATTCAAATCTCTTTTATCTTCTGAAGTTTCTCTTTTGGTGAATGATTTTAACTTCTGTGGAATTGATCTTTCTTCCATGCCTTAGTTTAGGCTTGTAATACTTGTGTATTTGTATTATTACAGTTACTTTCTAATGCTGGCTTCCCTGCCTCTGCTCTCTTTTTCTTCTATTTTGCCAAAGTGATTTGTCACTCTACACTTAAAATGACCATTTATGAGTTCCTTACTGTTTTCTGGATTAAAAAAAAAACATGCATTTTTATCTATTGGATTAAACCTTTTTAGGAGTGCCAGAGTGGCTCAGTAGATTGAGTGCCTGACTCTTGATTTTGGCTCGGGTCATGAGCCGAGGGTTGTGGGATCTGTGCTGCGCCTGGAACCTGCTTAAGACATTCTCTCTCCCTCTCCCCCTCCCCTTCTCTTCCTCTCTCCCCCTCTACTCCTCTCCCTCTTTCCCCTTCTCCCCCTCTCCCCCTTCCCTCC
Organism: Crocuta crocuta; assembly: GCF_008692635.1. NCBI lineage: Eukaryota > Metazoa > Chordata > Mammalia > Carnivora > Hyaenidae > Crocuta > Crocuta crocuta. The sequence continues at coordinate 4,708,579 of NW_027531999.1, read as the reverse complement.
CTCCCTCTGCCCCTCAGCCCTTCTTGCATGTTCTCTCTTTTTCTAAAAAAAAATAAATAACTTTTTCTGGTGAGTGGCTGTAGCAGTGCTGTAGGGAAGATTCTGAAGTGTCAGCTGGGAAGCTTGCAGTGATGCAGGATTGAAGGCATGAGTGCTGTTTGTTGACATCCTTGTTCTGTTTTGCAAGACACGCAAGATCCTTTAAGATCCTGCTTATATTCTAGTAATAATTAACTACCTGTAGTTCCCTGCAACAAGCATTGGCAATTCACTTCTGGATGTTTTTTTTCACGAGGTGTTCCCTTGGCCTGGAATAGCTTTTCTTAGTCCTACTTTATATTTTATGGAACCTTTCCTGACTTCTTGTTTCTCAGACCTTGCTGTGTCCCTACCATACAATCATTGCTCTGTCTTCTTCACTTTCATTATTCTTAATGTGTTCTCTGTATTAAAATTGAATCCTCGGGACGCCTGGGTGGCTCAGTTGGTTAAGCATCCAACTTCGGCTCCGGTCATGATCTTGTGGTCCGTGGTTCGAGCCCCACATCGGGCTTTGTGCTGATAGCTCAGAGCCTGGAGCCTGTTTCAGATTCTGTGTCTCCCTCTCTCTCTCTGCCCTTCCCCGTCTCGTGCTCTGTCTCTCTCTGTCTCAAAAATGAATAAACATTAAAAAATTTTTTTTAAAATTAAATTGAATCCTCATTTAGCATCTAGCATGGGGTTGGCACCTGGGAGACACACATTTAACGTTTGTTGAAAGGTTAAATTGTGTAAGGAGTTTTTCCTGGACTGACAGACTAGTTTCTTTTCTAGTTTGTGATTCTTTGTTGTTGTTGTTGTTTTTTTTTCCCCCATCAGAACCATCAGATTCAGGCACATCTGTGAGTGAAAATAGGTGTCACCTTGAAGGTGGGAGTGATCAAAAGGTAATCTTGAAATGAATGCATTCTAGTATGATGTTTCTTGAAAGTTAGGTTATGTTAAACAAATAATTTTTAGCTCCCTGGTGTTACAAGTTAAGTTTTTGTTTCTTTCCCCCCTTGCGTGCTTAGGAACCTGTGCAAGAGTTGCAGGAAGAGAAACCTTCATCTTCAGATTTGGTTTCCAGACCATCTACCTCATCTAGAAGGAGAACAATTAGTGAGACAGGTATATATGGTTAATTGGCACTTTCAGACAGCTTTTTAATGTTTGGTCTCTAATGAAGTTAATGCATTTAAGCTTAATGAAATTGTGCCTTTTTTGCCTTAGATGAATGAATTTCTGGGTTTCTTTCATTCTTAGATGATTCATTTAAAAATTGCTTTCTTAGCAATATTTTTCTGGTTGACTGTTAAGTTTTTTGGGCCCCACTGGAGGTTATAGTTAGCCAGCTCTCTTATTTCAGGATAATAGAGAACAAGTATATAAGATGTATTTTAGTCATTATTCTTTGTTACCTTAGCAGTTAAAATATTTGTCGTTTTAATAAGTGATGAAACATACCAGTGAGTTTAAAAACAAAGTAAATAACATCTTAGAAATGAAGATGTGATAAAAAAAAAAATAGCTGAGGACATTTTTATAGAGAAGATGAGGAGGAGGAGGCTGTTGTCTGATCAAAAGTCCATAACTAAAACTGTATGATTCAGGTGAAAGAAGAGTTCAGCAGATCAGTGAGATCAGATAAACCAAGACTAGAATTATGCACATGAGAGCAGAGGGCAGTAAGGGCAGAGGATGTTTTGTTAACTGCATGGGACTAGAGCAAGTGGCTAGTTATTTGGGGAAGAAAGGACAAATTCTGTCTATACCATAGCCAAAGTGAATTCTAAATGAGTTTAAAAGATAAATGAAAAAATTATATTTGAAGGATATTCACTTTAAACTTGATGGTGTCAATACCCTTATTACATGAAAAGTTCCCCAAAATTGATATAAAAATATTAAAAATCCAAATAGCAAAAATGGCAAAAACCAAGTTTTTCATAGTAAATACAAATGACTAATAAATATGAGGAAGGAGGGCGTGGGTTTTTGCGAGTTTGCTTTATAGACCATAAAAAATGCAAAAAGGCATCTTTTCTAGCTACAAAAATAAGATATTTTTTTTACTCCTCTTTAACGTGTATTGGCACTGATGTGCTATTGGTGTACAGTAGTTTAACACCAACTTAAAACTTTATGGATTATTAAAAGCCTTGGCGTTCTTACCATTATCCCCATAACTCTACTTTTACAAATAGAGATACGGAAATTCAAAGATAACATATATTTAGAGATACTAATTACAGCAGTTTTTATAAATGAAGACATATGGTAGAAAATGTCATCACTCTAGTTCAGGCCATTGCCCTCTGGTATCTGGACCACAGCAACAGCTTTCTGATTTTTTTTACAATTGTGTCTCTTCACACAGTACCAGAGGAGATGGTGAAAGGTAAATTGGATTGCATCACTTCCCCACTTAGCTACTTTGGTTATTTCAAATAAAACCCATGCTTTTTAACTTGGCCTATAAGGCCATGATCTACCTTCAACTTGGTTTTCGGCCTTTTCCTCCCACCTTTATTGTTTCCATTGTACTGATTACTTGGTTCCTCAAGTCAAAACTCTTTCCTAACTTAAGGTTGTTGGCACACGTTTGTTTTTGTTTGTTTTTTCCTGCCAGGACTTTTTCTACCTCAGCCTGACAAGGCCAGCTCCTCAGTTTTCTGTTTTTGCTGAAACATTCTCAGAGAGCCTTTCTCTTAACCAACCACAAAAGCAGATTTTCTTTTCTTTAGCCCTTCGCTTGTTTTCTCATACCACTCATAGCTGGTAAATAATTATGTTTCAGTTGCGTGGGTATTTGAAATTAAACTTCCTCTGGTGACAAGGATGATAACTGACTTCACTTTTGCATACCCACTGCCTAGCACAATGCCAAACAGTAAGCAGGTGCTCAGACTTGTGGACTAAATAGTTCAGTTTTATGAGCAGTATATAAATCTATGTCATGGACACCATATTCTGCAGCCATTAAAAATAATGTAAAAGAAAATTTAAGAGCAAACCACCCCCAAACTGTACATATAGTATGATTAAAATGTGTTTTTTAAGAGGAAATAAACAGGGGCGCCTCAGTGGCTCAGTTGGCTAAACAGCATCTGCCTTTGTTTCAGGTCATGATCTCATGGCTCGTGAGTTTGAGCTCCGCATTGCGCTCTCTGGTGTCAGTGGAGAGCCTGCTTTGGATCCTCTGTCCCCTCTCTCTGTTCCTCCCCTGCTTGTATTCTCTCCCTTTCTCAAAAATAAATACTTAAAAAAAGTAAATAAAAGGAAATAAAAGCTGGAAAACTGTTACACCAAAATGTTAATAGTAGTTACTTCTCAAGGGTAACGCAACAGATGCTTTACATTTTAAAATTTTTCTTTTTTTTTTTTAAGATTTCTATAACGAGTAATATACTTTAATAGAAAAAAGCCCCAAATGTTACTTTTTTTCATGTTCGTTTATTTTTGAGAGAGACAGAATGTGAGTGGCATAGGGGCAGAGAGAGTGAGACACAGAATAGGCTCTGAGCTGTTCGTACAGGGGCTCAAACCCACAAGACATGAGGTCATGATGTGAGCTGAAGTCAGACACTTAACCGATTGAGCCATCCAGGCACCTCCTAAATGTTATTTTTAATGGAGGTAAACAATAAGAATCAGTTGGTGTGGTTTTAGGCTTCTAGCACACGTTATTCAACCATGATCACCTTTTATAGGGAATACAAACATGATTAAGAACTTACATCAAGAACTTGTGATCTAGTTGTGGAGCAATCAACACAGAATTACTTAAAGTATAGGATATAAGAGTGGGGAATTCAGAGGAATAAGATGACTTTGACTAGGAAGGTCAAGAGAAGGAAATGGAGTGAGCAAAGGTGCGAGTTGTACCTGTTTCAGGTACACGGATTATGTTTTGTTTAATCCTGTAACCCTATTTAGAACTTAACTAAAAGGCTGCGGTGAACATCTTTTCCACATACATCCTTAAGTATGCAAGTATTTCTCTAGGATAGAGATTGCCCACAAAATGTTGTATTATTTTACATTTCTTCCAACAGTATATAAAAATATCCTTTCTCTCAAATCTCGAGACTCTCATTTTAATTTTTGTCGTTCTTGGGAGTGAAAATAGTATCTTGTTTTAATTTATATGCCTTTGATCAGGAGGTAGGGGGTGTTTTCATATATTTATTAGTCATTTGTATTACGTGAATTGCCTTTTCATATCTTTGACTTCTGGGTTTTTTTGTTTTGTTTCTTGTTTTTAATTTTTTTTAATGTTTATTTTTGAGAGAGAGAGAGAGCGAGCCAGAGCATGAGTGGGGGAGGGGCAGAGAGAGTGCAGGAGACACAGAATTCGAAGCCGACTCCAGTCACTGAGCTGTGAGCATGGAGCCTGACGTGAGATCATGACCTGAGCTGAAGTCGGATGCTTAACCGACTGAGCCACCCAGGCACCACTTGACAAATTTTTTCTTGAGGCCTTTTCAGTGTTCTGTCACACTTCCTTATCCCAGAATTATAAGAATATTAATGATAGTTTTGTTCTTTGTGTGTGGCTTTTTAATTCACTTGGAATTTATTTTTAAATCTGATACATGGGAAGACTCATTCAAGTACCTGAAAGATTTGGTAACATTCTGACTTAAAGTCAGAAGTAATTTATTATTTAAGATAAAATTTTGATTTACTATTGAAAATAGAGAGTACTGAGGGAATTGAAATGTTAAGAATACCTTCTAAGTAAATTAAACATTTTTGGCTCTTTTTAGAAACAAAATGAAATCTTATATTCTAAAGTGTGATTTTGACAGAAGAATTTTAGATTGGTCAGTGAAAGTTCTAGATGGATTAAATTAATTGTGACTTAAGGAGATGAAGTTTTGAAAGAAGCTTGAAAAGCTTTTATTTTGAGAGAGAGAGCATGAACAGGGTAGGGGCGGAGAGAGAGAATCTTAAGCAGGCTCCACACTGTCTGCACAGAGGTGGACATAGAACTCATCTCATGACCGAGAGGTCAGGACCTGAGTCGAAGTCAAGTCAGATGCTTAACCAACTGAGCCACCCAAGCCCCCCTGAAAAGAAAAGCTTATATGTGTGTTAAGTAATCTCTACACCCAACGTAGGGCTCAGACTCAACGACCCCGGGATTAAGAGTCCCATACTGACTGAGCCAGGCAGTTCAGAAGCTTGAAAAACTTTTAACAAACACAGTGTTCTGGGGGTGCCTGGCTGGCTCAGGCAGTAGAGCATGTGACTCTTGATCTTGGTGTCATGAGTTTAAGCCCCATGTTTGGTGTAGGACTTACTTAAAAAAAAATACTTGTTCTGTTGTAGCTCTCAGTTGGACAGATTCAATAAAGTGTTAACTTTTGAAACAGTAATAATTGACTATTTTCTCGTTTAATTGCATTGAGGTTAAATTTTGGTACAAATAGGTACTCGAGGCAGCTCATTTGCTAAATAAATCACAGTGTTGGGTTTTAATTGACTTGTTTTTCCTTACACATCCAGAAGAACATTCAGATGAATTACCTGGTGAACGGCAGAGAAAGCGCCACAAATCTGATAGTATTTCCCTTTCCTTTGATGAAAGCCTTGCTCTGTGTGTAATAAGGGAGATATGTTGTGAAAGAAGCAGTAGCAGCGAATCAACAGGGACTCCATCAAATCCGGTAATCTTTTAATTTTAAGTAAAACAAGACTCTTATTTTTAAAGTCTGGTTCTGTCCTAGTAAACATTTGGATAGAATGCACATATATGCAGTTGCTGTTACATACACAGTGGTAAATTTTTCTGTCAGATTAAATTACTATATAAATCTTCTCTATCCCCAACCCCAGATTTGGGAGAAGGGTGGGAGATAGTGCAGCTGTGGGGTGTGATGATAAAATTAGCACCAGTATTAATCGTTATTAATGTCTTCCTCCATAGTGGAGAATCTTTGTGGGCTATGCACCAGTAGTAAATTCACAGAAATCGGATTGGCCTGAGGATTTTTAGATTGATTGATTGATTGATTGATTGATTTTAAATGTTTTTTATTTATTTCTAGGAGAGAGAGAGAGACAGCGTGAGCAGGGGAGGGTCAGAGAGAGAGGGAGTCACAGACTCTGAAACAGGCTTCAGGCTCTGGGCTGGCAGTCAGCACAGAGCCCGACGCGGGGCTCGAACCCACGAACCGCCAGATCATGACCTAAGCGAAAGTCGGATGCTTAACCGACTAAGCCATCCAGGCGCCCCTAGTTTTGTTTTTTAAAAAATAATGGAATGAAAAAAAATTTGGTTCAGTTAGGTCTTAGAATCTAAGGCAAATTTGTTTTGAACATTTAGAATAACAGTATCTTTCTTGTAGCTATCAGCAGACAAGTCAGCATAGCCTAAGCTGCACACTGAGCTGGACATAGGCCCAGGTATCAGGAAAGGTGTGTTTAGGAAGGCTGTGAGATAGAGGCATGTTCCTGCAGGGATGGTAGGAGAGTTTCAGTAATTTTGATTATTGATACAAAATTCTAAAGAATTAGGAATAAAATTCTTAAGAGAGGTCATTGAAAGAAGTTTGGTTAAAAAAGGTTTTGCTAACAAGAATGCCTGACAAATGGAATATTTTCTTTCTTGTCATTAAACATTTGTCTTTAAAATATTAACTAAAATTGGAACTTTTATTTGTGATACAGCAGTATCTCATGGTCATTATTCTGGATATTAGTGTTCATTTTGTAGTTTCCTAGAAGGTATAAGGGACTGAATCAGTTGTCATAGTAACCCAATTCTTTTTGTGTATTGTTGTAATTTTTTACATTCTTTTTTTTCTCTTCCAAAGCATTGATTTTTATGGATACAGATGTACCCTGTAGACTTCGTATTTAATAGAGCTGTTGCTTCTGTAGGCCACTAGATGGCATATAGAGCAAGTTCTTCATTCAGTAGGCATCCTAAGTGTTTTCTGTGCCAGGTTCTGTTTGACCCTCTAGGGATAACCAAGGTAGATATAGATATGGTCCCTGCCCTCAATGGGAGACGCATCATCAACAATTAAACAGATAATTAAGACATTTAACAAATGCTGTGGAAGGGCGCCTGGGTGGCTCAGTCGGTTAAGCGTCTGACTTTGGCTCAGGTCATGATCTCACAATTTGTGGGTTTGAGCTCCATATCGGGCTCTGTACTGACAGCTAGCTCAGAGCCTGGAGCCTGCTTCGGATTCTGTGTCTCCCTCGCTCTCTGCTCCTCCCCTGCTCCTGCTCTGTCTCCCTTTCCCTCTCTCAAAAATAAACATTAAAAAATTAAAAAAAGAAAAAAGAAAAGAAAATGTCTTAAAAAAAAAAAAAACAAAAAACAGCAACCCCAAATGCCGTGGAAAAATAAAATACAGGTACTTGAGAGCAAATATATGTAATCTGAAAATTGAAACCAACTAAAGCTTAACATGTACACAGACTTCATGTTTGGGTAATTTTATTCTTTACAAATGAGTTAAATAGAACTATGCCCCATTAAACTTACAGACTTTGTTAAAGTTGTTTCAGAATTTTAGTTAAATGATATTTGAAGTCCTTGTTTTTGCTTTCTACCTTGGAACACTGCCTTGTTATCAAAGCAACAGAGGGTTCTTTTTTCTTTTTGTTAGCCTATCCTGTATTCTCTTCTAAAAATTCTATTAGAAATCTACTGTTTTGCAGGCTGAGTTCCTACTTGTGAAAGCTTTTTGGGTAGGGCAGAGTTTTTCCTTCATTTTAGCCTACCTAATATGAGGATGGTTAGTCCTCATCTGGTGTCATTATTCACCTGGTTGTGAAGGCAGTTAAAGGAAAGTGCATTTGCTTTCCATGTTTTTTTTCTTTTGGGTTTAATAAATTGAGGAACTAAGGCTGTATTCTAGGCTCTATACTAGGCAGTTTACACGGTACCAACTCAGCAGCCTCACATCTCATTTATAAAACTTAAAAAAAAACTTTTTTTTTTTAACATTTGTTTATTTTTGAGAGACAGCGTGAGGGAGGAGCAGAGAGAGGGAGACACAGAATCTGAAGCACTTCCATTTTTAGATGGGAAAGATAAGCTTGAGAGTTTCAAATAACTTGTTTAAGGTTCTATAACTAATAATTGTGTCAGGTTGGAAACAGAAATTGTCTTGGGAAAACAAAATGGCCATGGCTGTGTTCAGTAAAACTTATAAAAACAGATGGATGGTGGGCCGTACTTTGTCAATCCATACCATAGAAGATGCTTGCTAAAACTTTCATCTTTTTTTGTGATGTGTCCCCATATTCTAAACTTCATGCACTAGGGGCTCCTGGGTGGCTCAGTTGGTTAAGCTTCTGATTTTAGCTTAGATCATCTCGCAGTTTGTAAGTTCAAGTTCCGCATCGGGCTCTGTGCTGACAGCCCAGAGCCTGAGGCCTGCTTCAGAGTCTGTGTGTGTGTGTCTCTCTTTTTGCCCCGACCCCTCTAAAATAAACATTAAAAAAAATTTAAACTTCACACACTAAATGCTAGTTAATTGAAGTATATACAGTTTGCTAGGTTACTTTATTAGAGATTGTATTCTAGCTTTATATGTAATCTTACTACATTTAAAAAATTTTTTTAATGTTTTTTTTTTTTTATTTTTGAAGGAGAGAGAGAGAGCATGGGGCAGGAGAGGGACAGAGAGAGAGGGAGACACAGAATCCGAAGCAGACCCCAGGCTCTGAGCTGTCAGCACAGAGCCTGATGCGAGGCTTGAACTCAGGAGCCATGAGATCATGACCTGAGCCGAAGTCGGACACCCAACTGACTGAGCCACCCAGGTGCCCCAGATGTGATTTTAACCTGAATGTTAATGGAGTCCTTGTTAAGAATTAGAACTGCAACTTGTCAATATTGCTTTTACTACTATCCTAGCATCACTGTAAAAAAGTCTTTTGACCTCATTTAATTCAGACTCTCATAGATGAAGTAGCTCTGGCTACTTCATGGCTTTAAATATGCCCAAGGTTAAATAGGTATTTAGTGGCAAATCTAGAGGAAGAATATATCCTGAGGCGCCTGAGTGGCTCAGTTGGTAAAGGGTCTGACTCTTGGTTTTACCTCAGGTCTCATGATCTCACAGTTTGTGAGTTCGAGCTCCACATCAGGCTCTGCACTGACAGTGTGCAGCCTGCTTAGGATTCTCTGTCTTGCTTTCTGCCCCTTCCCTGCTCTCTTTCTCTCTTCAAAAACAAATAAACAAACATTAAAAAAGGAGAATGTTTGTATACTGATTCTTAGACCAATGTTTTTCTAGCCTTTTGTATATATTCCTGTTCTTAGCAACTGACAGCAAATACTATGCGACTGATGGTCATATTGGGGTTCTTCTATAAAATGAGATCCCACATGAGCTGATAAAGAATTTTTAAAATATATTTAAAAAGTTATGTCTGAAAGCTCTTCCAAAGAAATTATTATAAAAGTTCACTAAAAAAACCACAAAATTTTAAAATCTCATAATTGCTGTGTGGGTTGTAGCTACTAGTATTCTACCAATCTGAAGCTCTAAAGAGATTAAGACATCCTTTTAACTCTTAAAGTATGTATAATTCATATAAGAAATGTACAGAAAACTGTTTTGTATAATTTTATGTGTTAAAACACATTATATTCAATATGTTTGTAGTAAAGATAGTTAAAATTAGAAGTATTTGTATTGACATAGGCTTTATCAAAAATGGATGAGTAGGACTTAAAAACTGTTAAATTATTCCAGTGAGAGAGATAAAGTGTAGGAAGTCAGGCTGCCAGGCTTGGTTTAGGAAAAAATGTACATCTGGCCGATTGTTCATATTGAGGATGGGGGAAGCAGTGTCTAGTTGGGAGATAAGATGAAAATGTTACTATGGCCCTACTATGTGTTCCTTGAATGCCAAGGGGATTTGGCCTTTTTCCTTTATGTAATGGGGTTTTGAACTGGAAAATAATATAGTAATAACCCAGAATCTTAATCTAACCTCATTGTGCAGGATGGCTCTAAGGAGGAAATAGGACTGCAGGGATGAGTTAGAAAGCTGTACAGAGGCCAACAGGTAATGTACTTTAAGTAACTTTTTTTCTCCCCCCGGTTTTAGGATCTTGATGCTGGTGTAAGTGAACATTCAGGTGACTGGTTGGATCAGGATTCAGTTTCAGATCAATTCAGTGTAGAATTTGAAGTTGAGTCTCTCGATTCAGAAGATTATAGCCTTAGTGAAGAAGGACAAGAACTCTCAGATGAAGATGATGAGGTAGTTTTATTTCTCTAATTATAGTCTGAATTTCTTCTTTTTTTTCTTAAATATTTTATTGTCATGTTGGTTTCCATATAACACCCAGTGCTCATCCCAACAAGTGCCCTCTTCCATGCCCATCTCCTCCCTTCCCCTCTCCCTCACCCTATAGTCTGAATTTCTTAAATATTTTCTGTATTCATTGATGATGTTTAAAATAATAATGTATTCTGATTTCACTTAATCTTTGACTTTGTTCAAACTAGAATATTTTGTGGACTTCAGGCTTTGTAGTTGTATGATTTATAGTCTTGTAAGTATAAATGTCAAAGAAGTCAATAATTCTTAATGAACATTGTTCTAATAGTCTTATTTAAAAAAAATTCCTCTCTTTGGGATGCCTGGCTGGCTCAGTGGGTGGAGCATGTGACTCTTGATCTCTGGATCATGAGTTCGAGCCCCACGTTTTAGGGTAGAGTTTACTTAAATGAAGTTAAATTTTAAAAATTTCCTTCTTTTAACATTAATTTACTTAAAATAATTTTTTTTAATGTTTATTTTTTTGAGAGAGAGACAGAATGCAAGCATGACTAGGGCAGAGAGAGGGAGACACAGAATCCGAAGCAGGCTCCAAGCTCTGAGCTGTCTGCACAGAGCCTGACGCGGGGCTTGAACTCATGAACTGTGAGATCATGACCTGAGCCCAAGTCAGACTCTTAACCGAGTCACCTAGGCATCCCTACTTTTTATAAAAGTAAAGTATGCACACAGTTAAAGTCACTGGAGGTGACCACCTCCAACATTTTTGGCTGATTCAGTTATTTAATATCCCCGTATTTATAAAATAAAAATGCTTATACTGAAGTTTTTGCCTTATTCATTATAAACATCCTGTCTGTTGCCTTTTTACCATAGTGGGTGAGGATTTCATGCCCCTCCATTTTCCCACCCTCTATTCCATTCCACCTCTGCTTCTCAATTTCTCCTCTATAGTGGTACATGCTGTTTGTTTAGGACTTACCACTAAGAATCCTTCTTGGTTAAGGAAAAGTGATAAATTGATGCTGATGGATTTATTTTATTAGGTGTATCGAGTAACTGTGTATCAGGCAGGGGAGAGTGATACAGATTCATTTGAAGAAGATCCTGAAATTTCCTTAGCTGTAAGTATACATCTGTTTTTTTAAGGAATCAAAACATTGAGGTTAATGTTAGAAAAATATGTCTAGTCTACTTCCTGACATGAGGTAATTTCTATAAAGCTAAAATCTTTTTTTAAAAGTTTTAAAGTTTTGAAAGTTTAAAAGTTTAAAAATATTGTTCTTTTGTTGTTTTAGAATCTGTTAACTACATTAAAAAAATTTTTTTTTACATTTATTTATTTTTGAGAGAGTAAGAGCATGAGTTGGGGTGGGGCACAGAGAGAAGGAGACACAGAATCTGAAGCAGGCTCCAGGCTCTGAGCAAGCATTCAGCACAGAGCCTGATGCGGGGCTTGAACCCTTGAACCGTGAGATCATGACCTGAGCCGAAGTCGGACGCTAAACTGACTGAGCCACTCAGGCACCCGTTACTACATTTTTTAGGGTTTTTTTTGTGTCTGCTAGGATCTGAACTTTGAAAGAATTTTTTTATTGAAAACTTCAAGTTTACACAGCATAGAGATTAGTATAATGTATTTCTAGTGTAGTTATCACCCAGCTTTAATAGTTAGAAACATTTTGCCCATCATGTTGATTTGTACTAGAGAATGTGGTAGGTAGGATTTGCCATTTAAGAATTCAGGACATTTACATTTCATGCTTCGTAGGGTTCCTATATTGGAAGTTGGGTTTTTTATTGCATACTAAAACTTTAATTTTTTTTAATGTTTGTTTGTTTATTTAGAGAGAGAAGGGGTGCAGGGAAGGAGGGGAGAGAGAATCTCAAGCAGGCTCTGCACTGTTACTGCACAGCGTGATGCAGGGCTCAATCCCATGAACTGTGAGATCATGACCTGAGCTGAAATCAAGAGAATCAGCTGCTTAACCGACAGAACCACTCAGATGCCCTGCTTTAATTTCCTTTTTTTTTTTTTTTAATGTTTTATTTATTTCTAGGAGAGAGAGAGACGGCGTGAGGAGGGGAGGGTCAGAGAGAGAGGGAGTCACAGACTCTGAAACAGGCTCCAGGCTCCGAGCTGGCAGTCAGCACAGAGCCCGACGCGGGGCTTGAACCCACGAACCGTGAGATCATGACCTAAGCGAAAGTCGGACGCTTAACCGACTAAGCCACCCAGGCGCCCCTAATTTCCTTTTTTTTTAAATGTTTATTTTGAGGGCGCCTGGGTGGCTCAGTCAGGTAAGTGTCTGACTTCAGCTCAGGTCATGATCTCACGGTCTGTGGGTTCAAGCCCCATATCGGGTTCTGTGCTGGCAGCTCAGAGCCTGGAGCCTGTTTCAGATTCTGTGTCTCTCTCTCTCTGCCCCTCCCCCCACTTGTGCCTTGTCTCCCTCTGACTCAAAAATAAATAAACCAAAAAAAAATTTTTTTTTAATGTTTGAGAGCACAAACAGGAGAGAGGCAGAGAGATGGAGAGAATCTCGTACAGGCTCTGCATTGCCACTTCAGGGCCTTATATGTGGCTTGAACTCATGAACTGTGAGATCATGACCTGAGTTGAAGTCAAGAATTGGACACCTAACTGACTGAGTCACCCAAGTGCCCCCAATTTTGTTCTTAATAATACCTTAGTTGTATTTGAATAGGAAATCTCATGTTTCTTTGCTGAATTGGAAACAATTATCTAAATGCAAAAAAGGTGAAATTGTAAAATGAAAAAAATATATTTTTTGCTATAATAGAAAATAATTTGAGGGGCGCCTGGGTGGCGCAGTTTGTTGAGCGTCCGACTTCAGGTCATGATCTNAACTAATTGACTTACTTTATGCCAGACATAGATCCTGCAGTTTATAAGCTCTTTGAAGCACTTTCTCCCACATATTATACAACTTTTGTCTTTGGTTTTATCAGTTGGGTAGCAACCTACATTGAGAACTTGAACTAATGTGGGAAAGTGAACAGTTTCCATCCCTACTGCTGATATCTTAGGCATTTGTGAGGCATCTTAAAAGTGGTTATATTGGGGCACCTGGATGACTCCATCAGTTTAGCATCTGACTCTTGATTTCAGCTCAGGTCATNCCCCCCCCCCCCCCCCCCGCCCCCTACACACACACAAGTAAATACACAGTATTAAAAAAGTGATATTATTCATGGAAAATTTTACATGTATGTTGTCCTCAGGCAAGAACCATGCTTCAGTTAAGATAAGGGGATAAGGATGTATTCATTAAAGAGCCTGGGGGATGGAAAGCGGTTTGTTATCCAAATTGCATGATGATAGAAAGGTTGGGAAACAAGTTGAGGTATGGGAGAAGCAATAAGCAGTTACAGAGGGGAGAACACAGGAAAGTATAGTTAAGTAAGGGGCATACATTTGGATAGTGACAAGGATGACAGATTTTAGGTGGGCGTGATTGCTGAGAATGTTTTAGCATTTCCTTTGTGGATGAAATTAGGGAAACTCCGTTGAGCCCTGGTTTTAGAGCACTTCCAAGGGAGTCCTAGTCAATGGCTCATTGGGCAGTGGTTTTGTCTAGATTGATTGGGTGGACCTGGGGCATACCTTTAAGAGAGTGAAGTGGGTACAGGCCTCATTTCAGAGTAAAAGACCACATTACACTTGCTTCAACTAGATGAACCAGCTGTATCTGTGCCCGCAGATAACTTTATTGGTACATGATTAAGATCATGGTGAATACATATTTTGTTTTAGGATTCTTCAGCATGGTTTGGCTGAAAAAAAATAGATACTTTATGTGTGTTGTTACAATCTCATGCTTAAGGGAAGATTGTTACATGTTGAATGTTTTATATAAAAATGCTGAAAACTGAACTCTGATAGATTTTATTTCAGACATCTTGAAGTTGCTAAGAGTTGGATATGAGTAGTTGTTAAAGGGTTACAAAAACTAATTCTTTTTTCATTGAAGGACTATTGGAAGTGTACTTCGTGCAATGAAATGAATCCTCCTCTTCCACCTCATTGCAACAGATGTTGGGCCCTTCGTGAGAATTGGCTTCCTGAAGATAAAGGGAAAGATAAAGGGAAAATGCCTGAGGAAGCCAAAGTAGAAAACTCAACCCAAGTAGAAGAGGGCTTTGATGTCCCTGATTGTAAAAAAAAAACTATGGTGAATGATTCCAGGGAATCATGTGCTGAGGAAAATGATGATAAAATCACACAGGCCTCCCAGTCCCAAGAAAGTGAGGACTATTCTCAGCCATCAACTTCTAACAGCATCATTTATAGCAGCCAAGAAGATGTCAAAGAGTTTGAGAGGGAAGAAACACAAGACAAAGAAGAAATCGTGGAATCTAGTTTTCCCCTTAATGCCATTGAACCTTGTGTAATTTGCCAGGGTCGACCTAAAAATGGTTGCATTGTTCATGGCAAAACTGGACACCTTATGGCATGCTTTACATGTGCAAAAAAGCTAAAGAAGAGGAATAAGCCCTGTCCAGTATGTAGACAACCAATTCAAATGATTGTGCTAACTTATTTCCCCTAGTGGACATGTCTATAAGGGTAGAATTCTATATTTCTAACTATATAACCCTAAAAATTTAGACAACATGAAATTATTTTTTTTACACATATCAAAGTGAGAAAGGGTCTCCATACATGTAGATTTATTTCTTCTCTGTAGTATAATTTACTTTGGGAATGGGAATAGTAAGTACTTCCTTTTAGAAAAATTTCACTTCTGTTTATATTCTATATTTGGATTTTAATGTAATTCAAGTTCAATATGTAGGTCATCTTTAACCCCCCTACTCCTCATGTTTTAAATGATCCCCACTTAAAATTTAGAGAAGGATCTGATTTTTTAAATGAAAACATTTAAATGCAAGTTATGTACATTTAGGGTATGAAATGCAGTGATTATGCTACTTAGAAAACATTCAAATCTGCAGATAGTTTCATTTACCATGCCTATCCGTTGAATTGTCTAAATTTTTAGGTTTAGTATACAATATTATTTATTGATTTACAAATAAAAATACTAAATGTTTGATTAAGCATTGTTTCAAGAGTGTGATTATTGGATCTTAATTTCTCTGTAATAATGAGCTTTGTTAAAATAGAAATTTTACTTGAATATCATCTCTTTGGGTAATCAAAGGGACAAGTCTGAATGTGCTTCTGTGTTTGGAATGGCCATGACTGCCCGTTGTGTCAGTACACACACTAATGGACAGCTTGATGTAGTTGGGGGCATCCAAGGCATCAAATAAGACCTAACCTGAGAGAATGAGGTTACATAGTTTAGTAGGGCCGTGAAATGCTGTTTTCTCCCTCCTGTTCCCTTGTGTTACAGGGAACACAAGGGAACAGGTTGTGCAGGTTGGCTCAAGTGGTTTCTCAACATGTGTTGGTGAATGTTGTGGAAGGGGTGTAGCTGGGGCTGGGAGGGAGTTAGGGCTAACCACCTTGCTACCTGTCAGTCTGAAAAGCTGCTTGTAATTGCCTGTAATTTCTCTACATCATTTCTGAAACTACATTCCATGAGGCCGAGAACGTCTTCTTGATTGTGACACAGATATACAGGTGCTCAATAAGAATTTGAGGGAATCAAATCATTGGGATCTGTCTTGTAAAGCTGGAGTCCCATGGACTCCAAAGCCAGACCAGGGTAAGCTGTTATTATGTGGACTTTTTAATTTTTAGTGTTTATATTTTGAAAAGAGAGTGTGAGCCCACCTGCATGTGGGGGAGGGGCAGAGAGAATCCAAGCTCTCAGTGTGGAGCCCGATGCGGGGCTTGAACCCACAAATTGTGAGCTCATCATCTGAGCTGAAATCAAGAGTCAGACGCTTAACCAGCTGCGCAACCCAGGTGCCCCTTTTGTTCATTTTGATTTTTAATGAGTGTTTTAAAGATACTCATCAGTGTGTAGATGGCTGTTGGTTAACTGGAAATGGTCATGGCATTGTGACAAGTTGCACTTGCTCATTGTTTGAGTTTTGAATGGGTTTGATTTCATCTTTACAAAAAGGTGTTTATCTTAATTTTTTTTTTTAATTCTGAGAGAGACCACGTGAGCAGGGGAGGTCAGAGAGAGAGGGAGATACAGAATTTGAAACAGGCTCCAGGCTCTGACCTGGCTGTCGGCACAGAGCCCGATGCGGGGCTCAAACCCACAAACCGTGAGATCATGACCTGAGCTGAAGTCGGATGCTTAACTGACTGAGCCACCCAGGCGCCCCAAAAGTGTTTATCTTAAAATACCACCTGCTTAAAAGTTTTTGGCCATATTATCTATCATAGAGCCATATATAGTAAGAAATTTTTGACATTTACAAATACTGCTTTAAGAAGATAAATATTTTAGTGCAGTAGCACTAAATATTTTAGATATTTAGAAGCTTTAAGAAGATAAATATTTTAGTGCAGAAGTGTTGAGTACGTTTAATTATGAACTGGATCATTAACATGAACTAAATAAAAACAGTAAACAGAACAAGAGCAGTCTCCAGTGACAAGCAGAGAGATCCCACATGGTCAGTAGTTTATTATAGGTAACAGAGAATAATATTTTGGATAAGGGAACCACAATAGATTACTTTTAGGAGAGAGATGATCCTAAAACATACTTGAATTTTTACTGCTGTCTTTTAAAGCTCTTTAAAGATTCATGTTTTTAAAATTTGATAGGGACGCCTGGATGGCTCAGTTGAGCATCTGAATTTGGCTCGGGTCAGAATCTTGCAGTTCAGGAGTTCAAGCCCCCCCGCATCTGGCTCTCTAATGTCAGCATGGAGGGAGTGCACTTCAGGTCCTTGGTCCGCCCCCTCCTCCCGCACCTCCCCCACGTGTGCTCTCTCAAAAATAGACATTTAAAAATTTTGTAAAAATAAAAAAATTGATCAACATTTTCCTCTCATCTTGTTTCAGTCCCACAGATCTGCCTTCAGAATATGACTATCGAGTTGTCCTAACAAAGTCAACTTACTACAAGATCTTTCACATTCCGAATTGCAAAATTTCAGTCTTTTCTATTGTTACTATCGTGTTAGAGGAGTTCCATAGAAGTATTTCTCAGTTAAATTTTAGTACTTTTATTGTTAATTTTAGTTCACACCTTTCCAGCTTATAATTTATTTATTATTAGGCCTTCCAAGTTGACTTCACTGGCTTTGGTCTCCCCCATATTTGGCGCCTTTATAGATATGTACAGATAGCTTCATGTTGGTTCCCTGATTTGAATACAGAAAAAAAAAGTTCTATTTTTTTATTGGATATTAAATGTACTGCATGTTCATTTTAAACTTTTAGACTTATCTGTGAAACAACTTTCTCTTTACCACCATTGTTTTAAACCCTTTTGGTGCAAAAGTTCATTTCCATCCTCTCTCATGAGTTATTTTTATCCTAGTTGAGTGGGAAGGGCTAAATTCAAATAGCAGATCTGGTACTTGCTTGCTTTGTGACCTGAGAATTAGAGACAAATATATAGAGCTTAGGATAGGATCTGGTAGACAGTAAGGATTTATAAATGGTAGTTTTTAATAATAATTTTCTTGTAGCCAATTATGACCATAACAGTTACAAAACCCAGCTAAAGTAGCCTTGAATTAACCGTATCTTTTCTTTGCCCCTACCTTGTCTCAATTGTGAGGTACTTTGTTCACACTTAAAATTTACTATTATGTTGCTTTGTACTTTCTCTCCAAAAGGAGGTTGTAACATCCATTTGTATCTCTTCCCTGCAGGTGCCGAATATAATGCATTGCGCCCATAGTAGGCATTCAGTAAAGGGTATTTATTGGCAAGGAAAATAGCTATGTAGTTTTCTCAAATTTACAAGAGGGGAAAGACAGTTTTAAAAAACACCCTGAAAAAATATTGTCTGTAATATTGCAATAAATTACTTCGATGGTAAAAGAAACCTTCTGAGAAAACCATAGTCTTCAAAAGTTGATAGAGTATCAGAATTGTGACAGAATTGGTAAAGCTTTGCTTAAAATATCCCTCTATGTAAAAGTTTTCCCACCTTTTCTCACATTTATTTCCTTCTTTTTTAAGAGGCATGTGGGGGCGCCTGGGTGGCTCAATCAGTTAAGCGTCCAACTGCGGCTCAGGTCATGATCTCCCAGTGAGTTCCAGCCCCGCATCAGGCTCTGTGCTGACAGCTCAGAGCCTAGAGCCTGCTTCAGATTCTGTGTCTCCCTCTCTCTCTGACCCTCCCCCACTCACAGTCTCTCAAAGATAAATAAACATTAAAAAAAATTTTAAAAGAGGCATGTGAGAAAGCCAAATCTCTTTAGTTAAGCACTTTTCTAACCACCAGGTGGAAGCATTGCTCCAGGAGCTCTGAAGGCGTCCATTCACGGAAGGTAGACCCCTAACAGGGTGGACAGAGCACTCCGGGAAGAGACTGCTGGGCTGGAGAGCAGAGACGTGAGTGAGTTCTGCTCTCTATTAAAACACAAACTTCCCATCTTGGTTCCTTCACTGTTTATCCTTCAGAACTCCCCATGTCCTTGGTCAATGAGAAAAAACCATTTTAAAATTAACTTTGACTTCAACTAATCAAGTGTTATTTTCGCATAAACTCTGGAAATGTTTAATGAGTATGTAAGAAGGTGTAACAATTACCTGTATAAACTGGTGCTTCTAAAATTTGAGGTTCTGTTTAAATCGTTCACTTTTCTTATTAAAAAAAGAAAACTTCTAAATAGAAAAAATTTAGGGACACCTGGGTGGCTCAGTTGGTTAAGCATCTGACGGACTCAGGTCTTGATCTCACAGTTCATGAGTTTGAGCCCCATGTCAGGCTTTATGCTGACAGCCTGGAGCCTGCTTCGAGTTCTGGATCTCCCTCACTCTCTGCCCCTCCCCCACTCACACTCTCTCTCATAAACATTAAAAAGTTTTTTCAAGTAGAAAATTTCAAAAATGAAGTAGGAAGAACAAAAGCACATAATTCTGCCATCCAAAAAATGGACTGGTCACTTTTTTTCTTTTTCCCGTATGTCTAACATTTTAAAAATTAGTTCATTTTAAAACTGTACCTTGCTTTTGCGGGGAGGGGGAAGTAATGGCCCCTCTATGGAGCTGCAAATTCTGAAATCTCACTAAAATATTAAAGGGAATTTCTGTCAGAGGGTTCCTATTATAATGAATACTCTTTAGAAAACTGAAAAGCTGTTCCCAATTTGTTTTTTCTAAGTTATTTGTCACTTCTTTGAAATTGGTATCTAAATTAGCCATTTCCTACTTAGCTATGTCTCATTTAAACTATTGTTCACATGTTTCACAGGGCAAACTTAGGTCCAGCCTCTGTCCTTGGTTAGAAATTCGACATCAGGGGTTACAGTGATGAGGGTTAGGGACTAATTTTCCAGTTCCTATAGGAGATAAATCTTTGTTTATAACTGTACTCTGTGCTTTAAAAGCACTTTGAAATCAACAAAATGTATTACTCTGGACAAGAAACTTCCCCCTTAGACCAGCATTTCCCAAAATGTGTTTGGTAATTGAGGAATATAAGTTCAGAGGGATGGTACTAGGCTAAATTATTTCAAGAAATGGTTCCCTGGCTATATTTGGAAAATCCATTTCTTTCCTGCATTTCTCAGACCCTTTACTATATTAATGTGCGTTCTTAATTTTGCAGTTTATTATTTTTTTAATCACAAGGCACATTTTTCCTCTATCTGCCCCATGGTACAAAGTAATTTGGAATATAACATATAGAATAGGACAAGTATATATCATATATATAAACCATCCTGGAGTGACTAGGTTTTGAAGAGTTGTAATAGTCTTGCCTCATAAAAAGCTCATTAAATTTGGTCTTTCTCGGGCTTTGGTGGTAATCCATTCTGTTTAGTATGTGGACTTTGTTATACTTGCAGATTTGTTTTTAAGGTAACATAATGGAAAGAAACCGTATTCATTGCTTACATGAATATTCTTTATTGATTCAGAAATATTCTAAATTTACTGAATTCAGAGGTAGTCATGGCCCTACCAAATAAACTTTGTCCTAGACAATTTGCACAAGTTTTTAATTATAGTACAGATGGTCACTGAGAAAATATAAAATTAGCTGTGAAACATCTGATAAAAGGCTATGGAATAGTTCATATGCTAAAGTTTTGTGAGCAATAGAGTATCTGCTTATTAGTGATACACTGTAAAGTCTCTAATGAAGTTTAACTCTTTCCCTAAACTTCTATTTTAGGGTGTGTGTGTGTGTTGTTTCAGCTCTTTAGGTAGGGAGTGGGTAGAAAATTTTTTTATACTGCCTTCAAAATATTTGTCTAGTGTTAATTACCCTTTCTCCACCTGGGCAAGTACCAAAAATGGCATCAAAATATGACATCTTTGTACCACTGCTTTTGATCGTCAAAGAATCAGTCAAGCAGGGACCTTCATTTTACAGGTAAGGAATCTATGTGGGGTGGGTTTGAATTCAGGATTCTTGCTTTCTAATTAAAATTTCACTCCCATGTTCCTTTCTCTCTCGAAAATCTTTACCATGTTGATTTCTCCATAAAAAGAAATATACCTGAATTCAGAACCTGGGAAACATAACCACCAGTCTAAAAAGTTAAGGGACCATATGGAAGGTGTCATTCAGGGAGATTTGGGGCTCTGGTCTGAGGACAGTTGGAATTTCATGATTGTTTCTCCTCTTGGACATTTAACTTGGTTAGTGGGGAGTGTAGCTGGGATTGAACCCTACTAAACTCTCACTACAAAGTTTACTGTTGAGCACAGAGCCATTGCTGCAAAATACGTATCCTGAATGTACGGTGTTGAAGGTTTGGTTTAGATTTGGTTTGGAGAGTATTTTAATTGTTTAACTTGTCTTCAAATGATTTTAAATTTGGATTTTGATAAAATTTCTGATTTTAAAAACATTTCCTTAAGAAATTTACATTAAGGTTCATGAAACACATCAGATTTTGGTTTATGTCCCTTTGAAAATTGGGATCTTAGAAAAGTTAGGACTCCGGGGCACCTGGGTGGCTTAGTCGGTTAAGCGTCCAACTTTCGCTTAGGTCATGATCTCGCAGTTCGTGGGTTCAAACTGCGTCGGGCTCTGTGCTGACTGCCAGCTCAGAGCCTGGAGCCTGTTTCAGTCTGTGACTCCCTCTCTCTCTGACCCTCCCCTGCTCACGCTGTCTCTCTCTCTCTCTCTCCTAGAAATAAAAAAACATTAAAAATAATATTTAAAAAAAAGACTCCAAATGTCTGCTTGAAAAGTAAAGCTTGATGGTAAATCGAGTTTTATGTGCTTTGTAGTGTACCAAAATCATTTTCTGCAATATTAATACATACTTTCAAGTATATAATAAATTACTGTTTATTTAAATAAAAATGATCCAGATATTCAAGTTATTACCAGATTTTATAAGTGATAAAAAGACTACAAATTCTGTTTAGATTAACAAGTATGATTGTGTGCATGTGAATAAGGATGGCACAGGAATAGCTCCTAAATGTCCGTGTGTCTCCCATCCATTCACATACCAAGCCCACCCAGTGTAGTTTCATTTTCAGATCCTATAGAACTTTCAATTTACAGACCAAGGCAACTTGCATTCCATGAGCAATACACAGCACTTAGACACCTGCTTACAGAGTTGCTATATNGAACTTTCAATTTACAGACCAAGGCAACTTGCATTCCATGAGCAATACACAGCACTTGGACACCTGCTTACAGAGTTGCTATATTTTGGNGGGAGAAGAAACTATCAAGGAGTCTCAGGTTTCTAATCTGGTGGTACCAGTAATTGAGACAAATACAGGAGGAAGAGCAGCTCTAGGGAGAAAAAATATGTGTGATTTCTATGTGTGTTTGAGGTACCTGTGGGTCATATCCAGGTGGTTATGTACAGCAGGAAGTTGGACTTGAGTTTGAAGCTCTGGCAAGAGGCTGGACTTACACATTTGGGGGTCATCAGCATATCTGATGGGGCATCTGAGTGCAGAAAGGCAGGGACACTTAACTGACCTGTTATTTTGGGGTTCTTTAGATACAACCTTGTGATCCCATCAGGCCCTGGTTTTGTGGGCCACTGAGACAGCTTTGCCGATGTTCTCTCCTATTTCCTCAGAACATCTGTGAAATGAAATATTTCCAGTGCTATCATTTCTCCATGTGCTGAGAATTAATCATATTTGGCACTTACTATATATCCTCACATCTAGCATTCACAAGGTTTTATATATAGTAAGCAATCAATGAATGTGCATCTTCATTGTTTATATTCATCTGGCTCTCTGTATACAAAATTAGCTCCATTTTTTTCTTGCAGCAACTTATGTCTTGATTCTCAAGTTTTGCTTACAACTTTCTAAGACAACTTCAAGATTGAGCATCAGTGGACAGTACTTGAAAGGTAGGCGTCTTCCATTCATCAAGACTATGTCATTCCTTTTGTTATCACCACACATAGTTTGCTGTGATTTGGAAACAACCATTTCTCTTCTTAGGAAGGACTGTGGAGTTTATTCAGTCAAGGTCCCACAGAGGGAGCTGAGAGTTGCAGTAACCTGGCATGAGTAATCCCTGATTCCAGGTGGTGATGGGAGTTATGTTTCACATTTTGGTTTATTTGACAAATACGTGAAAGACAGTCACTAAAAATAAGAACAGACCAGGCTTTGTTGCAGCTGAATCGCGTGGCAAATCACTATATAGAGGAGTCTCAGAGCATGAAGGATATGATACTAGGAGAGAATCCAGGTGCCCTCTGAATGGAAGTAAAATATCCTTTTTAAGAGCACTGAAGTTCTGGGAATTTTCTGGAATAACCACCTTTGTGAGGTACGGATCATGCCCAGGGACTGTAACCTGAGAGGAAACAAGGAACAATTATCTGAGTGATTTCATATGTTTCATGGGGCCAGCACTAAAAACACGGATGTCTGTTTCTAAAATGTACCCTTTATGAAACACGTGTAACCGTCTGCCGGGCCTCCCCAGCTGGTAACAGCTTCAGTCCTGCTTGCTGAATGAGCTGTCCAGTGCCTGTTGGTAGGGACCACAGTTGCTAATGCTGTTGTCCCAAGAATTACAAAGTGAAATAAAGCCAGGTCCTTTATTTGAAGATGTAAGGCAGGAGAAGAAAGCCATAGACTGTATCCCCATCATTTTTATAGAGAGCAAAGGTAAAGAGTTAATGGTTTCCCTTTGTCCCAGGTCTGTACTCGATATCCTGATTGGGTAACGAGATTATTCATAAGTGGAATTTTCTCAATTTCATTTTCCTTGCAGCTGACCTAAGTGTACAAGTTTATTCTTTCCTCAAAAAGCTTTGATTTTACCTGGTTTTCTCCACAAGTTTGAATCTTAAGCTAGATTTATTTTTTTGGTAGAAGAAATCAGAAAAAATAGGACAAATGCTAACCTAACTATAAACCATGTCCACTAAGAAATACTTATATACAGCAGAGAGGGGATAGAATGGGGAAAGTCATTTATTAGGCACTAACGTATATTTTAGTCATTCATTTCTGCTTCCAAAATCTTGCCTTCCACTCTTATCCCAGAACCAGTAGCTAAAGCCAACAGGTACTACATTAGTCTAAGTGGAAATGAACAATTCATAACTTTATAAGTGTGACTTATTTGGGGGATTACATAAAAATAATTTAGATTCATTACAAGGAACTCTCCTCCCCTTATCATAGAATGGAAATGTCAGTGTAACAGGCATATAAAGGACCTTTTAAGACAAAGATTCACAGTGAATTGAGGTCTTTCCGGTTCTAGGAGACATTCTTACAAAGATGATTACCAGTTGATGAGCCCCCACTGCTACGCACTGTGGGGATAACCTACTATAGGATTCAGAAGTTCTCTGAATTGAACTGAAAAACATGTGTTTCGTTATTTCACCTTTACAAAATACAAAGCCAGTTTTTACTACAGAATAGATGACTTTTTCCCCCAGGAGTCATTCTGTGCAGAAGGACTGCCACAGCTGGCATCAGACCCACTAAGCCAAACAGAAGAATCTGGAGAATCTTTCTTAGAGAAAGTCAAATCAAAGAGGAACAGACACAATCTGGTCAACTAAATCAGGTACTTCATTTAATTTATTCACATAAACCTGTTTGTGCTCAAATTAGTCCAAGCCTCCCTCTAGGAAGAAATGACTCAAACATCTTAATAGATTTAAACCTGGAACTTTACTTGCATAGTTTGTAACTCACCATCATTTGCTTATGAAAGGGCTGCAAAATATGTCTGTGGATCAAATTTTATTTGTAATGAATTCTAAGGAATCTGTGTCCCAATCCACTTAATAGCAGAAATTATGTTTTATGAAATGGGTGTTAAAATGGTATTCCATGAAGCTTGGAAGTACTTTGGCTACATTGTTTAATTATCATTATTAATAAGGTTCATTTCATCTTTTATCATAAAAGGTACCAAAAGAAATAGGACTTGGCTTCTATTAAAAACACTGCCAGCTGGGGAAAAACAGGATCTTTTTTGTTTGTTCCCATCACTCTCACCCCCTCTCACTCCTTGCCAAATGCCACATCTGATGGTGTCCTTTCCTTCTGTCCTAATGTATCTGCTTCTGGGACTTTACAGACTTATTTCAGATTCCTTCTGGGTAAGTACTGCAAGTTCTAAAATGTTTTAATAGCAATAACTAGGGCTGTATACTTACATTTATTATGTAGGACCCAGGCAAGAGAAGGAGATAATACTCTCCAAATATGTTGGTTCTGTAAGGGCAGATATGTTTTCTGTTTTGGACTTCTACAATTACATTGGGTAATGGAGTTCCATTCTGATCAAAAACTTGACCCTTTACACCTGCAAGACAAAAAGAGCATCAAATGTTAATACCGTGTTTTATGACATACGAAAAAATTCTTGTAGGTGTTTAAGAAAAATATGCCCAATATTTATTAAGCTGTTTTGATAATAACAATGAAGTATTTAAGGGAAGTAAACTTTTTCAAAAAGTTGAGATATAATTGTCACATAACATTAGATTCAGGTGTATAACATGATTTATTTGTGAAATGATCACAACATATCTAGTTAATATGATTCAAAATTTTTTCTTGTGATGAGAGCTTTTAAGATTTACTCTCAGCAAATTTCAAATCTACAATACAGTATTATTAACTGTATACACTGTGCTATACATTATATCCCCAGGATTTATAACTGGAAGTTATACTTCTTTACCCATTTCAGCCACCCAGTCCGTGCCTCTGGCAACTACCAATCCGTTCTCTACAAATCAGTACGAGTTACTTTTTGTTTGTTGTGTTTTTAAAGATTTTTATTTTTAAGCAATCTCTACACCATATGTGGGGCTCAAACTCACACTCCTGAGATCAAGAGTCACACACTCCAATGAGCGAGCCAGCCAGGTGTCTGGGTTTGTTTTTTTTTTTTTAATTCTACATAAAAGTGATCATATGCTATTTGTCCTTGTCTGACCTTTCTCTGTCTTTCACTCAGCACGATGCCCACAAGGCCCATCCATGTTGTTACAGATGGCTGGATTTTTTTTCTTTTTTTGTATGAAGAAAAAGTGGTATGTATATGTACCACATTTTCTTTATCTGATCATCATTAGACCTTTAACATTGCTCCCACGTCTTGGCTATTGCAAATTATGCTGCAGTGAATGTGGGAGTGCAGATATGTTTTCAAGTTAGTGTTTAATTTCCTTTGGAGAAGTACTCAGAAGTAGAATTGTTGGACCATACTGTGTAGCTCTTTGTTAACTTGAGGAACCTCCACAGTGTTCTCCACAGTGACTGAACCAGTTTACATTCCCAGCAACAGTGCACAAGGGTTCTCTCTTCACATCCCCGTCAACACGTGTTTCTTGTGTTTATTTTTAGCTATTCTGACAGGTGTGAGTTGGTGTCTCATTGTGATTTTGACTTGTATTTCCCTAATGATTAGCAATCTTGAGCACTTTTTCATGTACCTGCACGTTGTCTTTGGAAAAATGTCTCCTTAGATCCTTGCTTGATTTTTAAGTTGGATCATTTGGTTGGATCATTTAAGTTGGATCATTGTAGGAGTCCCTTATATATTTTGGCTATTAACAACTTATCAGATATATGATTTGCAAATATTTTCTTCCATTCGGTAGGTTGCCTTTTTCATTTTATTGATACTTTTCTTTGCTCTGCAGAGCTTTTTAGCTTGATGTAGTCCCACCTGTTCTTATTTTTTCTTGTTGCCTTTGCTTTTTGGTATCAAATAAAAAAAAAAGTTGCCAAGACTGATGTCAAGGAGCTTACCACCTCTAAGGGCTTTATGATTTCAAGTTGTATATTCAGGTTTTTAATCCATTCTGAGTTAATTTTTGTATATGGTATAAGATAGTGGTCCAGTTTTCCCTGCACCATTTATTGAAGAGACTATTCTTTCCCATGTGTATTCTTGTCTCCTTTGACCTAAATGAATTGACCACATGCGCCTAAGCTTATTTGTGGGCTCTCTATTCTGCTCAATTGATGTATGTGTCTGTTTTTATGCCAATATCCTACTGTTTTGTTTACTATAGCTTTGAAGTATAGTTTGAAATCAGGCAGTTTTGTTCTTAGGTGGCTATTTGGGGTCTTTTGTGAATGAATACAAATTTTAGGATTGTTTATTCTTTCTGTGAAAAACACTCTTAGAACTTTGATAGGGATTGCACTGAATGTGTAGATTGCTTTGAGTTGTATAGACATTTTAACAATATTAATTCTTCTAATCTATGAGCATGGGTTGTCTCTTCATTTATTTGTGCTTTCAATTTCTTTTATCAAAGGTTTGTATTTTTCTATGTACGAGTCTTAAACCTCCGTGGTGAAATTTATTCCTAGGTGTTTTACTCTTGTTAATAATGCAGTTGTAAATGGGATCGTTTTCTTAATTTCTCCTAATAGTTTGTTATTAGTCTCTAGAAACAACAGGTTTTTGTGTATTGATTTTGTATCCTGAAACTTGAATGAATTTATTAGTTCAAACAGTTTTTTGATAGAGTTCTTAGGGTTTTCTATATATAGTATCATGTAACTTGCAAATAGTGACAATTTTACCTTTTTTCTGTTTTGCATACTTTTTTTCTTGCCAAACTGCTCTGGACTTCCAGTACTATGCTGAAAAAAAAAGTGGTGGGAGACGTGTTCTTATCTTGTTCCTGATCTTAGAAGAAAAACTTTCACTGTTGAGTATGAGGTTAGCTGCAGGCCTTTCATAAATGGCTCCTATTAGGTTAAGGTACTTCCCCTCTATACCCATTTTGTTGAGTTTTTCTAAATGGATGTCAAATTAAAAATGTTTTTTTCTTCGTCTACTGGGATATTTTTATCTCTCATTTTGTTAATGTGGTATATATCATGTTGATTGATTTGTGGATGTTGAGCCATCTTTGCATCGCTGGAATAAATCACTTGATCAAGGTCTTTTGAATGTATTGTTGAAGTTGGTTTGCTAATACTTTGTTGAGGATTTTTGCATCTGTGTTTATCAGGTATATTGGCTTGTAATTTTCTTGTGTCATTGGTGTTGCTAACAGGGCAATGCAGGCCTTGTAAAATGAATTTCAGAGTATTACCTCCTCTTTTGGGGGGGACTGGGGCAGAGGAGGAGTGAGAGAACCTTAAGCAGGCTGCATGCTCTGACATGGGACTCCATCTATGACCCAGGGATCATGGCCTGAGCCAAAATTAAGAGTTGGATGCTCAACTGATAAGCTGCCCCAATCTTTTGTTTGAAACCTATTGCTCTGTTTCTTCATTTTCTTGGACTCTGTGTTGATTTCTGTACAGTGGGTAACACGGTCACCTCTTCCAGTCTTGGAGGAGTGGTCTTTTGTGGATGAACCTTATAATTCAACTCTGCCCTAGATCTTGGTTGTTTCTCAAACCTTCGTGTTTGTCTAAGCAGCTTCGTTTATTCTTAGTAGATCCCAGTAGCTGACGTTGGGCCAAGACCTGTCAGTACCTAGATTGAGGGTGATTGGAAGACCCTCAGGCAGAGGCTTTTAAAGTATGCAAATAAACCTCTTTCAGGGGAAGATGCGGTGTGTCTCCCTGCTTCCTTTACACTGAGCCCTGGGGTGGTAGCCAGTTAAGAAGTATGTGTTTGCTAGTATCCTGTTGAGCCCATGAACACAAATCCACTGGCTACCAGAACTACCAAGAGTACCAGACGCTTGCACAAACTCCTTTTTGGAAGACACTTGTGACCTGGGGGGAGGGAGGGCGCAAAGATGGTGTCTGCCAGCCTCCATCTTAGGAGAGTATTTCAGTAGACCCACAGATGTGTGTTAAATGTAGATGTCTGCTCCTTAGGCCAAAGCTTTAAGACCAGCAAATAGGCCTCTTTCACAAAAAAACTGAGCATCTTTCAATTGGTGGGCTCTGCACTAAGCCCTGGCAGGTAGCCAGCTGAATCTGTGGGACTCCTTTAAGTTCACTACAGCCTTGAGGGTCCTGTGGATGCAAGTCCCATGGCTCTCAAAGCTAAATGTTTTGAGGGATTGTCTCTTTGGTGTAGCTCTTAAACATGGGGTTCAAACCTTTTGTGACTCAGGGAGAAGCTTGGAGTTCTAAGTTCGTTTCTGATGTGGGTCGCTGCACCAGGAATGGGGGTGTATGGCAAGATCGTGTCTCAACCTCTCCTACTCATTGCAATATATGTGTAGGAATGGCTCAGGTAGTTTTTGGACTTCTTTCAGAGGAAACTGCCCTATATGTAGCTATAGATTCGGTGTGTCTGTGGGAGGAGAGGAGTTCAGGATCCTCCTACATTGCCATCTTGAACCAGAACTCAGTAACCTTATTATTTTTGATGTAACTTAAAATACAGTCAGACTACATCTGTTGCCAAATACTCCATTAATAGCACATATTATCAAAATGAGAAAACAGAGATGACAATCTAAGCCCATTCCTTTCCAGGTTATCTACTTGGTCATCAAACTACTGTAACATTGCCCTCAGTGGATTCCATCAAATCATAAACTAAAAAAATGCCCCTGTATTTACAAAAAGCAGTGTGGGGAGGTCTCGGGCTGGCTCAGTCAGTGGAACATGTGACTCTTGATCTTGGCATCACAAGTTGGGTGTAGAGATTACTTTAAAAATCTTTTTTAAAATGCCAGTGTATTTACGGTAAGAAACTTACCTATGCAAGGGACTCAATAGTTTTATCACATGGTCAAACTGCATGAGAAACAATTATAATCATAAGATTGCTTGGAATCATGGAACTGATTGATGGTGTCTTATTACTAACAAAAGGAGTGACCATTTCGTGACCAGTTAGTCTATTTCAGGTTCTATGGCAAAGTGCTTCCCTTTGAATCATCACATCAAGTCCATGAGGTAGGCAATATTATCACAATTTTACAGATGAGGCTTTGGATTATTAAATAACCTTAAGCTCATACAGCTAAGTGATACAGCCTGGCTGTAAATCCACACTAGTTCCCAGAGCCCAGACCGAACCTACCACACTCCTCCCTTTAAAATTTCAGGAGTACAGTTAACAAAAGGCCACTTATATTTTAAAACTCATCTCATTTTAGAGGTGGCTCAATTGGGCATCCAACTCTTGGTTTCGGCTTAGGTCGCGGTCTCACGGTTCATGAGATGGAGCCCAGAGTCAGGCTCAGTACTGCTGTGCAGAGCCTGCTTGGGCTTCTCTCTCTCTCCCTCAAGTTTATTTATTTTGAAAAAGAGACTCTTCTCATTTTAAATGTTATTTTTCACCTTCTAGTTTGCTCACTTAGTGACAAATCATCTTAATGATTATAAGATGCTGCAATGAAAAAATGACCCTGAACTATCCCCCAACTATTATACTTTGTAATTATTTACTAGAGCAGAAAAATATGAAGCACGTACTAGTTTCCTTCAAAAAAGTTTAAAATGAAATGTAAAAGTTTTGACATTTAGCAAACTTCTCTTTGTCTCAAACATTAAACAAACTTCTGGTTGACCTAAGTTACCTTTTACTTTGTTTTCTAATTCTTGACTCTTCATTCCCTCCCGGCCCCCAGAGAAGGAATTACTAAATGTATTTTTCTTCTAGTATTTCCTTCTAGTATTTTCAAAAGATATCAGCTATGTAACCTCAATTTTCATGTAATTTGTTCTTTTACCTCTTCTAAAAGTTTCATTTATATTTACTCCTACTACTTGGTATGTATCCTTTTGATCCTTAGGTAGTACTCAGCCACAAGCATCAGTCATCATTTAGTAGCCTGATTATGTATTTATTCGTTGGGTATCAGTGGCATTATTCGTGAAGAGATATTTCCATCCAGCCCAGAGGACTCTGGAAGTCCTTTGACACATTAGGTAAATAAAGATATGTACCAGTCATCACAGCTTTGTATGACAAAGAACCCAGTCAGGTCTCAGTGTAAATCCCAGCTCCTAGGACTGTTTCATCACCTGTAAAATGGGGGTGATATGTACCACCTTCTAGGCCCTTCCATTGGTGCAGGAGGCCTTTCCTTCCCAGATAAGGTAGGCCAGAGACTTTCAGACCAAAGTCTCAGAGGCATCTTAGCAAGTGGTGAAGCTAAGCCAGTGAATGCAACACAGCTTGACAAATACCAGTACTTTCCTTAAACCCCAGCAATACCCCTAAGGTGTTTGCTCCCATCACCCCTAAGCAAAGATATTCTTTGGTTTCCTACTGCACACCAAAAGTGAGAGAACTTTTCCATCCAGTAAAAATAACCACACTGTCAGTATTTTGAAAAAGGGGTTTCATTATTAAATTAGAAGGAAAAAAAAATGCCTGCCTCTGTCTTAAACCACAAGGGGGCAGGGTTGGTGTGCTTATAAATATTTTTAACTAGGTTGTGCATACCTGATTAAAGGGACAGGCAGATAAATATTCCTATAAAACCTAATGTAAATGGACTTGTAAGCCCTCCAAATTCAGAATCATCATGCTATAGTTTGCATGTTAAGTAACAGTTTATAAAGCTCCCTCATTGGCATTATTAGGCCAATAACCTTTATGCTAGATTGAAATTCCAAAAATAGTGNTGCTATAGTTTGCATGTTAAGTAACAGTTTATAAAGCTCCCTCATTGGCATTATTAGGCCAAATTCAGTTCTTGGCAAATAACCTTTATGCTAGATTGAAATTCCAAAAATAGTGCAGTTATGTGGAGCATATTCCATGTCCAGCTGCACTCCCATGTTGATGCTGATGGAGAAATTTTACAATAGGCAAAGGAACACACCAAAGGTAGAAATACAGTAGAAAGGCTAAATTATTATGTGTCTTGTGAGGAAAATCTAGTGGTGAAATATCAGAATATTCCAAACACAGCCTGATGTGAAAAAGGACCCAATAATCTAAATAAATGCTAATAACTTTTTTAATACCCTTTATCACAGAGAATCAGCCTACTTCATAAATGTCTCAGCGCGTTAGACACAGCCCTGTGAATTCACCAATGATCTTTGTACACTTGTGTGTGTGTGTGTGGGGGGGTGGTGTTGGGAATAGACATATGAAAGGGGAGGGGTATCCATTTTAGGGATATGGGCCCAAGGCAAGCCCTTAATTGTCCTTGCACTCAGCCCTTGTACCCCCAGTGATTCTTCTCTTCCTCAGCAGCCTCCATCTCTTTAGCACGTGGAAAGCTTTGGTGTGAAGCATGCAGAAAACTCCCGCAATTGTGCAATTATATAGCAGGTCTATGGGGCAAACCTCTTCAAACTTCACACCTTCTACTTGGACTTGATGTAGCAGCATAACTATTGTGCCAATTTTTGATCGGTTTCTTCCCCCCAAGCCATACTGGATGCAGAAAACTAAATTCAGGCAATGCAGAAGAGCCTTCCCCACTCCACCCAAAAAGAGACAGTCGGTTCAATAAATTTCCTTCCATCACCATCACAAGCACCGTGTTTCTCTAGTACAGTGGTTTTTAAAGCAAGGACTCTGAACCGGCACCAGCAGCATCTCCTTGGGAAAGATTACTCAGTCAAGAGGCACTAAATCAAACTCTGGGGACAGAGCGTGGTAATCTGTGTTTTAACAGACCCTCCAGCAAGTCTGCTGTACATGTTTGAGAACTAACACCCTTGCCACATTTAGTCTGTCCATCTATGCTAAAGGCTAGACAGCTGTCAAAAACCAGACTAGACTGGGAAGGTTCCCAGGACCAGCTCATTTGGCAGAATTGCAGGGTGTGAGGGGTCTGAAGCTAATGGTGCCAGGTCACCAGCCCAGGACTAGAAAAAAATGCAAAATGGCATGTCCAGGGTTCTCTGGATCTATGACTATTGTGTGACAAGTGACGAGCAAACTTGGCAATTTCTAAATGGGTGATGATGTAACAGAGTAATAACCTGTTTTACTGAATCTCTTGCCAAGTTTCTAGGTCATTCAACATGTAAAATGTGAAGTACTGGGGATTTCATACCCCCATGGTAACGTGACATACCTCATGCTCTCTCTCACGTGAATTGACAAGCACTGTATGTCTCATATGCTGCAAATATTCATGCAGAGAAAATTCTTCATCATTAGTTCCGGCACTGAAAATGAGGCTGTACTGAGAAAACAATCAGGGGCATGCATTTTCTCAAGAGGAATTATAAGAAAAATCTTACAAACCTAGGTGCACTTGTTTTATATATTCAATCAATGAGGCTTTGTTTTTATTCCAGAAGAATGGAAGCTTCTCCTCATGAGGATATTTACAGCATGACAGCTCCAACGTAATTTCAAAACACTGGGCCCAGACATAGTTGTAATCTTGCATTCCACCTAAACACAAGCATATTTTATTTTTTAAGGTCTAAAATTGGAATGGAGTCAAGGATCCTGTACCTTGGGGACAACTGAATCAGACACTTGCAAAGAAAGTACATGTAAACAGGAAAAGATGAACTTGACATATTAGCAAATAAAATCATGGCCCACCATTTTGTCACCCAGGCATGAACAGGCAATCCTACATATTCCCATATGGATAACTGGATCAGAGCTAAGATTCAACTGTGTGTCAAAATCAACCGAGGGGAAGGGTCAGCCTGTTTTTTTTCCAATCATACATTACAAAAAAAGGATTCATCAACGTACATTTCTTCTGTGAATCACATTTTAAACAGAGTGATACTTCTAATACATAAATACACACATAAGCTAAGTATACTTATTTCGAGGAATAATAGTGGCTGATGCTTAGTGAGTGTTCACTATTACCAGGCACCGTTTGAAGAGTCTGTCTCCTGTATTTTGCAGACGAGGACACAATCACATACAGTGCATGACACGCCGGTGAGTGTGGAGCCCAGAGCGCAGGCGCTCTCACTCATGACACAAAACTGCTTCGGGGGGTAAAAGAAGGGCTGCCGTGCTAGCTCTCAGGAGAGAGGGGACCCAGGCCCCCTTGCTTCTGGGGCTGCCATCGCCTGTGCTCACTTTCTAGTTCTTACCTCTGAAGACCCTATTTTCAAAGGGTTACAGTCATATTTCATATCTTCTAAGATGCAAAATTTTCGTATTTTGAAATCTCTGAATTGGAGGTGTCTTAAATTTGATGGCTAAAAATCATCATTGTGGCATGAGTTTGGCCAGAAACAGTTTTCTTCCTTGGTGGTACAGTGTATTTTACAACTGGTGGCATCTTGGATTTTTGAAATATGGTCACTTTGAAGGAAGAACTTTCTGCCAGATTTCAATTTATTGTTGAATAACTTGATATCTGCCTAATAAAATTCTCGATTCCATCAGGGTATTTGGGAAGTACCAAATTAGAAAAAAAAAAATCTCATAAATAAGAAAATAGTCAAAATATATCAAAATATTAGATTATTATCTATGTACGACTAGATTCTAGCAGAAAGAATTTCTCTGTCCTTTCTATATCCTTTACTTACCTTCTAAGTTTTATATTTCTCTCTGAGCTCATTCTCACCAAGAAATCGAAAACAAAAAAGGATGAGAGAAACAAAACAGAAGGCCTTGGCTGGACAGCTCTCACACAGAAAGAATTTAAATGGCAAAACAGGTATACAAAGCATGCAGGGGTGAGCATCTTATGCGGGGAGTGTGTGCAGCTGCGGAAAGGCAGGCCAGGCCCGGTGGACAAAATGTCCAGGCTGAGCCAGAATGCTTTGTTCTATGCTCCTCAAAGTCACTGGCTCTGCCTGCTTTTCCCTCAGGATACACAGCTTACACACAGGGACACTGGGGAACAATTTCCAACAGCGACATCAGGTTCCCAGCTAACTTCCCGCACATCTGGATGTGTCTGGAAGCTGACAGACCATGCACGTGAAGGACCGCTCTGCCACTGGGCAGGAGGGGGCCCTCTCCCCCCTAGGAGAGTGCTAAGCAGGGACTAGGCTTGAGGGGAGGGGTGGGGCTGTACCTTGAACAGAGAGAGAGAGGCGGGGTGCAGCGGCGTCTCACCCTGCTGCTTACAGCCATGGTCTGTGCTAATTCACATCACCTGGAAAGCTGGCAGAGAGACACAGAAGTACCAGCTTGTGCCAGTCTCCTTGATAGTCTGCGTATCCAAGTGACGACCGGGAAAGTGGCCTATGTGCCGAAATACGGCCAACAGCCTGCTAGAGGTAGGTCTCAAAGGGAGCATTCTCCACTGAGGCAACGAGACCCCCTTCCAGTCCCCGGTCTCCCCTCTGGCGCTTCCGCCCTAGGTCCCTCCTGTTCTCACAGGCCCCCGACTCGTGAGTTCTCTTACACCCCGGCCTTCTGCTCCCATTCTTCCTTTTCACAAGAACACCCCCCCCTCCCGTGATCCCCACATGGCCCCCCTGTTCCAAGGGCAGAAACATGGAAGCACGCCCTCACCCCCATACCCAGCTGGAAAAGCACTTTTGTTTAGCTTGCAAAACGGCTTTAAGATCATGATATTTCACATAAATGCTCAGCTTCTTTTACAAACCGGAAGATCTGGCAATATCTGGATCCCACTGGTGCGTGGCCGTCATTAGCTGGATCAGCCGCTGTCCCTGTTAGATGCCACGTAAGCACTTCTCCAAGGTCTTCTCTATCCCCTACTGCACCGTGGCTTTGCAGCACACCTCTGGGGTACCTTGTGCCTTTTCTAAATCTCTCTTTATTCTAATTACATTGCCACCACAATTATTTATTTGCATGTTGCTCTTCTCTATTAGACCTGAGGGTAGGGTCTGTGTTCTGTCCATCTTTCTTGGCACAGTTCCTGGCTCATAGGAGGTAAATGCTAAACAAGTATCTGAGCATCACTCAGTCAGTCAGTCACCCCCCACTGCTTTTGTGACATTAGCTGACAGAGACACAACTGAAGG
Organism: Crocuta crocuta; assembly: GCF_008692635.1. Lineage (NCBI taxonomy): Eukaryota > Metazoa > Chordata > Mammalia > Carnivora > Hyaenidae > Crocuta > Crocuta crocuta. The sequence goes on along the minus strand of NW_027531999.1, from coordinate 4,672,950 downwards.
GAGCGCACCGTGCCCAACAAACTTCGACAACTGCTGGGGTCCACAAAAACCAGCTGGCACGTCGGGAGGAAGTCAATAAGGAGAAACTTACCTTTGAGCGGATACCAAGAGTAGCCATTTGTGATTCCATTAGGAAAGTTCATTTTATTTTTACACTGATCTCCTTTCTTCATGGTGGGATTTCTTGAAGCATAGGTATGTGCAAGGTATTGAAAAACATCGTCATCAGGGGTTATGCTATGGGAGTATAACGTCCCAGTTGCTGTGTGTGAAAAACAAACCAAGGCCTTTCGGTTGGTGGCAGAGTAGGTGGAAACACACGGTGCCCCATCAGGAAATGCGCCATCCTGTCACACAGAAAGGCTCTCCTTCCCTAGAGGAAGCCCACCCGCTTCCACGAGTGCTCCCTCTGCTCTTGTTCCTCATGTTTAGGGAGCACACATATACACCATAGCCATATTCAGATGCCTCCTCCATCAGCTTAAAAGTTAAGTACCCTCTTAGTTAAGTACCCTCTTAGTCCCTCTTGCTAATTTCTGGAGGGCAGTAAACTTTTCTTACAGAAAATAAATTTAAATAAATAAATTTAAATAATTAAATAAATAATAAATCTACCATGGGGGTTAAATAAAACCACTGTCCTATTTTAAGTTCCCCATACATACCTTAACCCACAGAGTCTTAAAAGGAGTCAGCAAGTCAGCAATCCCCACTCATGTGATTAGCAAGCAAAGAAAGGTCAGTTGTTCTGGTTTTATTTTCTTTCAGTTATGTTTCCCCTCGTGGGGTATTCTAACCCAACTTTATTGTTTGTCCAGTGAATCTCAAATAATGCTGTCAGGGCCAGCTCAGCCGCCCTGCCCATCTACGGCGTAGAGACTGTGGGAAGGACGGCTCAGCGAGGAGACACGGAGGCCCTTTGACCCCGGCAGGGGCGGCAAGCGCGAGAAGACCTGTCCCCTCCAGACACGGAGTACGCAGCTCTACTCTGGGCTCAGGAAGCCAGAGCTGGGCCCGTGTCGGCTTACCTGGAACACCATTGTCAAACGGGTAACTGGCCACCAGAGCACCGCCATGGAGGTTGGCAGAGAGGACGAACGTCTCCGTTTTCAGCCACTCCATGACGGCCGCAGTTTCAGGCTGCCTGGACACGTTATTAAATTCAAAAGCATCTGGGAAGTTTCTATTCAGGTCATAGTAGTTACTGTTTTCCCTTTAAAAGAAAAGAGTAGTTTAGGGTTTATTGATGGCATGTGAGGAAGCAGAGTCCTGCAACGTGTGAACCTCCGGTTTGAGCATCAGGTGTTTTTCCAAATGTGAGTGTAGGGCCGGGGACGGTATGAACCACACCTGGCATTCACCTAACCTGCGGTCCCCTCCCGTGTGACGTGCTCTCGCCAGTGCGGTAGTAGCTATTAGGATGTAAGCAGAGGTTTGATAAGTGTTTGTGTTCCAGGGGTTTTGCTCTGGGAACACTCCCTTAGGGAACCCTGTGACTCCGATATTAGCCACGTGAACAGTCCGTGTGGAGAAATGAGAAACCCAGATGACAGTCAGGATCGAGACTCCAGACATGTCCCAGTCTAGCTGTCTCCGCCCCACCCAGCTGAAGCTCCAGACATCATGGCACAGAGATGGGCCAGCCTTGCTCGGTCTTGTCCAAAGTCCTAACTTATAGAATTGAGAGTAAATAAAAAAGGGTTAAGTCGCTAAATTTGGGGATAGTTTTGTTTAATAGCAATTGCTAACAGAAACAACAGGAACATACTACTCTATACAAATCTATTTCTAGACTGGCCATGTTTAAATATGCTAGAAAAACCTAAAGTTGAGTGTAATCAAGTGGTGAGATTTTTGGTAAAAGCAAACAAATGTTTGCACAAATATAAATGTATACTAGACATCTGAGAAATTCTAAATTTCCTGAGGCAGAGGGCAACCAAGTAAACTGTTTAAATGAGAAATACTACAAGACTCCCTCTTCTTTGGTTAGTTCTTGTACTGGCTTCATAAACCAACTGGTGATTACTGAAGGCCTAGCTAGGCCCTGGGGACTTAAACAGTGAGGAATGCTGGTGACAGGATTCCCGCCCCCGGGTAGCTTACAGATTTCTGAGGAGACAGACATTCAACTAGAAATCAGACCTTAGGGGCACCTGTGTAGCTCAGTCGCTGGGCCACCTACTTCAGCTCAGGTCTTGATCTCACTGTTCAGGAGTTCGAGCCCTGCATCAGGCTCTATGCTGACACCTTGGAGCCTGGAGCCTGCTTTGGATTCTGTCTTCCCCTCTCTCTCTGTCCCTCCCCACTTGCATTCTGTCTCTCTCTCTCTTTCAAAATTAAATAAACATTAAAAAAAATAAAAAAATAGAAATAAGACTTTAAAATTTGTGCTATGAAGGTAAAGTGGCAGTTGATGTGAACAGAGGACTAAACATAGGATAGGTCAGGGAGAGAGTGTTTAAGGAAACATTGATTAGCAGTGTGAGGGGTGAGGAGTGGGAAATGAGGTGTGCCCAGTGCCTGAGGCGAGAAAGGTCATTCCTGGGGATGGAGGGGACTCTGAGCAGCTGGAACGGGGTGAGCGGGGTGAGCAGTAGGGCAGGCACAGGAGTGAAACAGCCTTTTTCAGGACATTACTTTTCATCCTCAAAGCAGTGGTAGCCTGATGAGTTTCCAACATGGCAATGACATGACACAGGCTATGAGCTGGTTCACTAACAAGGCCATAGGCTACGATCTGATGGGGGCCTTGTTTTACTTACTTAACTTACTTTACTTATTTATTTATTAAGTTTATTTATTTACTTAGAGAGGGGAAGGGGCAGAGAGAGGGAGAGAGAATCCCAAGCAGCTCCACATTCCCAGCATGGAGCCTGATGTGGGGTTCAAACCCATGAACCATGAGATCATAACCTGAGCTGAAATCTAGAATTGGGACACCTGGGGCGCCTGGGTGGCTCAGTCGGTTAACCATCCGACTTCAGCTCAGGTCATGATCTCACGGTTCGTGGGTTTCAGCCCAGCTCAGAGCCTGGGGCATACTTCAGATTCTGTGTCTCCCTCTCTCTGACCCTCCCCTGGTCACGCTGTCTCTCTCTGACTCTCAAAAATAAATAAAAGACATTAAAAAAATATTTAGAGTTGGACACTTAACCAACTAAGCCACCCAGGCACCCCTGCTGTTTTGTTTTGAATAGACTAGCCCATCCTTACCTTCCAATACTGTAAAAACAGTCAGGCTTTACAACAGCTTCAAATCCATCTGGGTTCATTGAAGGCAGGAAGTGTATCCGGGTACTGTTGATTAACTTCGTGATTTCAACGTCTTTTCCATCATTGGTTACGAGATGTTCAATTAAATGGAGCAGCAGCTCCCGCCCAACAGTCTGTATGTGTTAAAGAGAAAATGAGATATTATTAGGTCAGGAAGAAAAACAGTCCCCAAAGCACATTCCCAGGGATTTCAAGAATTCAAGGGATTCTAGGAGACAACCCCAACCAGTTGTGAGATCACGGTTTCTCAAACACATGCATACTTTGGCAAGCACAGTCACTGGTGTGCCGAAAAATTATTTGTTAAGGGAAAAAACCGCACTCATTTGTAAATAATTTGCTTTATAAAAAATGAAGTAGGTAGAATAAAAGTTAATCTTATCATGTTTCCAGTTTGTTTGCCATCCAGAATAGCCTGTGGGGTGGNCTTAACCGACTAAGCCACCCAGGCGCCCCGACATACGTAGATTTTAATAGGGGAAAATCCAAGTTTGGAATAAGCATGATTTAAATAGGTTTCAGATTTTAATATTCTCCTATTGCATCTTTGTGCAATTTTTGCCTTATCTGTGTCTGCTACATTCTCACATTACTGAAACTTCAGTCGTTTGTACATCATTCTCACAGTTTTTTTGCCCTATCTGCATATTATCTACACTACTGCTTACTGTATGTTTTATTTAAAGTGGCTCACTCTTCACTTACATGAAAAATGAAAACCTCTGTGTCATTACCATTTTGCTAGATATGTTTCTAATGTACATTTGTATAAAAGCAGGGCGTCTGGGTGGCTCAGTCTGTTGAGCAGCCGACTCTTGATTTCAGCTCAACATGATCCTAGGGTCATGGGATCGAGCCCCGCACTCTAGGGTCATGGGATCGAGCCCCGCACTCTGAGCGTGAAGGCTGTTTAAGATTCTCTCTCTCTGCCCCTACCCCACACATGTATGCGCGTGCTCTCATTCAAAAATAAATAAAAGCAGGATGATGAAAATATCCACCTAAAATTATGTATCACCAGTGACTGGGAAACCAAAGACCTATGAGAGATCTTGCTCTATATTCCCCAATGGTGAGAATTCACTGTATATATATATATTTTTTTTTACAAATAGTTTATTGTCAAATTAGTTTCCACATAAAATATATTTTTTAATTAAAAAACCAAGTAGACCTGGAGCTTCCTTTGGAAGCTTCTGTGTCTCCCTCTCTCTCTGCCCCTTCCCCACTCACACTCTCTCTCTCAAAAATAAACATTAAAAAATAAAAAATCCATAAAAATTAGATATTTTAAATGATTATAATTTCAGAATTTTCTCTAATTTTTCTCAACTTTAGAAGAATCTTCTGATAATTAATTTCTTATTTTGGAAAAAATACTTATCAAGTTCACCAATCATTTTAGTTTCACTTCACTTTTATTCTGTTCAAGTAAAATGAAATCTCTTAAAGGGTATCATAGAATATGGCACACATTTTATTTATCCTTTTAATCCTTCTCATTCTCTTACTACAGAAATCCATAGATCTCTAGAATAATGTCTGATACATATTAATGATGATTATTTCTGAATGATTTTTATTCCTTTTATTTTTCTAGTGTCACTTTTTAAAGAAAATCTTTATTTTTTTACAAAAACAATAAATCATGATTCTTTCAAGTAAACAAATGTAAAACCAAAGTATTTTCTGTTTGTCTCCACATTCCAAGACAAATCACAAGTCCTTAACTGCAGAGGATAAATAAAAATCTTGGAAAATATGATAAAGAACCAAGTAAGAGTTAGTTAATTTAAAAATTGCTGAGGGGGGAACCAGGGTGGCTTAGTTGGTCACAGTTAGTGGGTTCAAGCCCCGTGTCAGGCTCTGTGCTGACAGCTCAGAGCCTGGAGCCTGCTTCAGACTCTGTGTCTCCCTCTCTCTCTGCTCCTCCCCTGCTCATTCTCCCTCTCTCAAAAATAAACAAACATTAAAAAAGACTCTTTTAAAAAATAAAATTTTTAAATGCTGAGGTAAAACAGATAAAATTTCAGGGAGTTAAAGTTCTCTTTTTCTGTGGGGCTATAGTTTGCTGCCTTTGTAACAGCCGATGTATGGCAAATATTATTAAAATTAATTGTTCCCAATTTTAATATAAATGTTTCAAGCACTCATTCATATTTTATGCATAAACCTCCCTTCTTTAAGTCTTTGAATATGAAACCTTGGGAGTCCAAATTTTAAAAAAGAACATGGTCAAAACAATCTCCAATAACTTAATCAACTTTTCATTTAGCATGCTCACTTCCTTTCTGTGAGGGTACAGACTTTATATGAGAATCCCTCATTAAGAGACTGAAAGACTGGATAAATGTACCAGCTCCTGGAAACTCACTGATCATTCATCTGCCAGTTAAAAGGGCAATAACCCAGAAAGCAGAAAATAAATTCTCCATCAGTTTTAGTTTACAGTCAAGGTGGAATTTGCTAGATAGATAAAAATGAGTGTTCTAGCTCGTCAAAGAATATTTCTTAACAGTAGGGAAAATTTTTGGAAGAGTTGACAATATAGGTGACATGTTAGAGTGAGAAAGAGAGAGAGACAGGGAGAGGGAGAGGGAGGGAAGACAAAACCCAGCTATCCTGATGATGGAATCTGTTTTTAAATGCTACACTGTAATGCAGCTTCTCGGTGAAAAAAATAAGCCTGTCAGCTCTGGGACTCTCCAGATGATGTGTTACCAATTTAATTCTCTTGTCTGATTGCTTCGTTAAGCCCTTCTTCAATTATCAGCCTAAATATTACAGTATCTAGCACACTTTTCCTTGGCCTCCCAAAGTCTGGGTTCCATGATCTGCTGATGGGGTTCCAGAACTCTGCACGCTTGTGTTATCCTAACACTGCCCACATAGATTTACTGTGGCCCGACTGACCTTGACTGACCACCTTCTCCCCACTCTATCACCTAAGACTTGCAGGCAGGGAACCTAACAAGCTCTCTTTGTAGCCCTGGTATCTTGCCCAACTCTGGGCATATCATGTACTCAATGATTGTTGATTACTGTTGAAAAATTCATTACAAGGTCAAGACTATTCTAAGGAAGAAATTTCTAAAAACATGGGGACTTAAGCTGCTTAATGAAGGCAGAGGTACAAATGATCAAGTTATGTCAACAATTTTTTTAAGTTTATTTATTTTGAGAGAGAGGAGGGGAGGAGCAAAGGGGGAGAAAGGGAGGGGATGGGACGGGAGTGAAAGGAGGGAGGGGGAAAGGGAGAAGGGGAGAGGGGGGAGGGAGAAAGGCAGAGAGAGAATATCCCAAGCAGGCTCCACACTGTCAGAATGAAGCCAACACAAGGCTTGAACCCTGAGATCATGACCTGATCTGAAATCAAGAGTCAGTTGCTTAACCGACTTAGCTACACAGGCACCCCTGAACAATTTTCAATACTGAATGACTTTTATGGGAGTGAGGGCTAACAATTCTGATCATGGCAAAGACTCAGGATATCTGGTCACCCTAGTCCAGCCTCACCAAAAGTAGAGATGAAGAGAAAAAGGATAATTACAGGATAAATTTGATGCATGCTTAAAAGGAATTAGATACTTCATTTGGAATACTGTGTCTACCCCCCCCCCCAAATTAATGTTCCAAAACCATGATGCATTAACTGAGGACATTTTGCTATCATTTGGGATAATGGTGGAAAAAAGAGCTTGGCCAACAGCATCTGGAAGTATGTACTAATTTGTTTTTAGTACATTTGGAACCTGTACTGCATGTTGGCTACACATTCCAGATATTCCAGCACATGCAAAATTCAGATATTATGTCTTAGTGTTCATATAAACCATTAAAATACCCTCTAAATATAAACATCTAGGGATATAAGCTTTATAGCATAAACTGAGAGTGAACGAGCAAGAGCACAAACGGAGGGGGAGGGAGGGGGAGAAGGTGAGGGGGAGAGAGACTGAGACATAGAGCCCCACATGGGGCTCAAACTCACAAACTGTGAGACCATGACCTGAGCCAAAGTCATGTTGAAGTCATGTTGGATGCTTAACTGACTGAGCCACTCAGGCATCCCTCACAAACTGTCCCTTATGCCTAGAAGGTGTGTGAAAATCATTTATCCATTATCCTTTAGTTTTAGATTGAAAAATATGGTCATTGTTATCCAGGGAGTGTTTTTGCTTTCAATTTATATACCTAGAATATAATAAACTATAAGTTAATGCCACACAAATGTGAAATTCTAAGTGTGATGTGGCTATTTCAAAAGTCTATACCTGAATAACCTATCACAGNAAATTGGCAATTTGTTAAGCATAACAAGAACATAATGAATACCTACCCGCCACACTACTTAAGACCATGGACCCTGAGGTCAAGGGAACCTTGTGAACCCTGCTCATGACCTTACTTTACTCTGCCTATTTACTGGCTTAGCTTAAAACTACTGGCACTCAACTTTCTCAGCACATAGTCGTGTCTCAATACTTCCATTATAGAGAGGAATTAGAGATGTCCTAACAACGTAGAGATCACTCAACATTTTTTCTTCCTACCCAAGTTTAAAAACCACAGGCTAGCAGACAGGCACAAAACAGTGTGAGGAGGCCTCGAGGAAGGAACATGGAAGAGATTTTCTTAGGCTCCTCTCCTGTGCCCACCTTTAGGCTGAAGGTATGAGATGGTCCCAGTTTCAGGGCATGGTCCCAGTTTTCAGTAGCACTCTGACTGTAGATTATTGGTCATAGTTTACTACAAAGCCAGTCAGTAGCAGGGGGAGGGCAAGGGCAAGGGGGACAGAGACAGCATTCTCAAACAACGTCAATATTTGTGGAGGAAGGGAATGGCAGGGAGCCCCACTCAGTGTGTGCTGGCATCATCCCTTCCAATGGGAAACACTTGCTAGACCTCAGATGTGTCTGCATGGCCCATTCGGAGCCTACATAAATCAAAACTAGAATTAGGGCTTCTACAATGCNTCCTATACGTGCAAACATATGATATTTGTCCTTCTCTGCCTGACTTATTTCGCTCAGCATAACGCCCTCAAGGTCCATCCATGTTGCTACACATGGCAATGAGAAACACCTGCTAGTCTTATTAAAATGAGAAAGGTAGGAACTCAGAAACCCTGTGTTATTCTGAAAAGAGCACAAACATTAGATGACAAAGGCTCATCACAGGCAAGCGTGACAAAGGCTGATCAAAGGGCACTCTGTTAGTTACTCTGTGTGATTCCACAGCAATCTCGGATAGGGAAGCAGGTAGTAGAAAATAGAAAGGAACAGAGAGGGGACCTGGATTTATTCCAGGTATCCACCCAAACAAAATTAATTTGTGACAGATCACACATGTATACACAGAAATGAAAGCGATAAAAACAGAACCCGTAGAAGGCAGCAAAGAGAGTAAAGGAAGCAGATCCACAGCTGGGTGAGCCTTGGTGCTCAGGCTCGGAACTGGGCAGCCTAGGACCAGCATGAGCCCAGTTCCCTTTGGGGTAACCGGGACTAAGCAATATGTCTGCTGCAAAAGCGACCAAAGCACCTAGTGTGGCCCAGGCTTGTTAATGTTGCCTGTTGTTCTCATTTGCTCGTGAAGTGCTGTGGAGAAGGAAACTTGCCAGTCTGATCAACATGGCACAGTGAGCGTCATTGGAAGGGCATGAGCCAACAGCAGGGTGACTGAAGACAAGAAAAATAGTATACAAGAATAGGTTTAACATCACTTTTATAATAATACTTGACTGCAAAGGGGCCATTTTAAGTTGATTTTGCTACCAGAAGTCTGCTTTTTTGCAAACCCTCAGCACCAGCCAAATTAGCCCATTTGCACAATTCCCAAGACGTGTATGTTAGCCAAAAAGTTTCACCTAAATACAGCAAACCTTTAAATTTAGCTGCCAACTGAAAGGAAACTGAGGGACTAGAGGCACAAGTTGGAAGATAACAAGAAAGGAAGCAAAAAATCCAGAATGTGGGACATTCTTCAGGACAGTTAATTGATCGTGTCTCTTTATTAAGTCTAGAATCATGAAAAGATCCTTTAACTGCTAAAATAAAAGAGACTCAAGGGATATACTGGCCAAATGTGATGCATGAGCCTGGACAGGATCCTGGTTAGGACAATCGGGGGGACATTCTGAGAAACTAGAAAGTGGGGTATAAGTTAAAGACAGGACAAACTCTTATTGACCTGAAAGGGTAGCTAGTATTAACTTAATGTTACAAATAGCAAATTAGCATAGCTCATTAAATAAAAGTGCACATGTGCACACACAGGCATCTAGAAGGATAAATAGTAAGGAATTAACAGTACTAATTTTTGGAAGGTCAAATAGTGTTTTATTTACCAATATTCTTTCTAAGATGTACATGACTAATTTTATAATAACAATAGATTATTTTTAATTCTAAAAAGACTGGATTTTAAGACAAGGCATAAGGAGGTAAAGTAAAAACTCATGAGGGGAAACAGCAGGTACGCTCAGCGCCTGATGGCACTGATGCTGAGGACCATCAAGCCGTCGTACAGAGTGTGGGAAACACACACACCTCTGTGGGGTGCAGTCCACGAAAAAGAAGAAACATTTTTTATTTTTTAAGTGTTTATTTATTTTGAGAGTGTGCGTGCTCAAGTGGGGGAAGGGCAGAGAGAGAGGGAGAGAGAAAAGTCCAAGCAGGACCACCCTGCACCCCGCCCCGCCACCAGCACAAAGCCCTACATGGGACTCCATCCCATGAACCTTGAGGTTATGACCTGAGCCAAAATCAAGAGCCAGATGCTTAACCAACTGACTTGGACACCCAGGTGCCCCAGGAAGAAACACTTTAAAAATAGTGTGGTCAATTGTGCCCACCATGCCACTGTATACATGTATGTCCCCTGTGGGATTCTCCACAGACTCCTATAGAAAATCCATACATCCTGAGGCCAGCACTCAAAATCTGTGGCAGAACAGCGAGGAACCCATCTAAAGATGAGAACCATTGACCTAAAATGTTAGCCGTGTAGCTTTTTATTTTTATTATTTAAAAAAACATTTTTTAAATGTTTTATTTATTCTTGAGAGAAAGAGACAGAACAATGAGTGGAGAAGGGNCTGAGCCGTCAGCACAGAGCCCAACACAGGGCTTGAACTCACAAACCACGAGATCATGACCTGAGCCGAAGTCAGGTGTTAAACTGACTGAAACACCCAGGTGCCCCGCTTTTATAACAGTGTAGCTTTTTAACAGTAGGTCCTTGAAAATACTCTTTAAATTCCAAAAGATCTGAGAGAGAGAAGAAGGCTGAGTAAGGTGATTGGACCCTTTACTCAGACTCCTCAGCTCCTGTGTGAAGCCATCACTGTCCCCAGCTCCTAATGTACCGGGAGGGGAGAAGGCATAAGATCTCACATTCAGGATAAGTTCCTCGATGGCCCACAGTGCCCTCACACTGCTACCAGTGGGGACATGCAGGGGATAACAGGGCCTCAGGTCCCTGCCCCCAAACACACTGGGTCCTTTCCCTTTCTTGATCTCAGTCCGTAGCATTCTTCAAAGAGTCAGAGTGAGCTGGAGAGCCCGGATGTGATGGGATATATTAGCAAATGCCAGAAATCTGGGAAAGTGCAGGCGAGGAATAAGCAGATTTGGAGGTGAGTGAGGGAAAGGACTCTGGCTTCTCTTTGAAAGTTTCAGTTAGAGGACAATTTCTGAGCAACACGCCGCAAACTCTGAAATTCTAAGAATTCGATAAATAAGCTGCTGAACTTCATGAGTGCTGTTGGTCTCTTTCTAAAAATGGATTCCATGGGACCCTGATCAGTAGACTAGATGACAAGAGGGAAGTCTGGGCTGCGGTCTGCAGCGAACAGTTGTTTTATTACAACAATATTGGTCAGACTCCCGGCGATATCGAGTCTTTGATAGGCACAGCCCGCTCACACTCAGGAGTCATGGGGGGCACTGACCTTCCATCTACTCACAAAGGCCAACCCCTTCCTTAGAGGCAAGTGTTTGTTTGCATCTGGGTTCCAGCTGCAAAGTACCCTCTCCCGGCCAGACAGGTCGGGCAGCATGCCTGGGACAGGGCAGGCTGCGTGTGTCAGGAGAGCTGGGTCCTGCTCCCAGGAGCCTGGGGTCAGGGAGGGTTAAGCCAGGACAGGGAGCCCAGCATCTGATTAGAGCCTACCTCCCACACTACTGCAAATTCCCAAGCGTGTTAACAAGTCAGTAGGTGGTACTTATTGCACGATGCATTTATTTTGACGTTCTTTAAAGTTAAATTACGTTCTATAGGGTGTTACCCATATTCCTATGTAAAGTTTCTTGACTGTGATGACTGGGAACTATCCTTCCCCTCCACTTGACTGCCCAGGCATGTGGGGGCCTGGCGAACAGAAAATACTGCAGCTGCCACATTCTTAAATACTCTGAGGGAGGGAGGGAAGAAACAGAGAAGAGCACCCTCAAATGCCTGGCAGAAATGACTGGCTAGTAGGAGGGGTAATCACAAAACAAAATAAATAACATGATATCAAAACCAAAAGTAGAGTTTATGCCTGAAAGGTTGGAAAAGAGGCAATACATGATATTAAATTTAAGAGCATTTGTTGAATGAGAGAACCCTAGCTTGATGGTCTAAACTTCAGTATTGAAAACACTGAGTACAAGAATAAGGTGACAAATGCT
>NW_027531999.1:4649726-4654632 GCF_008692635.1 Crocuta crocuta | reverse complement strand
AAAAAAAAAAAAAAAAAAAAGATATTATGAGCTACTTGGGATCTTCTGTTTTGAGTTCAAATAGAATACAGCTACTTAGGGGCACCTGGATGGCTCAGTCGGTTGAGCATCCGACTTTGGCTCAGGTCATGATCTTGCAGTTCGTGGGTTCGAGCCCCGCGTCGGGCTCTGTGCTGACAGCTCAGAGCCTGGAACCTACTTCAGATTCTGTGTCTCCCTCTCTCTCTCTGTCCCTTCCCTGTTCTTGCTCTGTCTCTAAGATGAATAAATACTAAAAAAAATAAAATAATAAAAAAAAGAATATAGCTCCTTAGCTCATCACTTTGCTGCCCACTGGGAGACGGGAGAAGTCATCCCCAGGATTTCGGGGACCTAGCTGGCAGTGCAGAGCTTGAACTCGACTGTTCTTCCAGTCCCAGCACAGAACTGACTCCAGGAACCCTCCCAGGGCACCGGCTGTGGTGGCTGTCAGACCCTGGCTCCTTACGTTCTCTCAGAAGGCCTTGCGAGAGGACCTTTCCAGATTCTTTGGTACAATTTATGCTGCTTCCTTAGCATTTACATGGAACTCAAGAGACCTGAGGGGAAGTTTCTCTAGTGACCTTTCAGATATTTGAGCCACATACATACCTCATCTCCGTGCATGTTGGCCACGTATTTGAAGTCTGGAATCCCAATTCTGTGCTCCTTTGGGAAGCGGCCCACAGCAAGAACCCACAGTTTTCTGCCTTTACAGGGAAGAGAAAGATAGAAACATGAGCTGTGTTTGAAGATGACAAATGAACTCCAGGAGGATGAGGAGACAGAGCAAACTGCGGCTTCTCCCACCTGATTCATGTCTCATGATGCCCAGAGTGCATAGGACTGACGCCTCTGTGCCTAAAATGCTTAGTTCCCTACCAGCCCAGATGCCTTCAATTTAGCATGGATATTTAACTTCCTGTTTTAGAATGTGATTTTTAAAAATCGAAGACTGATTAGGTTGCATAAATCTTATTTTTCTAAAATGTTTATATGCTTTGCTCTGAGTCCCTAGTGCTTTTCAGAAATGATCTTGCTAATTTTCCTAATTCTACAAACTTAAATTGCAGTCAGTGGTTGACTGGGAAGGTGCCGTAATTCTCAGTGCAAGAGAAGTGAAAAAAGCAACAAGCAATAAAACATGGAACTCCAAAGGGAGATTGTTTTTAAAGTTAGAAATCCTGAATCTTGTATTCAAACTCTGATGTAACACAGCTCCTTGGCAAGGAGTGTCCTTGATGTGCCTGAGTCTTGTCCAGTAAACTAGAAACTACAAAGTATCCTAATGATGCCTCAAGGAAAACTTCTAAATCCTAATCCTGCAGTAAGGAGCAGGATTCGGGCAAGGAAGGGCCGCAGTTAAAGACCACACGGCACCTGCTCTGTGCAGACACCACGGTTGGGACCCCGGTACACATTACCTCAGTAATCCCTTGTCACGACCCACTGAGACGGACTGTGAACCAGACTTTACAAGTGAGAAAACTGATCTTCCAAACATTTAAGTAAAGCTGCTTCTGATCACAGCCAGTAAGAGGCTGTGATTCGAGTCCCAGAGCCAAGACCTGACCTATTTGACTTCAATTCTAGCACATCTTCTACTAATAAAAACTGCCGGTCTCTCTAGAGGCTTGGCTTCCTAATCAGTAAAATGAAGAGGTCCCTTTCAGTCCTAAAATCATCTCCTTTAGTCATCAGTCTCATTTAATACAAAGACGTTAAAATTAGAAATTGAGGAGTAGGTTTGAAAAAACTATCACATAGATACAAAGTTCAAATGTCCGTGATATCTGAGCCTTCTGTGGAGTTCAAGAGCCCAGGGAAAGAATTTAATTAACAGCAGCTCCTGCGCTAATGTGGAGATTTCTGTGGAATTTTAGATCTAGTCCCCTAAATCAGGGGTCCCACAGACTGAGGAACACTCAGTTGGCATGAGGAATCCAGGGAGAAATAAGATACTCAGCCTGTATTTTCCACCATTCATACTTATTATAAAATTATTTGAGGAAAATTTTTCATGACAGAGTGATGCTTTAAATTTAGTAACTGCGGGATTTCTCAGAAAACACCCACAAGATGCCATTTATCTGACTTGATACCACCTGGTTAGTGTGGAATCCTCATTCATTCATTTAGTACTACTATATCCAGCCATTTAGGCAGGTGATCAGACTGTACAGGTAAGTTATACTCTCTACACCCAGTGGGTTTCTGATCTAAGTGGAGACTAGCAATGTACAAACACATCATTACACTAGACTGTAATGTATATGGCCAGAGAAATGTATATAGGTACTACTGTGCCTGTAGAATACAAGAAATGGCTAATTTTCCCCAAGGAGGGGATCATGAAAAGATTTCCAGATCTAGGAATTTATAGATGATTTCTGAACAGGGTTTTGAAGAATGATTCCAAGTTTGCCATGTGGACAAGTATAAGCCATCCAGTGATTTCCCATCAGAACCATTTCATTAACTTTAGAAGCTTCTATTCCCCAGTATGAATTCTTTGGTCATCCAGAGTTTCAATCCTACAAAGGTAGTATTTTCATAGGAGTAAAAAAACAAAAAAACAAAAAAACAAAAAAACAACCTTTTCTGACTGAGCTAGTAAACCTGGTTCTTTAGGGTTCCATCTGGAAAATTCTTTTCTCTAGCTATGAATGCTTTTAAAGCTAGAATAATCACAGATTTGTACAGAAGAGGACTTAGGCCCCTCCTAGGGGGAAAATTCAGTATCATCTCAACATAATATTTACCAACTGTGTTAACAATACCACAACCAATCTGCAACAGCTGGCCTGTTACATAAGGGTAGGGAAAGACAACAAAACCTGACTTGACATGGATAGCCAATACTAATTGGCTTAAGGAAGGAGGGAAATCAAACCAGTAATACCTAAGTGAAGAAGTACTTTGTGGGTAACTCAATCTCCATTTTAGCATGAATGGCCCCTAAGTGAACTGCAAGATGAGAAATTTACCTTGAATAACCTCAGTGGCATCAAGTTTGAGAATGAAAACCAACCAATGACCGTGGAAGATACTCATGCAGTGCTTTTGGAATGACAAGCTTCTTGAAGGGTTTCAACCCCCTCTCCACAAGCACTGGCCACCTCTGGCTTAGACCAGAGTAAATGCACAAAGGACAAACTTTACCTTTCACAGTATGACTCCCAAGATAAGGGTAATTTAAACAAGATATTTTCTTTCTTATCGAGGTTGGAAAGACTATCCTTATTCCCCCAAATTCTTTCTAACACCAGATGTGCTGAAGAATTCTGAAATGCTCGGCATCTTTCACTACAGTGTTAATGAAACTTGGATTCCAAAGATTTCATGATCTATATTATATTCAAGAACTTGGAGCTCGACAAAAATTTCGGGGAGGTAACATAGGTGCCTGACTGGGTTTGCTTGGAAGATCAGGAAAAGTTTTAGGAGGATTCATAAAGATCCAAAGACAAGAAAGCAGACAATAAGTGCCAAGAAGTGCTTTAGGAATTCAGGGGAGAGCAGATGGAGAAGTTTGGAAAGCTAAGTATAGCTTCAACAGGTAGAGATGGGAGGCGTGTCATGCCCACATCAGAATCACCTGGATCCTTGTAAAAATGCCAACTCCTGAGCCCCATCTGCTAAATCAAACTCTGGGGTAAAGCCCCAAACCTGCATTTAACAAGCTCCCTTGATGATTCTGAGGCCCATTAAAATTCGAAAGCTTGCTGAGACTGAGGTAGTGAATGTCCAGATAGATCTCAGAGGTACCTGATCTTTAGGTAAAACCATTTCATTTTACATATAATCATGAACATGTTTCTATGTTAACAAGTATACTCCTTTTTATTTTATTTATTTTTAAATTTTTGTACCAGTTTATTTTGAGTATCAACATTCATGTAGCTTAATTAAGTTCATTCTAGTCTTAGCTTGATCACACAGTAATTCTTTTTTTAAATTCCTTTTCCATAAGCCTTTTACAATGTTCTCTCTTAGATTAAGATTTTGTCCTGTTTTTCTTCTTTCCCATTTTGAAACAATTTGTCTTTCTTTAGGATGAAATTACTTTCATTTCCCTCCACAAAGATGCATTTCCATTCCTCACACCTTCTTTTCCTGAAAACACATCCTACTTGACTTGTGTTCACAGATCTTTCCCAGGTAGCTTTAATTTCTTTTTTTTTCCTTAGTTTATTGTCAAGTTGGTTTCCATATAACACCCAGTGCTCATCTCAACAAGTGCCCTCCTCCATGCCCATCACCCCCTTCCTTTCTACTAACTCCTTTTAAATGGCTGTTTAATATTTTATTATATGATTACCATATATTCAACCAATACTCTTTTGTTAGATGTTAAAAAAAGTTAAAAATTTTTAATGTTTATTTTTTGAGAGACAGAGAGACAGAGCACAAGCAGGGGAGGGGCACAGAGAGAGAGAGAAACAGAATCTGAAGCAGGCTCCAGGCTCTAAGCTGTCAGCACAGAGCCTGATGTGGGGCTGGAACCCACAAACCATGAGATCATGACCTGAGCCGAAGTCACACACTTAACTGAGCCACCTAAGTATTTTTATGTAAATTACAGAATATCCACTAAAATTACATACAGAATTTATAGCAAAACTCTTACATGATAATGTAAAATAAATCAAAATACAAGTTATATAAACTACAATCATGTAAAACAGGTTTTTCATTTAAAAAGTACCAGGGAGGGGCACCTGGGTGGCGTAGTCGTTGAGCATCTGACTCTAGATTTCAGCACAGGTCATGATCCCTGCATCATGGGATTGAGCCCCAGGTCAGGCTCCAAGCTATGCATGGAGCCTACTTGGAATTCTCCTTCTCACTCCCTCTACCCCTCCCCCCCTAGTTCATGTGGAGTGCT
>NW_027531999.1:4618114-4649535 GCF_008692635.1 Crocuta crocuta | reverse complement strand
AAAAAAAAAAAAAAAAAAAAAAAAAGGACCATGGAAGGAAATAATTCCATAGCATATAAAGCTTAGCTTAACATAATAGTCTACAAGAGTGGACAATGGCACACCATGAATGACAAGGGGTTTGATGGGGTGGTGAAATCAGTTTTTTTTCTCCTTTGCATCAGACCCCATGCTAAGCACTTTGTTCCTTGTACTTCACAACACCTCCCTGTGGTGGGCAGTACCCACAACTTACTGTTAAGGAAACTGATTCGGGGGGGCCTGGGTGGCTTAGTCGGTTAAGCGTCCGACTTTCGCTCAGGTCATGATCTCGTGGTTCGTGGGTTCGGGCCCCGCGTTGGGCTCTGTGCTGACTGCCAGCTCAGAGCCTGGAGCCTGTTTCAGTCTGTGACTCCCTCTCTCTCTGACCCTCCCCTGCTCACGCTGTCTCTCTCTCTCTCTCCTAGAAATAAATAAAACATTAAAAAAAAAAAAAAGGAAACTGATTCGAATGGCAGAACCAGGGCTCTACAGGGTTCTAACACAGGTCTGATTCCAAAATCTGTATTCTCCTGAGGACTCCAGGCTGCTTTAATCTCCCCAAAAGTTCTAGATAGGTCAGAGTCAAATTCACCCTGTGGGAAACGTTCCCAGGCAATTTTTTCAGTGTTGTGTTGCTATGGTTTGTGCCTGGAGCAAACCACGCTGCCACGACCTGGCTACGACCAACTGAGCCAAGACAAGACACCCGACTTGAGGGCTAGCCTGTCAGATTCTGCTCGGAGCGTGTCAGTGGGACATGCCCAGCAAGAAGCGAGAAGCAGAGACTCTGCCTGGGTGGCCTGGTCCCTAGAGCAGAGCGGCTGCGATGATGAGGCACATTCCAGTTTTTCACGTGGCTTGTTTGTATGTACTGTATGATCCACAAGGCTCTGGTATCCAGAAGGATGAATCAAGCTGCTGCTTTCCCAGACTCTGCATTGCTCTGTGTATCCCTACAATTACCCTCTGAACCGAAGTCAGAGCTTGAGAGAGCTTGCCCGACAGGGCGTCCTCATGTAGAAGTGGGAAGAACAGCCCAGCGGGCAAGGCTGTTGTGAGGCTGTTCCTCCTTCCCTAAGTATGAGTCAAAGACCAGACACCAAACCTTCACACTTGTGCACGTTCACACTACCACACACACACAGCTTGACACACAGCTACGAAGCCCTACATTCAATAATGGACGTAAAAACAGCACACTACGTAAGTCAGGTTGAACATCCAGCCTCCAAAGCTCACATGTCCTCTGACTCTGAAGTAGAGAAAAAGAGGTTCCTGCTAAGTGGCTCATTACAAAAACAAAACACATACAAATCAGAGCAAATCAAAGAGGGACAAAAAGCCTGGGCAAAACTTTCCAGACTGGCTGTGCTTGCATAATAGTATCACTCATAGCTCAAAGCACCTTATGTATATTCATTTAACCCCTACAACCCAAAATGGGAGCTACTAGTATCATTAACTTTTCCCCCGGGTGGACACAATCTTAGGTAACCTCAGAAGGCTATCATTCTCCAAGTGTGGCTGCAGGACCAGCAGCATGTCACCTGGGAGCTCATTAAATATGCACTTTCTTGGGCTCCACCCCAGATATACGGAGTCAGAAACTGAGAGTGAGGACCAGTAGTCTGTTTTAATAAGAACCCAAGGGATTCTCATGCATACTGAAATTTAAGAACTGCTGTGCCGGGGGCGCCTGGGTAGCTCAGTTCATTAAGCATCCACATTTTGATTTCGGCTCAGGTCATGACCTCATGGTTCATGAGATTGAGTCCTGTGTTGGACTCCTTGCTGGCAGCATGGAGCCTCATTGGGATTCTCCTTCCCTCACTTTCTCAAAATAAATAAACTTAAAAAAAAAAGAACTGCTATAACAAGAGATGGAGCAGGGTAGTCCCTCCACACGCTCTGTTCCTGGCCACTTGGCCATGCTGCTCTAGCTGCCTAAAAGATGAAAAATCAAAGACAAAAAAAGAACAGTATGGAGATTACTCAAAAAAAAAAAAAAATCTAGCAATTGCACTACTAGGTATTTACCAAAAGGATACAAAAATACAGATTCAAAGGGGTACATACACGCTGATGTTTATAGGAGCATTATCATCAATAGCCAAACTATGGAGAGAGCCCAGATTTCCACCAACTGATGAATGGATAAAGAAGATGCACACACACACATATACACAATGGAATATTACTCAGCCACCAAAAGAATGAAATCTTGCCATTTGCAATGACGTGGATGGAGCTAGAATATATTAGGCTAAGTGAAATAAGTCAATGAAAGACAAATACCATATGATTTCACAAATATGTGGAATTTAAGAAACAAAACAGATGAACATATGGAAAGGGGGTGGGGGAAGAGGAGAGGGAAACCAACGATAAAGGACTCAATGATAGAGAACAAACTGAGGGTTGATGGAGGGAGGTGGTGAGGATAGGCTAAATGGGTGAGGAATTTGTTGGGATGAGCACTGGGTATTGTATGTAAATGAGGAATCACTAAATTCCACTCCTGAAACCAATATTGCACTGTATGTTAACCAGGAAAAAAAAGAGAGAGAAAGAGAGAGAAAGAAAAGTGAAAGAAATGCAAACTGGTGCCCCAAGCTTTCTATGCACCATTTCTGGTGTTGAGAAGCCTTAGTGACTTTGCCTCAAAGTTGTGGACTCTGGAGTGGATATACCTTAGGGGACCTGGCTGCTAGATGCTTTTCCTGAAATGTTTGGCTTCTAATCTACAAAGAGGAAGCTTAAAAAGTAGGGAGAATGGAATAGCAACAGAAGTAAACACATCCGGTCTCTGGAACACAAAATTCATGCACACGCCCTCCCTTCATGGCAAACCAGCCCGCATTCACTGTGGCTTCAGTACTGAATCAAGGGGTTCTGGCCAGCCACCATGGACACCCAGTCTGCTTCTGTACACGCAAAGCCAAGAACCCATACTTGAACAGATGCAATGACCCCCCAAGTCAGCCACCTGATCGCCATGAAGCTGATCTTGTGTTTATGAATAGAGGAACATGCTGTGAAAGGGCTCAGGGGTTCAGAAAGGAATCGGGTGTCCCAGGGATCCTGCTGCTACTATGCTTTGCCTGGAAGCAATGATGGGGCAATTCTAAATTCCATTAAGGCCTTGAGTCTTGTGGCTGAGGTTGACATGGGGATGAAGGGGACAAGAGAGGCATCCCAGAACTCATAGGCAGTTTTTTGACTCCAAAGTCTGCTGCACCGGAGTTTCCCACTGTACACTGATCTTGGTGTGGGGTCCCAAGTGGAGTGACCTGCTGTGAGGGCCTGGGCCCAGAGGAGCCTGCGGGACTCAAGAGATCACTAGGGCTTCTGCATGGGTGTCACACCTGAATGTACTGGATCTAGGAACCACATCCACTTCCCTTTTCCAACTGAAACACGAGCAGTAGATCCCAATGGCCACATTCTCTAGACCCAGTATTCCTGGTATCTTGTACATGGACGGACCAGGCCTGGACAAGGAGGCTTTCATCAGCAGAGTGTGCCAATCCTGCTGTTGGATGCTGGGGCTGTGGGGGCTGGCTGTTAACTAGGACCCCCTCACTTTATCAGTCTTCACTCGTGTCTGGTCATCCTCCCCATCTCATCCCCCATGTACCACTACTACCACACTGCTATGGATAGCCCGATCATTCTCCAGTCATCGGTATTTTTTTTTCATGCATTTTTCATTCTTCAAGACTGTAAACTGAATCATTTACTTGTATAATGTCTATCTCAACTAGAATGCAACATACAAGTGCACTCCCTGTATGTTTACTATTTTGTTTGGTTGGCCTGTTTTGTTCACTGCTATATTCTTAGCTATCAGTGCCTGGTGCATAGCAGATGTTCTATAAATATCTACTGCAGTGTTTCACAAGGTATTGGTGTATCTCAGGAATATTTTTTTTTTTTTTAAGTAAATACTGGCACATCAGATCCAAATTCCTCCCCATGGCTTTCAGGGTCCTCCATCGCCCACCCTGCACAGATGTTTCCCCCTGGCATCAGGCTCCTTTCTCTACCCCTTGGCTCAGCCTCATGTTTACTTCTGTTGACCTTGACCTAAAACGCATCACTGAATTTTCAGCCTTTTCAAATCTTATGCATTCCACAAAAACCTAATTTCAAGAAGTTTCCCCAGATTACTTTGATCCACCCTGATTTCTCCTTTACAATATTTCTATAAAACAGCACTTATAAGGGGCACCTGGGTGGCGCAGTCCATTAAACATCTGTCCAACTCTTGATTTCGTCTCAGGTCATAATCTCACCATTCATGGGTTTGAGCCCCGTATCAGGCTCTACCCTGACAGTGTGGAGCCTGCTTGGGATTCTCTGTCTCTGTCCCCCCCTCCTCATGTCTGCGCGCGCACACTCTCTCTCTCTCTCAAAATAAATAAACTTAAAAAAAAGACACTATATACTTTGGCATTAAAAAAACATTCTGCTCAATTATATAGGTAAGACAAAATTCTCCCTTTCAGTTTTCTAAGGGTTTCACACGGAAGAGTTTTGTGTTCCTAATGTTGTCAACATTGCCTGAGCAGTTAGATCCTTCTTCTCGATTGTGTCTAATATGATAAATCACGGCAACCCACCTATGTCAAGGTCTTTTTAGCAGAGGCCTCTGTATTACTGTTGGCCCAACATTCAGTGCCTTGTTGAGCTCAGGTGCAGTCACATGACTTGTTCTGGCCAATGAAATGTGGCTACAAATGACACAGGTTATTTCTGGGAAGAAGCTAGAAGAGCCAAAGTATGGTTTGCTATCCTGTTTCCCTCCATCACAAGACAGGCAATATTCTGATAGAGACTGCTGTCAGCTTAGGTCCTGGAGGGAAGACAACAGGGAACCAAGTCCCAACTGATGATAAACACGTGAGTGAGATACAAACCTTTATTTTGCTGTTATAACCCATCGAGATTCAGGGTTTAAAAAATTTCTGGAGTTTAGCTTCTCCTGTCTGATATACCCTCTGTAACCTACCCACCCCAAATGATCCTTCCCTCCACTGAATGTCCATCATTCTTATTGCTGAAAACCAGTGGGTTTTTTTCCAGAAAGAGGGTTCCCAGAACCCTAAAATTTTGTGGGGGTGACCCAGGGGTGAGGAAAGTTTAAAAGCTCTTTTTAAAAAATTTGTTCAGGTGTATTTTTATTTTGACAGAGAGATTAAGAGCAAGCAAGAGAGGGGCAGAGAGGAAGGAAGAGAGAATCCAAAGCTGATGGCACAGAGCATGACACAGGGCTTGAACTCAGGAACCACGAGATCATGACCTGAGCCCAAATCAAGACTCAGACACTTAACTGACTGAGCTACCCAGGTGCTCCTAAAAACATTGCTTTAAAACTACTCATGTGGCACAAAATATACACAAATCTCCATTAATAATGTTCTTCTGTGTATTTCACTTCTCAATCCAAATTACCAATTACTAAACATGTTCTACGGTTTTGTTTTTATAGCACAGAAGGTGTCCTACACATTCACGATAGTTATTGATTGACAGAGGACAGCCAATAAGTCACTATTCAAATGCACTGAAAACATTGTAATCAAAAGTAATACCACAGTAAGACATCACTGGCAAAGCCTGTCTCTTGGAAATTTTCCCCCAGATAATCTCGTTATTACTGCCTGCACCATCAAATGGCATTTGTATGTGGACAGACATGATTCCAGAGCTGAAATAATGCTTTGAATTCTAGTGCCAAGTTGGACATGAATCGAGAAAAACAGACAACAAAAGGACCTAAATACTTGATATGTGGAAGAAAAGTGGGGCAGTGTCAAGCAAGGTGAACAGAGGAGGCCCTGAGGGATGCACTGAAACACAGGCACGGGCAAAGTGGGAGCCCGGTAACCTGCTAGAACACAGGCCTACCTGACATCAGGAGCCAGGCACTGGACAGCAAAGGCTTTTTGCTCACCCACAGCTAGGAGACGGAGCAAGAGCAGCAGCCAGCACCACAGCCAGCACGTGCTGCCCTGATGGACTGAATGCTCCCTGAGGCGACCAGAAGCCTTTCTAAGTCCTCATAGGAACTTGACAATAATCAGATACATCTTCACTGTGAAAGCCACTATCCTGTACAAAGGCTTAGCCTTTAATTTTCCCATTTATTCCTTCAATAATTAGGTATCAAAAGCCTATTGAAATTGCCATTTAGTCAGCTGAAACAACTGTAAATCACTAACTGATTATACTGGCCTAAAAAACACTGATTTTCTATTTATTGCTTTTGTTCTTGATTTCTTTTTTTAAAGTATTCTAGGATGTCATATTTTATTTTTTATTTTTTAAACTAATCTCTACACCCAATGTGGGGCTTGAACTCAGGACCCTGAGATCAAGAATAGCATGCTCTACTGACTGAGCCAACAAGGCACCCCTAATTTTCTATTTCTGCCATCATTTTCACCATTTGAAAAAACAAAGTCCAGGGGCACCTGGGTGGCTCAGTCAGTTAAGCGTCCAACTTCAGCTCAGGTGATGATTTCATGGTTCATGGGTTCAAGCCCTGTCCGGCTCTGTGCTGACAGCTTAGAGCCTGGAGCCTGCTTCAGATTCTGTGTCCCCCCCTCTCTCTCTCTGCTCTTCCCCAGGTTGCACTCTATTGCTCGCTCTCTCTCAAAAAATAAAGACAAAACACAGTCCAAATGAAGAATAATATCTTACAAACTTTCCATCATTTGGGGGGTTAATCAAATGTGAATCTTTTTCATTCACTGCTCCACTGCTTATTCTGTAACAGTTTGCCATGGCATCAAGATAGAACCCAAGCCCTCAGCATGGCACACCAGACCTTTCATGCTCTGTCTGCTTTCTGCCTTGAGCCCCCTACTGTAACCCTATACACCAGGCTCTAGCCATTCTTTTTTTTTTTCTTCTTGTTTATTTTTTGAGAGAGAGAGAGAGAGAGCCTGAGTGAGCACATTCAAGCAAAGGAGGGGCAGAGAGCAAGAAAGGGAAACAGACAATTGAAGCAGGCTCCAGGCTCCAAGCTGTCAGCGCAGAGTCCAACACAGGGCTTGAACTCACAAACCATGAGATCATGACCTGAGCTAAAGTTAGACACTTAACCAACTAAGCCACCCAGGCGCCCCTTTAGCCATTCTTAATTATGTGTTGTTCCAAAAGGAGACAACCATCTGCCACAGTACCTTCAACGCATGAATAGTCCTCTGTTCACCTGATCAAAGTGGCCAACTTCTATTGGCTTTCGAGGCTCAACCAAAAGCCCCTTCCACCTAACACCTTTCTTACCCTTCTCCTCTCTTGGTCCCATCCCTTGCCAGCTCGAGTTACTCTCTCCTTTGAGCATTCATAGTACTTCTGCAGCCCCTCTCCTAACACCACTGAAACCACAGGTTTTCCTATAAGCAAGGGGCTGTGTATCTTTGTGCTTGCAGAATCCAGGATCGTGCACGGCCCATACATAATAGATGATCAATATAAGATTGTCGAATGGTGGATGACTGGATAAATTAACAACTCAGGAAGTCCATTTGGAGCTGGGGTCACCCCTGGTCCAGAGACTAGATGCAACTGTTTTCTAGTATTATGGAAAAGTCTGCAGCTAGTACTCAAAGTACCATTTGAGAGGGATCCAATTTTCTAGATGGCAATTCTAGAGTAGATGGACCTTCTTGGAGTATTACCATGTGAGAATGAGGAGATCCAAACCTAGTATCTGGCTTTGAGTTGGACCCTTCCTTTTTTTAAAAAATTTTTATGTTTTGTTTACTTCTGAGAGCAAGAGAGACAGAGCATGCGCAGGGGAGGGACAGAGAGAGAGGGAGACACAGAATCTGAAGTAGGCTCTAGGCTCTGAGCTGTCAGCACAGAGCCTGATGTGGGGCTCAAACTCAGACCGTGAGATCATGACCTGAGCCGAAGTCAGACGCTTAACTGCCTGAGCCACCCAGGCACCCCAACACTTCCTTTTATAATTGAAAAAAGGAAAGGAAAAAATGCATTGAGTTGGGATAAATTCTCTTTTCTTCTTTTTGATTTCAAGACTAGTCACGACTCCAAGAGAAGCAGAGCAGCTGGTCTCATTAATCACTAAACAGCAACTCAACAAGATCGGAGTAAATTCCGCTGCCTTTCTCCTCTGGCAAGTCTACCCTCTCTGGTCCTCCCACTCTATTCCCAGGTCAGAGGCTGATGAATCTGTTCCGCTTCCTCTAGCAATTTTAATTTTTAAGCTGTAAATTATAAGAAGTTTTAAAAAATTGAGTTTTAAGAACTAGCCATCATTCTCATGTCCCAACCACCATCATCTCCCCATGAGCCTTTCTAGTCTTTTTTTTCCCCCTCACACAGAGACAGGAAACTGGTTTCTAAATCCCCCAAGTGAAAACCTCTAGAGGCCTCATACTATAAAAAGCTGAGAACTTCCCTTTTTGGTCCCTTGGGAGAGAAGTCAGACATAATCAGATCATCCTTTTGAAGAGTTCAGCAAT
Source organism: Crocuta crocuta (assembly GCF_008692635.1). Classification (NCBI taxonomy): domain Eukaryota; kingdom Metazoa; phylum Chordata; class Mammalia; order Carnivora; family Hyaenidae; genus Crocuta; species Crocuta crocuta. Next base: position 4,641,019 of record NW_027531999.1, on the reverse strand, counting down.
CACAGTAACCAAGTTGAGTATCACCTTAAAATGCAAACAAGGCAAAAGATTTTTAAAATCCTCTTTTAAAAGATGAAACAATTACAGCTAGCACTATACATTTATTGTCAGTTTGAGAGTTCTCTTTCATGGTCTGTCAGGGGCATTCTCTCGTTCAGTGTTGATGTTCCAGTTCTTTCTCCCCAGCTGCTTTTATTTCTTATGAGTTTCCTGTAGGTGTCAGACCACTGTGATTTACAATGAGGTCGATTCACATCCATTTGATCCAGAAAAAGACAGTTGGCTGGGGGCTGGCTTAACCTCATTGTCTATTTATCTTTTTACCATAAGAAGTCATCTTTTAGTGGTAAGGAATAAAGGCAACTAATTTATTAGTTTCTTCAGAAACTACTTTGGAGGACAGAACTGTTTCTTTCCATCAGCCCACTCCCTGAGGTTGTGCCCTAAAAGTCTTTCTTTCATTTGAAAGTGAACTGGGCCAGAGTCCAGACAGAAGGATGCAGAGCTCCTGACAGCAGGAGAAGCCCTGAAATTGTCCACATGAGATGGGGTCCTTCAGGGACTCGACTTGACCAAAAACCAGGATGTCTGATAGATTCGTGGGATTAAAAACGGTGGACTTCGGGGCGCCTGGGTGGCTTAGTTGGTTAAGCGTCTGACTTTCGCTTAGGTCATGATCTCGCGGTTCATGGGTTCGAGCCCCACGTCGGGCTCTGTGCTGACTGCCAGCTCAGAGCCTGGAGCCTGTTTCAGTCTGTGACTCACTCTCTCTCTGACCCTCCCCTGCTCACACTGTCTCTCTCTCTGTCTCCTAGAAATAAATAAAACATTAAAAAAAAAACAAAAACGGTGGACTTCTCACTAGTATCACTGTTCTGAGATTATTTTTATTTTTTAATGTTTATTTATATTTGAGAGAGAGAGAAACAGTATGAGCAGGGAAGGGGCAGAGAGAGAGGGAGACACAGAATCTGAAGCAGGATCCAGGATCTGAGCTGTCAGCACAGAGCCTGATGTGGGGCTTGAACTCATGAGCCATAAGATCATGACCTGAGCTGATGTAGGGCGCCCAATCAACTAAGCCACCCAGGCACCCCTGTTTGTAGATTAGTCTAATCGGTTAGGCGTCCAACTTTGGCTCAGGTTATAATCTCATGGCTCCTGAGTTCAAGCACTGCATTGGGCTGTCTGCTGTCCTGCTTCGGATCTTCTGTCCCCCTCTCTCTGCCCACCCCCCACTTGTGCTCTCAAAAATGAACATTAAAAAATTTAAATTTCAACAAACAAATAGTTTAGTAAAGACATTAAAACCAGTATTTCAGTGCTACACCATCTGCCTCAAAACATCATCTGGTATTTCTTAAAAGATAGGCAGTATCCCTGAAGCGGCATTATGTATTGACGCAGATTCTAGAATCAAATTGCAGGGTTTAAACTCCTTACTAGCCATGTGGTATGGGGCAAATTGCTTCATCTCTCTGAGTGAATCAGTTCTGTCATCCTGGTTACGGGATTAAGGGTACTCACACTTCATGGAGCTATCTCATTTAATCCTCACAAGCTTTATGAATAGTGCCAGAAACATGGTAAGCACACATCTGCTTGAGAGCCTCGAGTGCACAGAATTAGCTGATGACAAACTATAGGCTCTAGCAGATGATGCAGCATTAGAACAATTAAAGAAAAACTTGAAATATAAAGTGTCCATAACATATGGATAGAGACTTTGTGCCAAGAGTCAGCAGAAATGTATGTTCCAGAAGATCTGCAGATCAGATCAGCTTAGATAGACCAATACATACTTAAGTTAAAAAAAAAAAAATGCGAAGTATGGATTTAGAAAGTGGAAGGGGCCATCTTGAGAAAACAGGTCCTTCAAAGTCTATTCGCAAAAAAAAGTCATAAAACATTCATATCACCAGACATCCAGTGAGTTTACTTTTTAAGTCCAAGACCTGAATCTCACTCAGAATTCCCAGGATGAGATGCCTGAGGGTGGTGTTGAGCCTGGCAAGCTCACATGGCCAGAGGGTAGGGCAGGAAACTGGTCAGCTCAGCTAATCCTGCTGAACTGTTAACCATAAACACGTCTTTCACATTTTCCTACGTGGCTTATTACCAACATGACTGAAGCCATCACACAGATTTTAACTACCTCCGGGCCAATGAGGCTGGAAACCAATGTTAGAATTTCCAGTCTCACTCTGCCATGGAGGGGCTCCAACTCATCACTGAAAGGGCATAGCCCAAGAGCCTGTAGATAAGGCATTGGTTCATTAAGAAATCAGTCAAAGACATAAAATTGGTTCAATATGCGTGGGTCAATGTCAACAAAAGGGAGGGGGACTGTCCCAGATTACGAGATTAAAGAGACAGAACACTATAATCCAATGTTTGAGCCTTGACTGGATTCAAAGAGAAGTAAATTATAAAAGGCATTCTTGGGATGATTGGAGAACTTTAAGATAGAGTATATTGTTCATTGAGTATTATTTTTCTTAGTTTAATAATGGCGTGTTATGATAAGGCAGGAAGAATCCATTTTTAGGTGATGCACTCTGAAGTATTTAGGGATGATATGGCCCACTGCTGACCATTTCTAACAGTTCAGCAAAATCTACAGAAAGCTCATGAGAAAGACAAACCAAATGTGGCAAAATATTAACTGGAGGCTCTACATGAAGGCTGTGTATTTATTTTCTATAGGATTAAAAATTTTCAAAATAAAAAGCTGAGGAGAGGGGAGCTTTCAAAAAGGTAAAAGTAAAAAAGCATGGCCTGATCCACTGGCTTCTGCAGCTTATAAAGGTGAGACACAGGATCAAGAAAGGTCAGAGCTGTTCACGTGAAAGGTGAGGCCATAAGGAAGGGAATGGTGGCCTGCAGGTAAGAAACGCACAGGCTGCTTCTTCCCATGAAAACACAGAACAATCCTACAAAAGGAGTTAAGAAATTACTATGTAAGCTATCTCAAACCAAGGCATATCAACTTATTACATCTCTGCAAGTAATGAGAAAGAAAAATCATCTTGATGTAAACGTGAATGTTAATTAAAGGACATTTTTTATTTTTATTACAACCAGAAAAAAAACCCACAAAAATATTTTTAGATCAGGATTTATGTGACCACTGAGCCTTCTGATCATCAAGTCATCAGGCCGCCAAAGGCCAAGTGACTAACACAGGATAAAAATAAGGAATCAGTAAAGCTTGGGCATTAGGGAAGCTCAATCCTGAGTCCCATCTCTTCCTCAAGATTGGACTTTGGATGAGGGTGGGGGATAAAGGAATGTAAATAGTTGGAATTGTTCTCTCTGTCTCAATTTGATCACCATTCCTCTTAAGGGAGAGGAAGGGAGGGGGTGGGTAGGGACAAGGCAGTGGCCACTGAGAAGTGGAAGTCTGGGAAAGAAGGGCCTGTCACCCAGCCCAGCCCAACACAGACTCGAGAGGCCCTACTTTACCCAACAGACCTCAGTGTAGGTTTCACGGATCCTTTCAATTTATCCTTTAACAAAAATATCACAGCATTTATTTGTTGTCAACAAACTTGAGAAGTTACATGATAATTACTCAAGCGTTTTCAAAGAAGTGGTTGTGAGATTTATTTACATTTCTGTTTCATTTCTAACACAGCCAAGAAGAATATGAGCATACTTGAAACACTGCAGTTATAGGTGCTGCCTAGAACCATAAGCTGGTGCTAATTTTTGTTTTAAGATTTTAATTTTTTAAGTAATCTCTACACTCAAATATGAGGCTCGAACTCACAACCTCAAGATCGGGAGTCACATATTCTATGGACTGATCCCAACCAAACATCCCACCTGCTGCTAATTAACATCTCTAACAAAGTAGCATGTTAAGTTAGCCATCCCTATTGCTACAAAGTCAATACAAATATAAACATTTACTTAAAAAGAAGGAACCAGTGCCCAGACACTTACATCAGTGCCACAGCCCACCTTCAGAAACTGTGAACTGAACACACTTCTCCAGCGTACGGAGCAATCCTCAATGGTGTTTTCAGCAGACCCTCTCACAACAGACCGTCTGAGAGGCATTATAGAGTGGGCTGCTTGCATAGGAATTTCTGGGTTTTTCTAGGGTTTCACAGAGAACTTTATTATTAGGATTACAAAGGAAGTAGCATATTTAAATGATGTCATAATCATGTAGTCTGAGGAATAACTCAAAGATTTTAAGAAATCCTATCTGCTTAAAATACTAATATTTTACATAATTTCCAAAGTGTTTTCATACATGTCATATTTAATCTGCAGCAGAAATCCCATGAGGTAGGTAAGGCAGGTACTGTCCTCATTTTACAGGTGAGGGAATAGCTCGGATAGCTTGGATCTGAACTGGTTTTTTGTTTGTTTCACTCTAAGACTACTCTCTTTTCCACATTACTCTTCCAATGCAAGACAAAACTTTCTGTCACCATCTTAGATGCAATAGATATTTACCTTTCTCCAGACAAAGAACTTGAGGCATCTAACTCCTAAATCCATTAGGCATCTCAAACCCAAAGCAAACGAGAACTTCATCTTCCCCATCCTCCTCGCCTCACAAAGGGAACTTGTATGTATGTGCGGTATGTGGAGGTAGTATATATGTGCTATGCAGTGTGCATGGTTTATGTTGGTGAGTGTGGGTGTGTTTGGTAGAGGTGTGGTTTTTGTGTTGTATATGTTGTGTGATGTACATGTGTTATGTGGTGTATATGTGTTTGTTACATGTGTGATGTATAAGTGACTGGTTGGTGTATGAGTGATAGTAGTTATATGTATTGTGTGTATGATGTATATGTGGAAATTGTTGTGTATGTTTTGTGTATGTGGATGTGTAGTATATACGTGGTGTTGTGTGGTCTGTGTTTCACGTATACAGTGTGTGCACTGAGATATACCATACACACCTTACAAATACCCCTTAGACATACAGCACACACACAAAACATACCATAAATAGACATGCACCCATACATGATATTCATGCCACCCATGGTAACACAAACATGACAACCACAGACCTCTCATATTTGACCTGCTTACATGCAACCCACATACCACAAACATGACAAAGACCACACATACATCACACACACGACACAAAGAACGATATATCACACATATACCGCATATACACCACGCAAACCACAAAAACACCACATACACACATAGAACACCTATACCACACAAGACCACAAGTACACCAAACCCTCACCACATGTGAAACACGCATACACAGCAACAGTACACTACACACAATACATATGCACTGCACACACCACACACATTACACATAACACAGAAGCAACTCTTCAGTCACTTCTCCAATAGCGACATTCATTCAGACTCATCAATGAGAGATGCTTTCTGGAATATGATGTGTTTCTTTTCTTTTGTGTCTGTTAAGAGCTTTGAGAAATGACTTGCCACTCAAAATCAATGTTATCTGGGGTATTCACCCAAAGGAAATATAGTGATTCAAAAAGTATATGCATCCTTAAGTTTACTGCAGCACTATTTATAATAATTAAATTATGGAAGCAACCCAAGCATCCACTTATAGATAAAATGAATAAAGAAGCTGTGATATATATATATATATACACACACACACTATATATATATATATATACACAATATATACTGAGCATTACTTAGCCATAAGGAAAAATGAAATCTTGCCACTTGTGACAACATATATGGACCTAGAGGGCATTAAGCTAAGTGAAATGAGTCAGAGAGAGAAAGAGAAATATCATGTGATTTCACTTATATGTGTAATCTAAAGAACAAAACAGATGAGTAACAAAAAGCAGAGACAGACCTATAACTACCAAGAACTGATGGTTGGGGGGGAGGGGGGGAAGGATGGGCAAAATAGGTGCAGGGAAGTGGGAGGTTCAGGCTTCCAGTTAGGTAAGGAATAAGTCACAGGGCTGAAACGCACAGCATAGGACAGTCAGTGGTGGTGTAACAGCGCTGTATGGTGACAGATGGCAGCTGCTCTTGTGGGAAGTATACTATACAGAGCTGCTAAATCACTATGTTGTATACCTGACACTAATATCACATTATGTGCCACCTGTACTTGAATTAAAAAAGTTTTAAACCCTCCATCCTCCATTCCCCCCGAAAAAAAACAAAATCAACGTTATCTGCAAAGCAGGCCTTCATATATACAAAGAAGCCAGCATTTGTTTTGGGAGTTGGTAAGTTTCCCAACTACTTCTCTGGCTGTGTATACAACTGACCGATTCTAAGTCTTTCTAAGCTGAAGACCATGGCTTCAGCGATGCCATCCACGCCTCATAACTTCAGCTTTTACCCAACATACCCTAAGGGAGCAGCACGCAATGTGCAGGCTCTCAACTGCCTACCAGAGTAGATCCAAGATGGCATGGGCCACCTCCACAGACTATTTTAAAGGTCAGAAAATCTCCCAGGCCCACCCAACTCTTTGGCTTTATCAAACTGTGTAATTAAGCTTACATCTCAGATCAGCTCCCACCTGAAAATGTTGGTTGTGAAATGCCATCTCTGAGAAGCATGAGGAAATGCAGCTGTTAATAAGGCACCTGAGTTTACTCACCCATTTAGGCACATCTTATCTTGATCTTTGTCAGTTTATAAAATAGTTAACAATTCATGTGCTGCCAATTTCACAAGATTAGGAGGCAGCTTGGTCACACACAGCACACTGCTCACCAGCAAACCGTTCTCAAGAAAGAGTGGGCCAGATGCCACATCTAAAGACCTAGAACCGATTTCATACACATAAATGCATGAGGCAAGTTGAGCCCCTGGAAAAGCACATACATTTCCATGGGCCGTAACCCAGAAACCTTAGTGAAAAGTCTAGTTATAAGGAGTCATTCCAGGGACACTTCAGCTATATTAGACACTCTCTCACAATGGATCAATGCAGCTGTGGCTTATCTCACACCTGCTGGGACAATCACAGCTTTGCACTCATCATTTGCAGCACCTGATGGCCAGCCTTAATCTCTTCTGACAGTGCACCTCTATTCACCTCAATGGAGTCTGAGAAACTTGTGGACAGAGACTGTATTCAAGTTGTCACCTATCTCACTTCGCCATTCTCAAATGATTGGGCTGAGAAAAAGGAGACAGATTCTTAAGGGAGGACACACAATGAGATTGCCAGGGTTTTCTCATTGCTCAAGTTGGCAGTGCTCAGCCACAGAATTACTAACAGGGTGCTACCTCAAGATGTGCTCAACCATTACTCAGCATTAGGTGCACTTTTTTAAAGGTGTATAAACTATTAACAAACAAGGCCTACATGTTTCTTTCTTCTTGGACACACCCATGGTGTGGTTGTGGCAGCTTATGGTCTTGGTGTGATGGCCTCAGACACGAAATTCCCAGAAGAGGGCACTCCATAGGCCTGAATCTTCTTTAGTGGGTCCAGGTCTTCAGAAAGTTTGTTATGCAGACCACTGGCCAGGACCCAGCTATATTTTCCATCCTTCTGTCTGTTCAAAAACCAGTCTGGGATCCTATACTGGTGTGGATTCTACATCATGGTAATCCCACGTTCCATCTCATCCTCCGTGAGCTCTGCTGCCCTCTTGATGAGATCGATATCTGCCTTCCTCAACACCACAGGAGCATACCTTCACCCCACACCCTGAACTGCAGTGATGGCAAACGCTATTCCCTGTTGCCCATCGATATTGGCATGGAGTCCTCACAAAATGTGCTGGAACTACTCAGGGATCATGAGAAACACGGCAGTGACCCCAGTGGTGGCATGGAGGCCTCCTGTGGAAGCTAAATGCACTCTTAAAGATGAATGATGAGCCACCCTCTTTACTTAGCGTCCACGTAGTGTGAAATGGTGACAGAGGCCAGGGGGAAGCCTGTGGAGGAGCAGTCTTAACTATGGCTTTCCCATTTGGGTGGAAGCAGAGGACAGGGTGGAGGATGTGGATGGCGATATGATCATACATGGAGGACTTCTACCTAATGGAGATAAATTTCGGTTTATCCTCTTTCCATTAAAATGCAGGAATATTTGTAAACACCTCTCATAGGCATGAGAGGGATTCAGAGAAATCTTGTTGCAGTAATTTTATAGTGTTTCTGCATTTTTGTGGATTTTTTAAATCATGGAAGATATATCCTACAGTGTGAGTTCAGTCATTCCCAGGTAATTCTTTTGCTCTGCTCATACAGTCCTGCTGATGGCCAGAGTGAAGCAGATAAAGAGCAGACCAGATTATGTCGGTAGCATTGCTGTGTTTCTTACAAGCATATCCCTAGACTACCTGCAGCAAAATTATCTCGGGTTTTTGTTAAAACTGCAAACTCTTGGAGTGCCTGGGTGGCTCAGTTGGTTAAGCATCCAACTTCAGCTCAGGTCATGATCTCGTGGCTTATGGGTTCGAGCCCCATGTGGGGCTCTGTGCTGACAGCTTAGAGCTTGGAGCCTGCGTCCAATTCCGTGTCTCCTTCCCTCTCTGTCCCTCTCCAACCCATACTGTCTCTCTCTCTCACCAATAAATTAATAAAGTAAAAAAAAATTTTTTTTTAAACCTGCAAACTCTTGGGCCCCACCCAGAATGGGAATCTCTAGATAGAAGTTTAGGAGTTTTCATTTTTCACAATACCTCAGCTGACTATACTACATACCTTAAAAATAATAATAACCTTTCTGAAGTACAATATACACATAGAAAATTGAATTGTATATTACTGAACACACAGTTGTGTAACTGGGACTCTGAAGCACCCCTGTGCCTACTTCTAAGCTCTGTCCCCTATGGTGGATTCGCACATACTGTCATGTGTCAGTGTAAATCATTCATTCTCAGGGCTGCATAGCAGTTCATAGTGAGATGCAAACCAGATTGAGAACCACTGCTTTCCAGAACGAAGCATAAACAGAACTTCTCCCTAAACCAATGCACCATGTCTCATACCTCATGTCTGAGGGCACTCTTCTCAGGTTTTTACCACAGGGCTGACCTTTGCCAGGAACTACAGAACTCACACAGTAACTGAAGTCAGAGGGCTGGTCTGGGGTACAGGTGGGCTAGAGCAGCAGCTAATTTTCAGCTTGAAAGAGGCTCCCAGGGTGGCTGGATAACCACAGACACTTCCTCACACAGGTTTCTCAGCTTCACCTCCCAAGAGTTCATCAGAGTGTAATTCTTGCCTGATAGTTGCATTTGCCAAAATAGCCAATTTGGAGGCAGTATCAGCATAGTGGTTATGCTCACCTGGAGCCAGACTACCTGGGTCCAAATTGTGATTCTGCTTCTTGTGTGACCCCACACACTCAATTTAGCTCCCTGGAGCCTGAGATTCCCTGTGTGTAAAATAAGGCGTGTAACTGTACCTCACAGGGTTGTTAGAAGGAGTAAATGAGCTAACCTTCAAAAAGCACTTGGAACTGGGTCTGGCACATGGCAAGCAATCGTGTGTGTCTGACAGATGAACTGGTGTAACACACAAAGTACAGGGTTGCATGGTTCTAAAGCCTAAGGAAGAAAAGTACTGAAGTGATTTTGAGTGGATTAGCCCAGACTTGTTCCCACTCCAGCCCCCTTTGAAGAATTACCTACTGAAGGCTTATTCATTTGTTACACATACTTTAGCCACACAACATCCTCCTTCAAGTTCTGAAGATGGAGACCTGCTTCATTAAGAGGCTGGGGGTGGGATGGGGTGGGCAGAATGTTTAAAACATGGGATCCAGTCAGGAATCCCCTTATTTGTTTTGCATGTGAGGAATCCTAGTTATAGCAGGAAATGGAGGCTCCTTAGTTTCATCAACATCAGGAAGACAGTCTTATGAAGACTCTGAAGTGTCAATAGGGATTTTATCAGTTTATTTTGGTTGCAGTTTCCAATTAAAAAAATTTTTTTTAAATTTCAGAGAGAGTGAGCAAGAGTGGGGGAGAGAGATGGAAGGAGAGAATCTTAAGCAGGTTCCATGCTCAGTACTCAGCCCAACATAGGGCTTGATCCACAACCTTGGGATAATGACCTGAGCCAAAATCAAGAGTCAGACACTCAACTGACTGAGCCACCCAGGTGCCCCTGCAGTTTCAAATTTTTTTAAATGTTTAGGTAATCTCTTCTACCTTCCCCAACTCCTTATTCTCATAGATTCCTTAATGTTGAACCAATGCTTTCTCATATCTCAATTCTTCATATATGTATTCGTTTCAGGTGTGTTAAATAGAAAACTCAAAAAATAAGCTCTCTGAAGAAACCCTTAAATCTAGAAAGGGTTAATTAACATACCTGCAAGTTATGTTAGTCCACTCAACCTCTGGTAGCCAGAATTAATGGAAATAAAGTCAATCATTAATCCAGGGTTGGGTTATTTTTAAATAGGGCAATACACCAAAGTCACTTTTGTCCCATTGGATTAATAAGCCTATTACATTATCATTAGAAATACCAAAGAATCTAATCTCTCATTCGTTCTGGTGTATTTTTTGGTTCTTGTAGTCTGGGGCTGTGACATTTCATGGACTGGAAAAGTTTCACGTATCTCCTGAGGTTCCACAGCAGAACCAGGATACAAGGTGGCCCAGGGGCTCATCTTTCTGCCTCTGTCCTTCCCTAGACCCGTTATGACCCAAATTTACTCCACAGGACACAGCCTTCTTTCCCATCACTTTACCCTTTCTCCTCTGGACATCCATTCCCTAGATGTCCTTCCTTCCTTCCTTCCTTTTCCTTCCTCCCTTTTCCTTCCTCCCTTTCTTGAATTTTTAAGTAATCTCTACACCCAACGTGTGGCTCGAACTCACAACCCTGAGATCAAGGGCCCCATGCTCCACTGAGTCAGCCAAGTGCCACCTAAATATCCTTTCAAAATCTGCATGTTTCTTTCTGCTTACAAAAATCATACAAGGCTTTAAAAAAAATTTTTTTTTGAGGGGTGTATGGGTGGCTCAGTCAGTTAAAAGCATCTGACTCTCATGAGATCAAGCCCCATGTTGGGCTCTCCACTGACAGCATGGAGGCTGCTTGGGATTCTCTACCACTCTCTGCCCCTTCTCCACTTGTGCGTGCATGCATACATATGCGCGCGTGCACACACTCTCAAAATAAACATTTAAAAAAATAAAAACAGTGTGAATATGGACATTCACAAAAAGATATATACTGTATGTAGGATGTGAAACCCATCCACACACACTCCATTCACAAGAATAGATTCCAGATGGATTCAGGTGCTGAATGTAAAACTAAAACTATAAAAATATTGAAAAAAAAGTATAATTATATTTATGGCCTTAGGGTAAAAGCAGGCTTTTTAAAATGAGACATAAAACATAAAAGCATAAAGAAAAAGATTGATGACTGTGACTTCATAAAAATTAAAAACTTACGTAAGGCAAAATATATTGAAAATATTTATATTGTATATATCTGAAACAATAAAAAAGACAAGCCACAGAATGGGTGAAAATATGTGCCACATATATCACAAATAAGGTCCAGAATATCTAAGACCTATGTGTAAGCAGAAAAAGGGGCAAAGGGCATGAGGAAATATAAATGTCCAATAAACTTTGAATGTAAATTCCGGGGGGCCAGGAGTTCATGGTTGTTCACGGTTGTCTTCAGAATCTACTGCAGGAACTCAGTGTTTATTTAAAGTTAAATAAATGTGAAAGCATGCTCATTCTGATTTTCAATCATGAAAATGTAATTTAAAATGGAGATTTTTTTTTAACCAATTGGATTGGAAAAAATTTAAAGTGTTCGTTAGGATGTGGGGAAAGTACATATTCATGTGGTGTTGGAATGTAATTAATATATCTTATTGGAGGGCAATTTGCCAGTATCTACCAAGTACAAAAATGAACATACCTTTTGACTCAGCAATGCCTACGGAGAAATTATTGAGTTGGTGAGCTTTTTCAAGGGTATCAATCATAACACTGTTTGAGATATCTAAAAGTTGTAAACATCCTAAATACTCATATCAATATGGAAATGATTATATGAACTCTGGGAAAATCAAACCATGAATCCTATGAAGCAGCTAAAGACAGTGAGGAACCGTTACCCCTGCCTTTTGAAAGCATGCATTACACCACTTTGCTTTTGCGAAAGAGGGGCATTAGCACCTGTTTTTGCTTACTGAAAGAAATGTGAAGTAGGATGTTTTGTTTTGTGAGTAAAGGGGAAAGCAAAAATAGCATCCAGTGTTTGTCCGGCAGGAAAATTACAGCCNCATCAAGCAAACACAGAACTGTGTCTGTGAGCCTCTGTGCTTATCTTGATTATTTTGTGCATTGGATAGTAAGAGGACCTCAAGTATTAGAAAAGCCTAAGTTCACTGGGTGTTATATGGAGACCAATTTGACAATAAACTATTTGTAAAATTAAAAAAAAATTTTTTTTTAAAAAGTCTAAGTTATTTTTTGGGGTCTGTGAACACTTAAAAAAATGTTCCATATAAATTACTGGTAACTGCTACTTCGCTTTACTACATTTGAGTTTAGGAAAGATTTCACAAGAATGCTCTACTTTCAGATAGCAGGCAAAACCTAGAATACTGTGTGTACCAAACCCCAACATGCATAAGTGAAAAAGGCAAGTTGTGTAACAATACTTATGTAGTGATACCCCTAAAACTACAGACATGTGCATATATACAAATGCATAGAAAAAAGTTTGGCCATAATTTTTTTTTCCTTCATAATATATTTTGGACATCTGCCCTATTAAAAATATAAATCCACCTCATTTTATAAAGTTTGTAAAATATTCCATTGACTGGGTAGAGCATAACTTAACTTGTTTCCTATTGATAAATGTATCGTTTTATTTTTAAACAGTTTTATTGAGATATAATTCACAAATAATTCACTCACGTAGAGTGTACAATTTGATGGTTTGGATACATTTTTTTAAATTGTGGTAAAACATAAGATTTATCATTTTAATTACTTTATGTATACAATCTAATAGCATTAGTTAGATGCTAATGACTATCATTTTCATTTTTTACCATTATAAAAAAATGCTGCAAATCTACATCCTTATACATACTTTATGCCAATGTGTTTACTGAATAGAAAAGCCCTCATCTGCTGAGGGCCAGTGATAAACATACGGGTTGGTCTTTTCCTAAGATTACTACATTATTGTTAAACATGATTTTATACCTCTTAAAGAAGGGATTTTTCAAAGCAAATACAAGTAAAAACAAAAAACCCCTTATACTCCCTATGTTCATTCATACTGTCAAGTATAGAGACATCAAGCCAATTAAAGCAAAGGATGAGGGGCGCCTGGGTGGCTCAGACCATTGAGTGTTCGACCCTTGATTCTGGCTCAGGTCATGATCCCAAGGATCATGGGATTAAGCCTTGCATATGGCTGTGTGCTGAGCATGGAGCCTGCTTAAGATTGATTCATTTTCTCTCTCTCTCTGCCCCTCTCCCCTGCTTGGGCTCATTCTCTCTCTTACTCTAAAAGAAATCTATGTAAATTTATATAAACAGATTTTTTTAAAAAAATTTTTAAGCAAAGGATGATGTGTTACACAGTACCTAAGCATGTATATGCTAAATCCCAATGGAATCAGTTATCTGGTATCTGACAACTTATCCTGAGTCTTTTTTGCCAAACATCTCATAAGCAATTGGGCCCTACCTAAAGAGACACAGCCTTTATATAGATCTGGTTTCCTAATCAGAACTTCACAGTCTAATTAGAAGGGCACCTTTGTCAATTCACTTAATCCAACAGCCTCACGTTCCTCTTCTGTAAAATGGAGGGTCTGGCTTGGGTAACTTGTTGGGCACAGGTCACCAGGTGTGCTGGCAGGAATGAGGTCAGCCTAAATCTACAGGTGTGGGGGGTAGCTTTCTCTGAAGACTGAGAGCTCTGATCTGAATCTGCCCACCATTTGCTTCATGGCCCTTGGCAAGTCACTTAACCACTGGCAGGCAAGTCAGGCTCTAAAGCTGTCAATTGCTATTTATCTCATAGAGAGCTATAAAAACTAAATGAGATAAAGCACAAATACTGCCTCTCCCCAGTGCTGGACGGCAAAGATGTCTTCAGCGAATGGTAGCTTCAATTGCTTTAAACACCAAAGCGTGTGTCAGTGCCATGCTTCCGAGTTGCCAAATATCCCACTTTATGTAACAGCAATAAAAGCGTGTGCTTCTAGAGCATTTCTTACGTGCCAGTCACATCCTGAGCACTTCATATCTATTAACTTACTTAACCCAAAAGGCTAACACTACTACTTCCATTTTATGAAAGAGGAAAATAGGCCCACAGAGGGTAAGAAACTTGCTCTAAATCACAACTACTGAAGAGCATAAGAGTCTTAACCACTATTAAACACTCTTTTATTATCACTTTCAAATATCTGTGTATTTACAGATGTGGATATAAATATGATCTCCCTATTCTGATAGCTCCCCAATTTTAATTCCTGATATCAAGCAAGATCTCCTGTAAAAACTAAGATTACTTTGCTAGGGCGCCTGGGTGGCTCAGTTGGTTAAGTGGCCAGCTCTTGGTTTCACCTCAGGTCATGATCTCATGGTTCCAGGAGATTGAGCCTCCCACCCCATGTCAGGCTCTGTGCTGACAGTGTGGAGCCTGCTTGGGTTTCTCTCTCCCTTTCTCTTTGCCCCTCCCCTACTCGCATGGGTGTGCACACGCTCTCAGAGTGAATGGGAGAAGGGCATTATTAAACTCACTTGTCATTTATGACCTCAGGGATTACACCACAATGTGTAGGAGCCTAAGATGTTTTGGAACTCAGATGCCTGGAGTGTTACCTTCCCCTCCTGGGTAGCTCTCTATACCATTAGTTCACTCTAGTTCCCTAGCGTTTTCACCTCAAAAACAAATGATTTCTCACTAGACCACACCATAACTTTATGCCAGCTCATAAGACGTCTCTTAGACGACATATAGTTTGGCCTGCTGACAGAGCAGGCTTCGGTGTGAGAGCCTGGATTCTGCTCATCTCCCCAGTGCAAAAGGTTATTCTGTTTTCTGTCCTCAATTCATTTCTCTCTCTACCTCCAGCGAGTGGGACCCCAGTGACAAGGTTACTTGTCTGACCCGACCGTCTCATTCACACAGGAGGCTGCAAGAGAGGAGCAGAGGCTGGTGTGCTAGATGGCCATCTCCTCCCCAACAGTAAGGATGCTGACAGAACTCTGTCCTGCAATCAAGTGGCTTAACATCTTATGCACAGTCCTCAATACGGGTCCTGCAGCCTCAGCATCTAAGGTATCTCAGTCTGTGCTCGCTAGAAAACCCAAAGTTCCCGATGGCCAGATTCTGACCCCTGCTCTCTCATTCTGCCTTGTCCATCAGCCAGGTCTAAACCTCAGTTGTGAGGGGGAACTTCAGGGCTCAGGCAAATGGGTAGAGGGGATTGTGCCTAAGCATTCTGAGATACCTAGAGAGGCTGTGTCTTCCTAGAGCATAGCAAGGATTTCAGCATGGGGAGGGTCAAGAGTGAGATCTCTTGCTTAAACCAACACACAGGTAGGGGCGCCTGGGTGGCTCAGTCGGTTAAGTGTCCGACTTCGGCTCAGGTCATGATCTCACAGTTTGTGGGTTCAAGCCCTGCGTCAGACTCTGTGCTGACAGCTAGCTCAGAGCCTGGAGACTGCTTCAGATTCTGTAACTCCCTTTCTCTCTGACCCTCCCCTGCTCAAGCTGTCTCTCAGTCTCTCTCTCTCTCTCTCTCAGAAATAAACATTAAAAAAATAAAATAAAAATAAACCAACACACAGGTGATCCTCCAAGACACTCTTATTTACACAACCTCCAAGCATTTGGTTTGATATGCAGAGTATATTCAATATTTTCTAACAGATACAATCTTGTCTTGATCAGTTTCAGAGGCTTCTGAACCATTTGTAAAACATCTACATTCTAAAGGGCAGGGACTGATACTCCTTGGCACCTGCCAGAAAGCCTAGCACGTTGCCATGCTTACGGCACGTCCGTGGTCAAAGCAGTAGTCTGCATGCTACCCACCGCTGGTCATGCAACCTTTATTCCAGTTTAAAATATCCAATGTAAAAAGTTAACACTGAGCGGCTCTGGATTAGGGAAGGACAACCCAGACGGTCTTCTCACCTACTGAAGTCACCACAGCAGGGGCCCCCAGGCTCTAGAGACCATGTGAAAACTCAACAACTGGGGCTCTGGTGTGAAATCCCAGCCCTGCCGCTTACTAGCTGAAGTGTCTTGGGCATGTCATCTTTCTCATAGCCTCAGTTTCCCATCTGTAAAACACCACCACTGACTTCCCAGATGGATATCGAGATTTAAAATAACGCATATAATAAGGAGCTAGCTGGAACAGGAGAAACTTAACAGATGGTCAAGGGGAAAAAATAGTTAAGGAGAGGGTGGGAGGCAAACCATGAGAGACTCTTAAATACTGAGAACAAACAGGGTTGACGGGCAGTCGGGGAGAGGGGGAAATGGGTGATGGGCACGGAGGAGGGCACTTGTTGGGATGAGTACTGGGTATTGTATGGAAACCAACTTGACAATAAACTATAATAAAAACTTTAAAAAATATGCTTAAGTAAAAAAATAAGGAGCTAGCACGTAGTAGGCATTCAATCAACTGTAGAACTTCATTACTAATCCTCAGATACCCTTTCTTATTCCTTTTTAAACATTTTCCCAAGGACAGAGAACAGAATGTCCTATGGAAACATAATTCCCTTGGGGCTACAAATATTGCAGTATTAGTTAAGAGTTACGGGAGTCAAAATATTTTCCCTATTTATCACTGTTCTTTGAACAATGTGTTTCCAAAAAAAAAAAAAAAGCCCCATAATGACAACATCCTTCTAAAACTTTGTATTTTCCAGGGAGCACAAGCTAAGATACTCTAGATGCTAAGACAGGAGAAATCGCCAGCAAATCTTTACCCTGGATCACACGTACAAGGCACAAGGGTGCCCTCAGCCTAGGGTGCTCCAGCTGCTTCTGGCAGCAAGGCCCCCAGGCCCCCTGGAGTGTGGTCTGTGTTTGCATTCACTTTACCTGGAATTCTTATGCTCTCACCGGTCTGCCTGATAACATTCAAAGCTTTGTTCAAGTATCCGCTTTCCTGATAAGCCTTTCTAGACTTTTCCAAGCACCCTGGAGGGTAGGCCTTTGAATGTCCATAGCCCTGTTACAGTGCTTTTCCCATGGGGTGAGCAGGTGTAAGCGCCTAGCCCAGTTCCTAAAGAAAAAGGTCCTGGTCTTACCCTTCCTTGAATCCTCCCACACATGTCCTGGTAGACAACGGGAACTCATTTATTCAATATTTGAATAAATGCATAAATGAATCACTAAGACACAAATTTGGGTTAATGACCAAATCTATCAGTTACCGAGATAGAAGTCTGGGTCGTCAACTGCTTCATCTTTGAAATTTATTTGTTCTCAGCTCTAAAATGGAAATGTAAAGAGCTCAGAGGTTTTACAAAGCTTGAACGAGGAAAACGTGTAAAGGGCCCAGCACAGCACCTGGTACGTAATGTGCTCAGTAAGCAGCAGCACTTGTGTTTCATTTCCCATCCTCACTGCTCCTGCTGAATAGCTTCCCTAGAAAACGACACCACGATTAGGTTCCCTCTCAGTGCTGCTGCTGCTACCTAGAAATACAAATGGAGGGGCGCCTGGGTGGCCTAGTCGGTTAAGCGTCCGACTTTCGCTTAGGTCATGATCTCGCGGTTCGTGGGTTCGAGCCCCGCGTCAGGCTCTGTGCTGACTGCCAGCTCAGAGCCTGGAGCCTGTTTCAGTCTGTGACTCCCTCTCTCTCTGACCCTCCCCTGCTCACGCTGTCTCTCTCTCTCTCGCTCTCCTAGAAATAAACAAAACATTAAAAAAAAAAGAAATACAAATGGTGGTCTTTCATAAGAACACTATCCCAACATTATTTTTAAGTAGAAAATATCTGTGTACTGTTGGTGGGAATATAAAATGGGACAGCTGTTATGGAAGTTCCTCAAAATAATTAAAACTGAACTACTGGGGAGCCTAAGTGTCGGTTAAGTCAATTTAGCATCCAACTTCAGCTCAAGCCAGGGCCTCACGGTTCATGCCAGGCTCTGCAGGCAGCTTGGAGCCTGGAGCTCTGGGTCCTTGGTCTCCCTCTCTCTCTGTCCTTTCTCTGCTTGTGCTCTCTCAAAAATAAATAAACATTAAAAAAAACCCAAAACAACTAGAATTAGTATATGATCCAGCAATCCCACATCTGGATAGATCTCCAAGGAAAATGAAGTCACAGTCTCTAAGAGATATCTGTACCCCCATGTTCACTGCAGTGTTACACACAATAGCCAAGACATGGAAATAACCCATGTCCACGGATGGATGAATGGATATATATATAGTCTGTCATGTATAATATATGTTAAATGGTCTACTACATATAATGGAATATTATTCAGCCACAAAAAAGAAGGAAATCCTGCCATTTCAGACAACATGGATGAAACCCGAAGGCATTATACTAAGAAGTCAGACAGAAAGAGAAATATTCTGTAATCTCACTTCTATGTGGAATACAAAAAAGTCAAGCTCCCAGAAACAGAGTGGACTGGTGATTGCCAAGGACTGGGGAGTGGGGGAGATGGGGAGATGCTGATCAAAGGGTACAAACTTCCAGTTCTAAGATAAATAAGTTCTGAGGATCTAAAGGATAGCCCAGGGACTACAGTTAACAAAACTATACTATATGCTTCAGAGTTGCCAAGAGTAGACCTAATATGTTCTCACTACCACGACCACAAGAAAATAGTAGTAATGTGAGGTGAAAGATATGTTAACTAATCTTATCATGGCAATCATTTTACCATACATGTGTATCAAATCCTCATGTTCTACATTTTAAACTTACACAATGTTAGATACCAATCATGTCTCAATATGGCTAGAAGAAAGGTATCTGTTCCTACATACTCTGGCATTTCTCTCTGAATTCTAGATTCAGTATTTATCAGTTTCTGTAGAAGTATAGCATACATGGAATTTGTCTTCAAAATTGCTGATTAAAAAAATCATTTCCTTTCATGTATCTGTGTTCTGAGGATAAAAAGAGAAGATAGTATATGTCACAACTGTTGAAATGTTTCTAATAAATTCTACTGGTAAAAATAATCTTTAAGATTTAAATGAATAATTCAGTCCATGTGTGGTACTTAAACCAGAACTTTTCACATGGATAGCTCTTGGGAACAGTTATTCTTAACAAATTTAATGTTGCATTTTGTTGGTATTCTGATTTACTCAGCCTGGGTTAGTATTTTGTCACTTCCCCCCTCCACAGAATAGCTATTCTACTTTAGTGCTTAAAGGGAACTTTAATGGGGCGCTTTGAGTGGCTCAGTCAGTTGAATGTCTGACTTTGGCTTAGGTCACATTCATGAGTGTGAGCTCCACATCAGGCTTGCTGCTGTCAATGCAGAGCCTGCTTTGACTTCTCTATCCCCCTTCCTCTCTGTCCTTCCCCTACTCATGCATGTGTGCATGCACACGCTCTCTCTTAAAAATGAAAACATAAAAAAAAAACTCTTATCTTAAAAAAATGAATCTTTATTGTAATGCAAAATAAAATATAAAATTGTCAGAAATTTTCCAATCAAGAAAACAAAGTTGTCATTTTCCTACCACGCATGGATCCTGGGGTGACTAGGGCTCCTTCTGGATGAAGCAAAAAGTCTTCAACAAAGTATACAACGTCCTCCATGGCCTGCCCACCTAGCCTCCTCTCTGGCTCCCCTCTTCAGCCATGCTGAATTTTTGTTCCTAGAGGTCAATTACTCCTTCACCACCAGGCCTCTGAATGTGCTAATTACTGCCCTGCCTTCCCCGTTCACCCGACTGACTTCTCTCTATCCTGCATGTGTCGACCATAGTGAGTCTCCTTGCCATTGCTTCCAAGGGACCAATCACACTTGTAATTTATTGGAAGTCTCTTCTCTCCTACTCACTTCTCAGGTTGTCAATCCCATCAGGGCAGGGACCATGTTTAACTTCTTTATCTCTAAATTCCTAATCTAGCACATGCAATAAACTATGTTAGGCATTTAATAAATATCCTCTGAATAAATATATTTCGAGAAAAAGAATTTGACTATACTTTGGGACAGATCACTTCCCTAAGTTTACGGCTCTCAGTTTTCATTTACAGCAGCATTCAACATGGTTGGTTAACCATGACCTCAGCAAGGAAAGAGTTAAAAGAAAGGGTTAAAACGGCCAATCTGTTTTACTCACTTCCTGCTTATCCCTGGGAATCCCCTTAACCAAACTCCGAGCACAATATTCCTGAGATGTTCACTAATTAATGATGTTATTTTGACCCACTGACCCAAGTCAGTGAGTTAGGATGTACTAAGGCAAAAGCATTGCTTCAAGTAAACATGAAGATTCATGATGTACACCTGGTACCTTGTGGGAGGCTACACTCTAGATGGTCACTAAGTTTAAGCAATCAGCTCCCTTGAAGAACTCTGGACTGCAAAGACTTGAGTGGGCTTCCATAGGTGGAGGGAGAGAGGGAGAGAGGGAGACAGAGAATCTCTTGATTCTTGCACGCGAGAGAGCGAGCAAGGAAGCCTGTGTTGACCTTTCAAGTCTTAGTCTATGTAGATCATAAGACTATGTAGATCACAGTGTTGTTCCTATACTGTATCCTCTGCTTAATAAACCTTAGCTCGGAGTAGGACTTTATGTTGAATTGTGAGTCCTTGCAACTCATTAGTGGGTGGTCAGGGTACCCCAAACAGCTTCCTTCTTAAGCTGCTGCCCTTCCTTGAGGTCTGTGATACCACTCTTCATTTTCCTCCTACTTATTGCTGATTTTCTTTTCATCTCCTTTACTGGCATCTATCTTTACCAGACTCTAAATGCCATAGTGTCCTATAGCTCTATGCTGGCCTTCTTTTATCTTCACTTGCTTGTCAGATTATTTTCAGTTACAGTGGGTTTCGATACCATTTATATCACTGACTCTGAAGTATATTTCTCTGGCCAAACCTCTTCCCCAAACTCCACACCCATACCCAACTGTCTACTGGACATCCCCATTGGATGTCTACTAAGGACTTCAAACTTCTAAAAAGTTGTCTAAATCAGAGCTCTTGATTTCAGCCCAAACTGGTCTTTTTCTAGTTGTCCCCATCTTGGTCAATAATACCTCACACACTCAGTTGGTCAAGCATAAAAGCTAAAGGTCATCCTGGATTTTTTTCCTTCTGATCTCCCATTCTCCTTCCCATCCATACCAAGTATTTTTGATTTCTTTTAAGTGTTTACTTAGTTTTAGACAGAAAGCGTGTGAGCTGGAGGAAGGAGGCAGAGAGAGAGAGAGAGAGAGAGAGAGAGGGAATTCCAAACAGGCCCCATGCCTGGCTCATAGCCTGACAAGGAGCACGATCCCACATGAGATCACGGCCTGAGCTAAAAATCAAGTCAGATGCTTAACTGACTGAGCCACCCAGGTGCCTCTGTTCATTTTATTTCCTAAACAAATCTCTAATCCCTTCACTTCTTTCCATTGCTAACAGAGCATCTTAATCAAAATCACCACCATCACCATTTGCCTGGATTATCATAATTGGATTATTCTTTCTGCTTCTATGCTTGACTCTCTAATTCTCTATTCAGCAAAGTTATTTTTGTAAAAACCTACCTCAGTTTATATTACTGTGCTTAAAACCCTTCCATGGTTCCCATTATCAGAAGAGAATCAAACTCTCCATGTTTGAATTGGTTTGCAAAATACTCTGTGATTTGTCCCTTGCACACCACTTCAACTTCATCCAGTCGGACTCTCCCTTTGCTCACTATGCTCCAACCCCACTGCTCTTGCTCCTATCCTAGAAATATGGCAATAATCCTGTCCACGTCAAGGCCTTTGCAACCGCTGCCCACTTCTACACTTGGAACTAGTGTACACTGTATGTAGATCCTGTAAACACATTTTGTGCATTTAAGTGTACATGTTCTTAAAAATTAAAAAGATGACCACCCCAATAAAACTGTTTGTTAAAGCCAGAATGTGATATATCCCAACTTATCTGTTTCTTCAAAAACAGAAAGGAACTTACCAGTAACAAATGATAAGCCAGGTAGGCTTACCTCTAGGTTATCTCTAGGACAGTACCATTATTCATCTGGGTTCCTAAAAGTAATGGAAAAAAATAAAATATGTCCCCCAATTGAGTAGCCTTTATCTGAAATTTAACTCCAAGTACATCTGCTATTATTAAGGTGTACATAAATCTGTCAAATTAAAAAGTAGTGGTGGGGGGCACCTGGATGGCTCAGTTAAGAGTGGTTAAGCATCCAAATCTTGACCTCAGGTCAGGTCATGATCTTGCAATTCGGGAGTTCGAACCCTGAGTTGGATTCTGTGCTGATGGTACAGAGCCAGCTTGGGATTCTGTCTCTTCTCCTCTCTGCCCTTCCCCTGCTTGTGCTCTCTCTCAAAATAAACACTAAAAAAATTAAAAATTAAAGAGTAATGGGGAGACTGTTAAATTGTTGCACGTTAAAATGATCTGTGTGCACCACACCTCTCCAGGTGTCTGTACTCAACAATAATGACTACCACCTCCTGCATTTAAGAGAATTTTAACAGATGGGCCTGACCGAGTTACCAACAATGGGCAAGGGAATGAATGTTTAGTAGGATCTAAAAATTAAAGTTAAGGTTCTTCAACAGTCTACCTATGAATTTCCAAAAACCTGTGCCTTTCTGAAACACCTGAAGAATAATATGTCAATGCCTTCATCTTAAATCTGTACAACATTCCTGAATATGGATGGAAGAGACACTTTGAATACAGTGGTTTCAAACCTCTGCTGAACTGTGGGGGGGGGGGGCGGGGGGCA
>NW_027531999.1:4607807-4618027 GCF_008692635.1 Crocuta crocuta | reverse complement strand
GGGGGCGGGGAGGGGGGAAGTTTTATCAAAGAATTCTCTTCCTCACTTTTAAAATTCTCTAAATAGACACCTAAATTATTCTTGCACTGTTCAAATAAAACAAGATATTTACTTAAACTCTTCTTACTGGAGGGGGGTGCATATATCCTATATTTACTCTCTTTTCTTTTAATACATGTTTGGTTGGGGGCACAGAACCATTCTAGGCTTGTCAGAAGAATTCAATTATGCCCTTCACTGCCTGAGAGACACCCACATCCCTGCTGCCACATCCTACATTCCAGTGACTTATTTTGAGCTGTGGTATCTACCTCTCCAACTTATATTATTTACCATAAGACAGCAGTAATTCAACCATTTCCCCATTACTTTTAAATTTTATTTCCACCTTAAGAATACTAGATGTACACGGAGTTGAATTTCAGATAAAGGTTACTCAATTGGAGAATGCATTTTGTTTTTTTCTATTACTCTTAGAAACTCCATTGAATACCATGAAAATATCACAAAATACTTGATAGACTGATGTAGTTACTACATACAATATATGTAAGGATATAAAGTTGCATACCTACTTATATATGGTAAATATAACTGTATAAAAGCATACACAAAAACATACACCCTATATACTTATACTGTATAACATTACTATCCTGTAGAAGAGTATACTTACATTCATTCTTCATTTACTATGTGTGGAAAAGCTCTTCAGTTTTGACCTTTAGAGTGCTCGTCCATTAATAAGCACATACTCGGAACCTATGACACAAAGATGAACACAGCCCAATCCCTCTCCCCAGGAGGACATGCACAGAGTCACAGAAGATGCTCAGGAAGAGGAGTGTAGGGGGATACTGACTCCACCCAGGGGACTGGAGAAAGGCTTCCAGGAGGAGTTAACATTTTGATCCAAGTGGTGATTAACCGAATGAGTGGTCAAAAGGCCTTGAACATCCATTCCCATTCTAAATGGGACAGTGTACTAAATTTCACCTAACTGTATTCACAATATACTTGTGTACTTCGTCAGAAAGTGATCTTAGGCACATATTTGGATAACCGTCTGTTCATGGGACTTCAGTTTGCTCAAGTATGGTTCTAGTTTCCTCAGAGATTCCGATCAGAAAAATTTAAAAACTAGGAAAACAACAAATGGAAAGCTCTTCACTAAAACAGAAGGGTTGCTTCATTGGTTTCTTCCACTGAGCTCTGTGATAGGATAAACCCTCCCAACACGTAAGCACAACTGTTAATGCCTTTATACCCCAGCTGTTATCTTCAGCTCTGGGTAAATTCATGATAAGTCTGTGGAGCCAGTTTGAAGGCAATTTGTTTGAAGAGGAAGCCTTTTTCTGACTCAGTGGAGATTAAGCCCTCCAATCTGAGTTTGCTGAAGCTATAATGCCAAGCAAGGGTCACAGACCAGAACAATATGTACATTAAGATATCTGACATGCAGCAATCCTCACAGAACAGAGAGGAGAAACATTTTGAAGGTGAAACTCATGTCTGTCTCCTTTAAACCAAACTGAGATTTACTAACTTCTCAGCAAACTACTATATTACATTGGATCACTAAGGGGCTAGGAAAGAATAGCAATTGCCTTAAATTATTAGATAGGAAGTTAATGATTTAATTTCCTGCCCCCAACCCAAATGCATGTTGGTATTTGAATTTTTTTTCTAATTTAAATTCAAGTTTGGGGCGCCCGAGTGGCTCAGTCAGCTAAGCATCCAACTTTAGCTCAGGTCATTATCTCATGGCTTGGGAGTTCCACCCCCACATCAGGCTCTGTGCTGACAGCTCAGAGCCTGGAGCCTGCTTCAGATTCATATTCTCTCTCTCTCTCTCTCTCTCTCTCTCTCTTTCTGCTCCTCCCTCACTCAGGCTCTGTCTCTCTCTCAAAAATAATCATTAAAAAAATAAAAGTAAATAAATTCAAGTTAGTTGGGCCACCTGCGTGGCTCAGTCGCTTAAGCGTCCGACTTCAGCTCAGGTCACAATCAAGCAGTTCATGTTCAAGCCCTGCATCAGGATCTCCACGGTTAGTGTGGAGCCCATTTTGGATCCTCTGTCTCCCTTTCGTGCACACACGCACACACTCTCTCTCTGCCCCTGCCCCCCTCTCGCTCTCAAAAATAAACATTTAGGGGCTCTTGGGTGGCCAGTCAGTTAAGTGTCTGACTCTAGCTCAAGTCACGATCTCATGGTTCGTGAGTTCAAGCCCCACATGGGGCTCCCTCCTGTCAGCACAGAGCCCACTTCAGATCCTCTGCTCCTCCCAAGTCCCCATGCATGCATGCACTCTCTCTCAAAAGTAAATATTTAAAATACAAATAAACATTGGGCTGCCTGGGTGGCTCAGTCAGTTAAGTGCCTGACTTCAGCTCAGATCATGATCTCACAGTTAGGGAGTTTGAGCCCTGCGTCAAGCTCTGTGCTGACAGCTTAGAGCCTGGAGACTGCTTCAGCTTCTGTGTCACCTTCTCTGTCCCACTCCTGCTCACGTTGTCTCTCTCAAAATAACAAACATGAGGAAAAGTTAAAGAAAAAAGTAAACATTTAAAAAATAAATTCAAGCTAGTTAACCGACCAAACACCTTTTGGATGCTGACTATATAGACTTGAATCTATGTCTGTGATTTTACATCAACAGTTCTTAACCCTATCAGTTTATGCCTCTTTTTTTCATGTCCAATATTTTACAGCTCTTCCTTTACTATGCTGGCAGAGTACTTACAGAAGACACATTTACATATATAATTTCAGAAAGATCAATATAACATTCAAATTATATAAAGGAGAAATAAAAGGAAAACAACGTATAATGAAACATGATGTCAGTAGGTGAATATTTGGCACAATTCACTAGAAGACATGATGAGAAAGATGCTTACATCTAAACTTGAGGGTTGAGAATGCATCTATTACAAATAGAATGTGAAATCCCTCTCAATCAAGTTCTGAGCTAAGCAAAATAAAATTTCCCCACAATTTATGTACAGTTACATTCCTGGAAAGTTCAGTATACATTAAAACTGTGGGAAAATTTTTATTTGTACATAATACAGAGTTTGGTTTTAGGTTCAGATCACTGTAAACTCCCTAGAGGGCATTCATTAGAAAATGTGGGCTACAAGTTTTTACTGTGCATAACTATTCCATGCACTGCTGACCAGATCAGAATGCATCAGGACGG
The DNA here is from genome assembly GCF_008692635.1 of Crocuta crocuta. Lineage (NCBI taxonomy): Eukaryota > Metazoa > Chordata > Mammalia > Carnivora > Hyaenidae > Crocuta > Crocuta crocuta. Next base: position 4,614,824 of record NW_027531999.1, on the reverse strand, counting down.
TTCTCCCTCCAGACTTGTAAGTTATGGCCTAAACTTCCCCTCACGTTTCCAAAATTCCCCCTAGGGGGCAGTACTGCTCCTAATGAGAACCACTGTTCTCCAAAGAGAAGGCATGTTGGTGGGTAGATGTCCCGTGTGCAAAGCAGAATCTCGTATCTCTCCTCTTGCCTGATACTCAAAGAGTTCTGGCATATAGAAAAATAAATATCTTTATATCAAAATATGGAATCCAAACTGCTTTAGATGAAACTGAATACCAAAAAGGGGTCAAGGAATTCCACAAAAGACCACTTAGCACCTAAAAAACATTTGTTACAGGACCTTTCTTGGGTGATAGAGGATGCTTGTCAACTTCTTCAGAAACAGGCATCAGAGGCAGGATTTAGGGGGCAGGAGATACAGGGTGAAAGGGTAAGGAATAAGGACAGTGAAAAAAGTAACTGGAGAAACTTCACAGGAAAGAGAGTTCAATATTTGGCACAAGACAGACTTTGGTTCTCATCATTTACTAATAATTTGGTTCCTCTGTCATTTACTATGCACAATTCATTTCATCACAATTTTTCATATGTAAACTGGAGGACCATGGTATTCCATACCACTGTTAGAATAACCAGGTGAAACATAATATGTAAAGTACCAGGCACATAGCAAAAGTCAGTTGAAGTTAGCGGTCATTATTTTTTGAAAGTTTCAAATGCCACTTGGCCCTAGAGTTCAGATAGATTTGAGATTTGGAATAAAAATGTTACTAGATAGAAGCAGAGTAAAATTCTAAGTTACTTTTTGGATATTCTGTTTCAATTTCCTCTTTTAAAATATCATACTATAGATAATAAAGGTAAATCTAAATTGTTTCCTTATTGTAAAAAAAAAGTAATCTTTAAGAAACCCTGAATGGTTATAAATAAGGCTGATTATCTGTAAGATGTTTCAGAAAAGGACTTTGCATTTCAAACTTTTCAGGAAGAAAGATAGATTTGCCAAACCACTATAACTTTAAATCACAAACATGTATTACAGCTGAAATTCCCAGATTGTAATGGTCGTCTTGATATTTGGTCCTCAATACATCAATATTTACATCGTAATGAGCATTTTATACGGGGTCCCAAGCAAACTGGCTTTATGATCATACTTGAGAAATGAAGAGTGTGACAGAAAAATCACATGTTGTAGCAAAATTTTATACACAATGTTCTTTTCTGAGGGCAAATCAGTAGCTAATGTCTACCAATCAAGGACAGTACACAATGAGAGGTCTGTGTAGGAGAACACAGTACGTACCTCTTTGAAGTCTAAACCAATTCTAGGGAGATTTTTGAGCACCTGAAATGGTATGAAGACTCCTGACAGGTAATTCAATTAATATCTGTTGAATGAATATGTGAAGCTGAGTGCTGACAGGGAAAAGCATGAGAAATACATTCTCCTTTATACATTAAACAATGAAAAATACACACTTTAGTAATCTTTATTATTATGCTTATATAAGAACACAAGATCTACCCTCTTGACAAATTTTTAAGTATACAATCCAGTGTTGTTAACTGTGGGCATTATGCAGTAGAGTAGATCTCTAAGACAGATTTTGCAGGACCAAAACTTTGTACTCTTTGACAAATACAATAATCTTTCAAACCGCTAATGCCAGTGCTGATTTATGACTAATAGAAGATTTAGAGAAGTTATTTTTTTCTTAGCATACATTTCTTGTGAGATTATAAAAATCAATATAATTTTTGGGAAAGCGATTTGGTTACATGTATCAAATACATAAAACTGCTTAAGATCTGGTAATTTCCTTTGGGGAAACGTATCCCTAAGAACAGCTAATGTATCCCAAACAGCAGGTTTTATGCAGCACTTTCTATGAAGCGGGAATTACCCCAACAACTCCAGGTCACATTGCTACAGAGTAGAGGATCCAGAATTTGCACCAGGCACTGTGGTTCCCAAGTCTGTGCTCTGGCAACTTTTGCGGTCTTAGCTGGGAGGTCTACTGTGGCATTGTTTGTAACAGGAAGAGTTTAGAAACAAACTAAATGTCCACCAGTAGGGTAGATGTTAAATAAACACTAGGATTTCCACTGATAGGACACAAAGCAGGCATGAACATCAAGTTTTAGAAATAACATGTTTGCATGGACAAACAAGATAACTGGCTTAGTGTGAGGGGGAAAGGCACGGAACAGTACACAGTGATTTTAGTCTACTAAATGTTTCCTTTGTATGGTGAAGTTTTAATCTTCTTCTCGGTGCTTTGCTGTATCTTCCAACTTTTCTAAATGAACTTGAATTCCTTTTGTACTCAAAAAAAGTAACAAATTTCTCTCTAGGTCAGCACAGCCCAATCAACATACAATGCAAGCTGCAGAATTTAAAACAAAATGTTGTAGTAACCATAACCACATTAAGAAAAAAGAAACAGGTGAAATTTTTAAATATTTTAACCTACAGTTCTAAATTATTTCAACACGTGATCATTTTTAATGAAGGATTTTACTTTTTTGTATGAAGTCTACAAAATCACTTTTAGCACATCTCAATTCTGTCTAGTCACACTCCAACTCCTCAATAGCCAGGTGACTAGTGGCCACCATACCGTCAACAGAGCTACAGATCCTTGGCACAGGCTATATTTGTCAAATGGGCCCAGACTGTGGTCTGAAACCTTCCACCAACAACCTCAGTCTCCTTATAACCACCTACAGCTGTGTCAAACTGCTTCTTTTAAAGAGCAAAGAGATCTGCTAGGGAGATGCAAGGCTCTGTATTTGAATTCTCTAATACCTACTGGCTGTGATCTTCGGCAACTAACTTCCCTGTGCTTCACTTGATGTGTTTTGTAAACAAGGATAACAATACCTACTCAGAGTTGGGGAGATTGAAATAATGGATTAAAATACATAATGCATGGAAAGCACTGAATAAAAAGACTTTTATAATCTACTTGCCTTTCGCAACTTTCTTTATTCAGATAAAGTAAAGGTTAGACTTAGGAGGTTAAGATTCTTAAAAAAGAGACGGTGGAAAATCTCATTTTAAATGGTCGTCAAACTAGAAAAAGGAATACTCATGCACTGCTGGGAATGCAGACTGGTGCAGCCACTCTGGAAAACAGTATGGAGTGTCCTCAAAAAGTTAAAAACAGAACTATTCTACTATCTACTCATTGCAGTACTGGGTATCTACCCAAGGAATACAAAAACACCAATTCAAAGGGATACATGTATCCCCATGTTTATAGCAGCATTATTTGGAAGATATGGAAGCAACCCAAGTGTCCATCAATAGATGAATGGATAAAGAAAACATGGTGTATATATATAATGGATATTATTTGGTCATAAAAAATGAAATCGTGCCATTTCAAGGACATGGATGGAGCTACAGAGTAGAATGCTAAGCAAAATAAGTCAGAGAGAGACAAATACCCCATGGTTTCACTCATATATGAAATTTAAGAAACAAAAGAGTAAGGGAAAAAAAAGAGACACAAACCAAGAAATAAACTCTTAATTATAGAAAACTGATGGTTACCAGAGGCAAGGGGGTGGGGAGGGAGTGGGTGTGGTGGTGTGCAGGATAGGTGAAACGGGGTGATGGGAATTAAGAGTACACTTGTGACGAGTACCAGGTGATGTATGGAATTGTTGAAGCACTATATTGTATACCTGAAATTAATATGACACTGTATGTTAACTGAAATTAAAATAGAAACTTAAAAAGCCAGAAAGGAGGAAAGAGAGGGAAGGAATGAGAAAGAAAGAAGAAAAAGTGGGAGCAAAAAATATTCTAGAACTAATTTTGGGTGGTGTGGAAAGGCTCATTGGAGAAATCTACAATAAATACATTTGTTCTTTAAAGGGGGCTACCTAGTGGCAGGCAATGAATGGCACACAGCTTTGCTGGCTTCACTCAGTAAACATTCAATTCACTGAATAAACATATAAATTACTGAATATGTGCCAGCAACATATTAGACAAAGAGGGTAGGAGTGAGGAAAAAAAAGAAAAAAGGGTGGTGGTGGTATGTTGACTTAACTAAATAGAGGAATGAATGAATACACCAATGAATATTGTACCTTTTCTAATTTTTCTCAACTCAGGTGTCAGTTGAGTTGCCTCTCTTGTTTCACCTAAGATTTTACTAGGACATTAGGTAATGGGGTTTCCTCCAGAGGCTCAGCTGAAATATGGTCAGCGTACTATGGCCAAATGTGGGCAAAGTGTATAAGTGTGCTCAACTTCTGGGTGGGTTTCAAACATTTCAAAATAAAAATTGAAAAAAGATCACCAATTATAATGGAAGGTCATCATCATGATGCTTTTAAAGCATCATTATTTATGATACATCATCAAAAACTGTACAGAGGCTCCAAAGAGGTGAAGAACTAAGAAAAACTCCCGTAACCAAGAGATGAAATACTATAAAACAACCAATTTACATCCACAGATCTTGTCAATGCACAGAAATATGTAATGAGATCATGTGAATTGAAGAAAAAAGCAGAATAGATCCATGATTACAACAACAATATACATGATATATATTTACAAAAACTGAAAATGTATTCAACCGGGTAGGAATACTACTTTCTCTTCTAGGTAGACTGTCCATGTTTTTAATAAATAAATAACACGTATGGTAAATGCTGTTTGCTAAGCAAAGCTTATCCTACACCAGAGGGCAGACAGCTGGGAAAACTGCCTAGTCTAGTGAAAAGAGTACCAAGAAATGAGCACTGGTTTTCCATGCTCATGATAACAGGCAGTGATACAATGTAGAGTTTTAACCTGCCACTTGGAAACGTTTTCCTAATCTGACTAATTATTCACAACAATATATGCAACACATTTGACCACTAGTGTCAGAATTTAGTTTTACGTGATAATTTCCCAGTCTTTTCGCCACAAGGGTGCACACAAAGTAAAATTAAGCCTGCTGGCTTTCACTGTTACTGTGGTCTGATGCCATGCAAGATGGATCAGAATAGCTGGCTCACATTAAGAAGAAGATTCCCCAATTTTCCTTCAAAGCACTTTGTGCTGGAGAACATAAAAACCTGCCAAATCACTTAGTACTTAAAATTAACACTCTCATCACCTTGGGGTTTAAATGATGACTGAACAATAACTCAAGATAGTTAGGTTCTATATTTGCTTCATTAATATAATGAGTATTCTTAGATCTTTTAAAACTGCTCTTCTCTAGCCCTAGGGGAAAAGGATTTCAAAAGGCTGAATATATATGCTGATTCAAGATACGATTTCTCACACATCCAACCTCTGTAATTTGAAATTATAGAGCAATATAGAGGAATTCTGACACCAACTCATTGGCAATGTTGTTTAAAAATAAAGGTACCCTTACGCACATGACCCAGGATTTTTATTTTGCATTGCATATAAGTAAATTTGTATAATAGGTCTTCTTTAACATAAAACCCAGGACTTGATTTTTTTGGAAAATGATTGAGAATATGGTAATTAAGAAACACTCCTTGGCTCAAAACCTCAGAGCTAAAACCTAGGTAGAGTTTCAACATATCTTAGGAAATATCTTATGAAGAGTGGAGATCCAAATTGCATAAGCTTGACAAAACTTTTTAATTTTTTTTTAAATGTTTTATTTATTTTTAGGAGAGAGAGAGAGAGAGAGAGACAGCGTGAGCAGGGGAGGGTCAGAGAGAGAGGGAGTCACAGACTGAAACAGGCTCCAGGCTCTGAAGTGGCAGTCTGCACAGAGCCCGACGCGGGGCTCGAACCCACGAACCACGAGATCATGACCCAAGCGAAAGTCGGACGCTTAACCGACTAAGCCACCCAGGCGCCCCAAACTTGACAAAACTTTTGACTTAAGCATTAAACTTTCAGGTAATCTCTTTAGGGGTACCAATATAAGAAGATTAAGAAATAACAATGTCTGCTAAAAGTATTTACCTTCTCCCCCAAATATCTAAGCCTTTAAGTAGAATGGTTTGAATGCCATCCTGGTTATAAAATCTACCACCTGGTGATCTTGAGCAAAATACTTAATAGCTCTCTGATTTAAATTTCCGGTTTATAAAAATGAGGCTTAATATTTAATATATAGTTTCTAAATTAATTAAATGATAAACATGAAAATGCTAGTCTGAATCATTGCTAACGTATATTAACCAGCAATTGCTTTATTCAAATGGATAATTTTAAAACAGCCTCTGATCAGTGTCTTAGCCACTTTTTTGCATAGCTTTAAGCCATAGGGCTAATTACACATGACACAAATCTTACCAATTGTACTCTTTAACATTAAAAAGAACTTACAGAAGTGACGGTTTCGCATCACTTTAAGTCATAGGACTAATTATACATGACCGAAATCTCTCCAACAGAACTAGTTCAGCTTAAAAGAGACTTGAAAAAAATACTAACAGTCCAGACCATATTTAAAGAAGCCAACAAGAAGGGAAAGCCGCGATGGATACAATGAAGACTTTAACAGAAGTTTATTTACCAAGAAAAACTAAAATACACATCCCAAGCAACCAGTGCCTGCGAGATCGAAAAAAGAACGCCATTAACATGTAGGACGCAATGACACTGAATGACAGCAGAGACGTTTAGGAAAATTCAGGTCTTCCTATCACTGCCCTGACACAGTAACCCAACACAACACACAAAAGCAGAAAACAACCAACGAGCAAGCCACTGGTCTACCCGCGTGGAGCTCCTCTGGGCAGCTTCAGGGAAAGGGTTCAGGAAGCCAAGGCATATTTAATGAATGAAAGCGAGGACTGAGGGTTTGGGAAAGTGCACGAGATAGACCCTACCTTTCACGGATTTCCCAATACTGTATAAACGAGTGATAGAACTGTAGTTTTGGGCCACGCTCTTCAAAAACTCTTCCATGTCCTTCTGGTGGTGGTAGCCGAAATCCAGCGTGGCTACCAAAGGCAGCAGCAGCCCTAGCCAGAGGCGGGCGAAGTCCATTTTCTAGAGACAAATAAAAATAACAAAGCTGAGAACAGA
>NW_027531999.1:4505769-4607753 GCF_008692635.1 Crocuta crocuta | reverse complement strand
TGAGAAAAGATAAAGGGGGGGGGGGGTGGCGAGGCTGTGGACGTCACTAGCTCGGCTCAGCACTCCAATGTCAAGTCTCCTGACACTACGGCTCCCTGCTTCCAAGGAGGTAAAAGTTGGAAGCGGCACCTTCCGGAGTTGGTGCAAGCGGAGCACCGGCAGCTCCCANCCCCCCCCCGCCCGCCCCTCCCTCACCTCCTCTCCCTCTCCTCCGAGAGTCGCCGCGGCAGCTGCGGCAGCTGCTCCGGGCTCCGCACGCCCTGGACCTCACCCCTGCCCAGGCGCGCACCACCACCCGCCGCCCCCAGCCAGCCGGGGCGCGACATTATAGCCGGCTGGGGGACGGGCGCAACTCAGGCCCCAGCCCCCGGGGCNGACCGCCTGTCGCGGCCCCGGGCTTTAGCAGCGTCACGGATTGGAAGTGTGTCCTCTCCTGGGCCAGGGCTCCAGCGAGGGGCACGCGGGCGTTTGGGTGTCTCCAGCTGTTGTGAGTTTACAGCTAAGAGCTGGGCCTGTAGCTCATCTGGACCTCCACGTGGCTCTTAGCATCTCTTGAGCCCTAGGGAACTGCGCCCCCAGCTGTGTCAGGCTCCCCAGTCATGCTCTGAGGACGCGTGGGATTTAAGACTGAAGAACGCAGGTGTGTAGAAGTTTTAAACTGCCAAGTGTAGAGTACAGGAACATTTCTGACAAATTACTTGGTGTATGAGATTGACTAGGTTAAATTTAAAACTGGAAGTCACGCGGAAGAAAGCAGAGCCCCTGTTTGTGAATCCAACACTCCCTCCACCAATACTCCCTAGGCCAATATCAGTTCCCTCTTCCTAAAATGCTTCTTTCTGGAAGAGTGGGCTGGTCTACATTTGCACTAGGAATAACAAATATTTCACCAAAGCCCGAGAGGCAGTTCGTGGTGTGGGCAAAGACCTCACACACCTGTCACACGTCACCTTGCAGAGTAGTTGGAGATTTGTATCAAGGGTCCAGTGAGTACAAACAGCTTGAAAACCACTCGTTTGGGAATAACGTTTCTCTCTAACAGGTTAAAAATAGTAGTGCCCCACTCAAGACTAACTGAACAGAATTTCTCTTGGTAAGGCCCCGGGAAGGATATTTTTTAAAAAGTGCCTTGTGTGAATCAAATATGCAGTCAGGAGCTGAAAACCGCTATTGATTTGCCTGCCTCTTCTTTGTCACAGATAGAGATACTATTGTAGAATTGAGCTTTTAGGAACAATGAGGCCTCCTGTGATTCCCAGGCAGCAGGGCGGAGACACACAAAACCTAAGACTACAGCGGCACACAGTTTGGGTCCCAATCACTTGCTCTGACTCTTCAGAGGTTGTGTTAACTCACTGTGCCTTAGTTTCCTGGTCCGTAAAATGGAAATAATAATTATACCTACCTAATTGAAGTTGGCAGGCACATTGTAAGAACTGTGTGAGGTGTTTATTCAGTAATTTAGTTTAATTCTTAAGTCTTTAAATAGACTTCAGGGGCACCTGGGGGGCTCAGTCTGTTAAGCCCCTGACTTTTGATTTGGCTCAGGTCATGATCTCAAAGTTGTGGGATGGAGGACCTCCTTTGGCTCCTCACTAGGCGTGGAACCTACTTCAGAGAGGGATTCTCCCTCTCTGCCCCTCCCCAGTGCATGTACCTGAGTGCATGATCTCCTTCCCTCTCTCTCTCTCTCAAAAGAAAACAACAAAAACAGCAATAAAACCAAAAAAAAAAAAAAACAACCCAGACTTCTATGAGTTGGAAAACCTTAATAAGACATTGTTGGGGTTTGATTGGATTTAAAAAAAATTTTTTAAGTTTGTTTTTGAGAGAGACAGAGACAGCATGAGTAGGGGAGGGGCAGAGAGAGTCCCAAGCGGGCTCCGAACTATGAGCCCGGTCTGGGTCTGGAACTCACGAAACAGTGAGATCACAACCGGAGCTGAAACCAAGAGTCAGAGGCTTAACTGACTGACTCACCCAGGTGCCCCTTTAGTGGATTTTTTTTTAAGTATGCAGCAATTATTATGCTGAATGTGACTTCTCGATGGCTTTAAAGAGGTTCTTTCACTGTTGTTTATTGACTAAGAGGTTTCAAAGAGGTAGAATAGGGTTGATAAGGTTACATTTAGGCAAAGTTACTATAATAATGAGAAAGGGAGCTTTCCAGGAACAAAGTGAACGCTTGCTGCTCTGACTCTAGAAATGACACATTTGTTATAGAAGAAAGTAGCAGTTACAGGATTTCCTTCAGTGGTACTGTGGCTGGAGACTGGAGAAATAGTGCGTCTGCCAATACTGGGGTGGAGATTGCAAAGACTGTTGTTCCAGAAAAACAAAGAGGGTAAGTATAGTTGAAATTACTGCCCTTGAGGTTCACAGTAGGTAGGAAGGGAAGCAAATTCAGGGAAGAGCCGAATTCAGGAAGGTAGAGAGTACAGAGGATTGAGGGCTGACGTTCTAAAACCTAGGGACTCAAAGTGTGGTCCAGGAACAGCACTGACATCACCTGGAAGATTGTTTTTAAGACAGACTCCCTGGTCCCACTACAGGCTTACTGAATCAGAACATGAATTTTAATAAGATTCCAGATAATGCACATGTACATTCAAATGTGATTTGCACTGGTTTAGGGGTTGCAAAGGCTTAGTGTTAGAGTGCAGCAAGAAATAAAGTTAAATAGAAGATTGGTCTAATAGAGTAAAACACTAAAGTATAAGATTTCAAAGGTGATCTTTCTTTCTTTCTTTCTTTTTTAAGTTTATTTCTTTATTTTGAGAGAGAGGAAGTGAGCAGGAGGGGCAGAGAAAGGAGAGGATCCCTAGCTGGCTCTGCGCTGTCAGCTAAATGCCCCCTCCACCCCAAGGGCTCGATCTCATGAACTGCAAGATCAAAACCCGAACTAAAATCAAGCTCAACTGACTGAGCCACCCAGGTGCCCCCAGAAGTGATCTTTCTAAGCATGACACCACTAACAGTAAAATCACAATAAAAAGGCTGATCATTTGATGATATAAAAATGCATACTTTCTGTAAAGGAAAACTCACATAAATGTTACCAGAAAAATTACAAACTGGAAGAAAGAATTACTAGTTCTTACAAAATCAAGAATGGACAAAAGACATTTAATTTGCAGTTTGCAAAAGCAGTAATACAAATGGCCAATAAACACAGTAAAAGTTACCAACCTGGTTAGCAAATCAAAGAATTTACAAATTAAAAGGACAAAGTAGTATCAGGTTTTACTTTTCACTAAGATTTAATGTTTGTTTATTTTTGAGAGAGAGAGAGAGAGCATGCACGTGCAAGTGAGCCGGGTAGGGGAAGAAAGAGGCAGACAGAGGATCTGAAGCAAGCTCTGTGCTGTGAGCGCAAAGGCTGATGTGGGGCTTGAATTCACAACCACCCAGGTGTCCCATCACTAAGAAAGATTTAAAAGATGGATAGTACTTGGATAAGATCTGAGGGAATGTCATTTTTGCGGTTTAAATGGTACTACAAATTGATACAGCCCTTATGGAAAACTATCTGGGAATAGACATCAGTATTTAAAATATGTTCTACATGGGACACCTGAGTGGCTCAGTCGGTTAGGTGTCTGACTTGATTTCGACATAGGTCATGAGCTCCCAGTTCATGAATTTGAGCCCCACGTTGGGCTCTGTGTTGACAGCATAGAACCTGCTTAGGAATCTCTCTCTCCTGCTCTCTTCCCCTCCCCTGCTCCTGTATGCACTCTCTCCCTCTGTCTAAAAAATAAATAAATAAACTACAAAAGGAAAGTACATTCTTCCTTTCTAGAAATTTAAGCTATTCAGGTAATTTGAAGAAGTGCTGAGTTTATGTATGTTAGGATCTTTATTAGCACAGCTGTTTTTAATTGTGAAAAAGTAGGTAACTGTAAATGTCAAATAATAGCAGATTGATTATATCAGTGGTTCTCAACTGGGGCGATATTGCCCACAGAAGGCATTTGGCAGTAGCTGGAAGCATTTTTGATTATCATGACTAGGGGGATGTTGTTATTGGCATCTAGCAAGTAGAGGGCAGGGATTCTGTAAAACATCCCACAATGCACAGTACAACCCCTACAATAAGTTATCTGGCCCAAATGTCAACAATGCTGAGGTTGTGACACTCTGGCTTAGGCAAAGAATATTAGAGTCATAAGATAAGTTATTTTTCAGCCATAATAATGGTGATGTAGATCTGTGTTTATTGGCTCAGAACGACAAATCATTGAGTGGCAAAAATCAGATTATAAAAGCAAAATGTATAGTAAGATCCCATCTTAGAAAATAAACAAAAAAACCTATTCCTAACAAAAAGTTTAAAAGGTTACAAAAATGCTGCGTGGTATGCCCTGGATTGCAGTGTTTTGATTCTCTCTTTTGAATCTTTGTATTTTCTGAAAGAATTTTCCAGCGAACATGTGTTACTTCTTTCACAAAAACAAGGCATTTTCATCTAAAAGCAGACCAGAGCAAGAAGCACAGAAACATTAGAGGTGAACAGTGCTGAATGAATACAGTATATAAAACTTCTCTGGACTGTGGGTGCTTGGGTGGCTCAGTCAGTCAAGCATCCGACTTCGTCTCAGGTCATAATCTCACACATGGTTTCTGGGTTCAAGCCCCAGCACAGAGCCTGGCACCGCTTTGGATTCTGTGTTTCCCTCTTCTCTCTGCCCCTCCCTTGCTCATGCTCTGTCTATCTCTCTCTCTCTCTCTCTCAAAAATAAACATTAATTCTTTGGACTAAATTATAGAATTGAAGAAGGCACTGGAAATGGGATATGAAGGAATTGAAAAGCAAGGATGGTAGATCAGTCCTGCTCAAAGATACTGAAGTTCCCTGGATTTGTGGCAGGAATTGGACAGAAAGACTATAGCTAGGGGCTAAATACCTCAACCGAGGTCAAGAAGAATGAGAAGTGTAACTAGACTTTGTAATCTTTAAGCTTTCTTTTTTTCTTCTTTCAAAAGTTTCAAAAGAAAATTTGAACAACATAAAAGAAATTTCGGAAGTCTACAGCTTCCACTTACCCAGAAACAACCATTCTTAAAAATAAATTTAGGTATCAAGCAATCCTCTAATGTTGCATAGTAGTTTCTAGTTCACTATTATATAAGGTGCACTCAAAAACATTGTCTAGAGCTAAATCTTTGGGCACCTCCTTATCTTCTCAGGGTCAATACTTAGATAAGCAATTGCTAGGTAAAAGAGCATGTACATTTTTAAGGTTTGTAAATATGCAGCCAAGTTATTTTCCTAGCAAATGTCAAAAGTATAATTTCAAAATGTTGAAAAATAATTCTCATACAAATACAGTTAAACATAGGTCAAGTTTTTATTGAGAAAATCAGCAGTAAACAAAGCTGATTTAAAGAAAGGTAAGAGAAGGACATCTGAATGGCTCTTGATTTTGACTCATGCCATGATATCATGGTTCCAGTGATCAGGCCAAGTTTTGGGCTCCACGCTACCAGTGAGGGCTTGCTTGGGATTCTCTCTCTCTCTGACCCTCCTCTCTCTCAAAATAAGTAAACTTAAACAATTTTTAATAAAATTTAAAAATAAATAAAGATAAGAGAAATAATGTATATACATCAGTTTAAAAAATACTGAAGTCATTCTAAATTACTGCTAAATTAGATATAAATCTGATTAACGTCCTATAGAACAATAAACTATAACTTTTGGTGCTGTCTTTCTTGCAAAACAGAAATTATTATAATCTTGCCAATTTTCTACAAGCTACTACCTTAGTTTCTTTTTTTAAAGACAGGTTTTCCCTTGTGTCTGTTAAAAAATTAAATCAATAATTAATAACCTTCCAAAACAGTAAATGCCAGGCCCAGGTGGGTTTACTGGTGAATTCTACCAAACATTTAAAGAAGAAATTATACCAATCTTCTACAAACTCTTTCAGAGGATGGAAGCAGAGGGAACACTTCCTAACTCATTCTCTGAGGTTAGCATTACTCTAATACTAAAACCAGATAAAGACATTATAAGACTATAGGCCAATCTCTTTCATGAATATAGATGCAGAAATACTCAACAAAATAATATTAGATCAAATCCAAAGAAGTATAAATAGAATTATACATCATGATCAATAGGATTTAACCCTGTTACGCAAGTCTAATTGAACATTCAAAAATCAATTAATGTAATCCATCACATCAATGGACTAGAAAAGGAAAAAACCACATGATCATATCAATAAATGCAGAAAAAGCCTTTGACAAAAGTCAACCTGTTGATTCACAATAAAAACTTTCAGTAAACTAGTAATAGAGGACAGCTTTCTCAACCTCATAAAGACTATCTACAATAAAACCTGTAACACATTATTCTTTTTTTTTTTTTTTTAAATTTTTTTTTTTTTTTTAAATTTTTTTTTTTTTTTTAAATTTTTTTTTTTTTTTTAAAAGTTTTTTGTCAAATTAGTTTCCACATAACGCTCAGTGCTCATCCCCACAAGCGGCCTCCTCCATGCCCATCCCCCCTCCCCCCACATCCATCAGTCCTCAGTTTTTGTCAGCATTCAAGAGTCTCTCATGGTTTGCTTCTCTCCCTTTCCCCCACCATTTCTGCCCTTCTTCTCCCCCTTGTTCCTCCGTCAATTTCCTCCTAATCCTCCTATACGTGCAAACGTATGATATTTGTCCTTCTCTGCCTGACTTATTGCGCTCAGCATAACACCCTCAAGGGCCATCCATGTTGCTACACATGGCCAGAGTTCATTGTTTCTCATTGCCATGTAGGATTCCATGGTATAGATAAACCACATCTTCTTGATCCATTCATCTGTTGATGGACACTTAGGCTCTTTCCATGTTTTAGCTATTGTGGAGAGTGCTGCTATGAACATTGGGGTACATGTGCTCCTATGCATCAGCACTCCTGTATCCCTTGGGTAAATTCCTAGCAGTGCTATTGCTGGGTGATAGGGGAGTTCTATTGTAAGTGTCCTGAGGAACCTCCACACGGTTTTCCAGAGGGGCTGTACCAGTTTACATTCCCACCAACAGTGTAGGAGGGTGCCCGTTTCTCCACATCCTCGCCAGCATCTAGAGTTCTCTGATTTGCTCATTTTAGCCACTCTGACTGGCGTGTAACACATTATTCTTAATGGTGAGAAACTCAAAGCTTTTTCACTAAAATGAGGAACAAGGCAAGGATGTCCCCTCCCACTACTCATTTTCAACATTATACTAGAAGTCCTTGCAAATGCAATGAGAAAAAAAAAAAGAAAAGCAAACGCATACAATTGGGACAGAGATATAAAACCGTCTTAAACAAAACATGGATCTAGACACAGACTTTATACCCTTTACAAAAATTCATTCAAAATAGGTCATAAATCTAAATGTAACACTTATAAAGCTATAAATCTCCTAGAAGATAACATAGAAGAAAGCCTAGATGATCTTAGGTGTGGCGATGTCTTTTGAAGTACACCACCAAAGACGGGAATCATGAAAAAAAATAATTGATAAGGTGGACTTAATTAATATGAAAAACTTTTGTTTGGCAAAAAGACAATATCAAGAGAACTAGAAGACAAGATACAGGTTGAAAGAAATTATTTGCAAATACATATCTGATAAAGGATTGTTATCCAAAATTCGACAATAAGAAAAACTGATTGAAAAATGGGCCAAAGACCTTAACAGAAATTCTCCAAAGAAGATATACAGATGGCAAATAAGTATATGAAAAGATGCTCCCCATTATATGTCATCAGGGAAATGAAATTTAAAATAACAATAACAAAATAAAATAAAATAACAATAAAAATAACAATAAGATACCACTACACACCTATCCAAACAGCCAACATCTGATGTCCTGAAACACCAAATGCAGTGAGGATGTGGAACAACAGGAAATGCTGGTGGAAATGCAAAATGAAATAGCCACTTTGGAAGGCAGTATGGTAAGAACTAAACAAATTCTTACCATACAATCCAGCAATCCTGCTCCTTGATATTTACCCAAATGAGATAAAAATTTATGTCCACACAAAAATCTGCCCTAGGATATTTATAGAAGTTTTATTTGTAATTGCCAAACTTGACAGCAACTCAGATGTCCTTCAGTAATGAACGGATATGTAGGCTGTGGTACAATCCAGCAACGGAATGGTATCCACTGCTAAAAAGGAATGAGCTATTAAACCATGATAAGATATGGATGAACCTTAAGTGCATATTACTAAGAGAAAGAAGCCAGTCTGAAAAGACTATATACTATATGTTGTCCAACTATATAACATTCTGGAAAAGGCAAAACTATGGGGACAATAAAAAGATCAGTAGTTGCCAAAGTGGGAGGGTTGTAAATGGGTAGAGCACAGAGGATTTTTAGGGCAGTGATGGTGATGGATATGACATTATACATTTGTCCAAAGTCACAGAATGTACAACAACATGAGTGAACCCTAAGATCAACTATGGGCTTAAGGTGATTATGATGGGTCAACATGGGTTCAGATTGATGAAAAACATGCCATTTTAGTGAGTGATGCTAATAATGTGAGAAGCTATGTATATGAAGGGGTAGGGAGAACAGATTTCTTTCTTTTTTTTTTTTTTAAATGTTTATTTTTGAGAGAGAGACAGAGCATGAGTGGGGAGGGGCAGAGAAAGGGAGACAAAGAATCCAAAGCAGGCTCCAGGCTCTGAGCTGTCAGCACAGAGCCCGATGCAGGGCTCGAACTCACAAACCGTGAGGTCCTGACCTGAGCCGAAGTAGGATGCTTAACAAACTGAGCCACCCAGCTGCCCCGAGAACAGATTTCTTATGAGAACTTCCATAAGTCTAAATGGATTAAAGCAAAGACACAATTGCCATTAACTTACGTGGAAGATTTTTTTGAACCTTCTCAGATCCAAAAGATAACCTCTCTATTCTAATATTTTAGGACACATCTTGTTACTGGATGCACAAAATAAATCAAGATAAAGCATAGATGCTCACAGACACAGTTTAAAGCTATGGAGGCTTGATGCAGAGATGCTGAGTGTAGTGAGTTTGGTGGGGTCACTCTTGCTGCTTGGGGTGAACACTGTATAATGGCTTGCTGCAAAGCAAACACTGAAGGCCAATTTTACCTTTCACCTTTTTCTGAAAAAGTAAAAATCAGAAATAGATACTAATGTAGGTGTTTTGTAAAAGCAAAGTGCTATGATACAAATTTTTGAAAAGTAAGGAAGACCTGTATATGGGAAATCTCTGTACCTCCTTCTCATTTTTATTGTAAACTGAAAACTGCTCTTAAAAATTACCTTAAAAAAGACAAATTTTCTTGAAACTTCACATGTAAAATGATGTCTTATACTAATGTCACTCACTGATTGTTTCCATTGCCTGCTGCTTCCTATATATCTAAGAAGGGTTGGGTATTTATCTGAAGTCTGATCAGACACTACACCTACCTCTTGCAAACTAGCTCCCCAGAATCAGATCTATCCCTCCACCATAATTGGAGGGATTATGTTTATCAGTACTTGATAAACACAAAAGAAGAAAGTGACTTTACAATGTTATAGAATTGAAAGATTACTATTTTTAAGTTGTTAGTGAAAAGCTAGATGGTTTCCATTAAGGTTCAAGATTTGATCCTTCTTCTAGACTATCAAGGAGTGATATCTAAACAGTGGGACCCAGAAATTTAAAGAACACAGCTTAACTCACACATTCTGTTTAAAACAAGAATTCTATAGTCTGTTGTATATATTTTTGTTTGTTCTTTTTGTTTTTGTTTTTTTTAGAATTGTACATCTTGCTAATAAGCATTTGTCTAGGAATGGTGATTGTGTTTTCTATTTGCTATGGGAGGTATCTATCAAAATCCAAGCAAAATAGTTCTTTTATCTTGGATGTGCAACTATAAATATGTTAGCATTACTTTGGGAGATTCATAAAGAATTTGTGATAAAATTCTAAATCCTAGAATTCTTGATGGCACACAGAAAGAAATAAAAGGATTGGGGGCACCTGAGTGGCTCAGTTGATAAAGTGTCCAACTCTTGGTTTCGGCTCAGGTCATGATCTCATGGTTTGTGAAATCGAGCCCCACATCAAGCTCTGTGCTGATAGTGTGAAGCCTACTTGAAATTCTCTCTCTGCTCTTCCCCATTTAACACATGCTCTCTCTCAAAACAAACGGACATTAAAAAAAAAACAGAAGTAAAAGGATTGAAAAATACTATTAAAATCATTAAGAAGCACAGCGTATTTCCTGGAAGAGTATGACAGTATATAGCATGACTAAAATGTAAGGGCATCTGCCATTATCACCCTTTTCATGGTCCCTCTTCACTATGGGAGTAAGCCCATTTGCAGCTCTGCCCCACTCTCTTCGTTTTTTTCTTTCTTTCATCACTTTATCAAATATTTATTGCTTACTTGTGCCAGGCACTGGGACCTTGCCTAGGGATTACACGTCTGAACAAGACAGGCCAAGTCCTTGCCCTCCTGTTGCTTACATTCTGTAAGATCCAAAATTCTCCAGTAGAGAACATCATACGTCCTTGGAAGCCTGTGCTCTTTCTTGGGAGCCAGTTTGACATTACTTCCTGCTTCTTACATCTTCTCCTTAGTGGTTTTGGCCACATTCTACACTGTATAGCATGACCTTCCTTGCTCAACATTTTCTGTATCTACTCAGAGTGAAGCAAAATTACACTTTAATCAGATCAAAGTTCGATCCAACACTCCAGTATGTCCTAACACGCCACTTGAAAAACACCGTCAGGAAAAATCTAGACAAGTATGAAATTTTATTTCAGAAAGATGCCTCTAGAGTGAGTGAAGCATCAAGTTATATTTTTCTGTTTTCCTCCATGGCATCTAGGTCAGTGTTCAGTACTTGCTTGCCGATTTACAAATGTCACTCTAGAAAGGATATAACATCAATATATTATACATAATAAGCAACACAGTAAATTGCTAAAAGCTATGTCTGTGGAGCCAGACTGCCCAAGTTTAAATCATACCTCTATTACTTGCTATGTGGCCTTGAGCATGTTACTTAACTTCTGTTTTCACATCCTTATCTATAAGATGAGGCTAATCATGGTATTGATCTTACAGGGTTATAGGGAATTTACAGGGTTGCATATGTTAAACGAGTCACTATAAGCTAGGAGCTTATAGCCAACAGCGACACTTTGTAAATGCTTTATAAGCCCCAAACCAGAACTGCTGTTATTATTATTACCACCTAGTGAAAATGAACAAAATAGGAAGGGATACAAGGCCGAGTATATGTTTCCCTTTCTGTTTCATTTCTACATGCCAGCTTCTTCCAACATATTGCCAACAGTGGAATAGATCTTTATCAACTGTGATAATTTACTGTCTGGGAGCAATTGTTAGGACAGTGACTTTTCCTCTTAAAAACATGGTCTTTGAATATAAAAGTAGTACTTACTTTTCCTGCTATGCTTCATGTATATGAAAGATTTGAGAGAAAACTTCCTGGATTTAATATAAGGCAAATTTCCCAAGCCAAGAAATGTAAAATTTAGCATTTAATCTGGTCATTAGATTGTGAAGGTATCAAACCATCTGATGTAAGAACAGACGATAAATGTACTCTTGTCTCTTAGGAAATAGTGTAATCAATGAATTCTAATATCTTCTCTAATTGTGTTAACAGTTGAGAAATAGCTATCTTTTAGGTAATTTTTTTAAAAACCTGTANCGAAAGTCGGACGCTCAACCGACTAAGCCACCCAGGCGCCCCAGTTAAGTGTCTGACTCTTGACTTCGGCTCAGGTCATGATCTCATGGTTCATGGGTTCAAGGCCCGCATTGGGCTCAGCACTAACAATGCAGAGCCTGCTTAGGACTTTTTCTCTCCTGGCTCCTCCCAAATAATAAATAAATAACACTTAATAATAAAATAAAATAAGAAACCTGTATATTTGAGAAACAACCCCCCTAACTTTGTTAATATCCATACCTGCCATGAATAAAAATGGGGTGGGCGTGAGGAGAAAGGAAAAAAGATGTATATATACTAGAATGACAAAGAAGAGACTATTTGAATATAGTTGAAACTTGTAAGTTTCATCTACGTAGTGGCCCCTTTTAAACTGATAAGAACAGATACTACATTTGATCTTAGCCAAAAGGCCAAGGAGCAATAGAGGCCACTTTTAGACAACAGGCTGGAGCAATGGAAATTTGATAAAGGCAGAAGGGCCCAAAGTAACCCCAACCCCTTGGCTGAACAGAGGCCCATCAGGCAACCCACCTCAAAACATCAGTAGGGCCTCACCAACCAATAGGCTATTTATAACCAGGCACAGTTAACAAAAAAGGGAAAATCCTATACATTGCCATACTTGCTCACCTTCCCCCTTTAAAAACAGCCCCCACCCACTGCCTCATAGCAGACAGCCTCTCTTTGTCTTGCCCTGAGGCTCCCTTGAGGTATATTCAATAAACTTCTAGTGCCTTTGTTCTGCTTCAGGTGAATTCTTTTCACCACCCGCCACCAGCTTCCACCCCACATTTAGGGGCCCCATCAGAAAAGACACCACATTTAGACACCACAAACTAATCATTTACTTTTAAATTATTCTTTTGAAACAGTCTATAGCTTGTCCACTCAACAATGGACTCCACAAAATCAAATTATAAATACATTTAGACAACCTTCAAAACAACCCTCTTGTCTTCTCATCATTAATTGATTCATTCAGTGTGTCAGTAATTAATTTATTGAACATTTAGCAATATGCTAAGCATTGCAAATGCCATGATGGAAAGGAGAAACAGCCTTCACTTTAATAGAGTACACATTCAGGGGCACCTGGGTGGCTCAGTCGGTTAAGCCTCTGACTTTGGCTCAGGTCATGATCTCACGGTTAGTCGTTCAAGCCCCGAGTTGGGCTCTGTGCTCAAAGCCAGCTCAGAGCCTAGAGCCTGCTTCAGATTCTGTATCTCCCTCTACTCTCTGACCCTCCCCTGCTCACACTCTCTCTCTCTTTCTCTCAGAAATAAATAAAAAAAATCTAAAAAAGTAGAGTGCATATTCTATTGGAGAAGACTTAGTGATAAACAACGACTCAATGACTCTTTGTGATATGCATTACAAAGAGGAAATTACAGAATGTTGTGACACAGACTAACAGAAGGTGCTAATTGGGTTGGGGTGGGCCTGAGTGGAGGTCAGAGAAGGCTTCTTGAAGGTGTGTCTGTTTAAGTTGAAACCTGAAGGAGAAATGGAAGGTCCAGGTGGAGACAATTGTATGCTTTATTTTACATGCTCGTGTAATTTTTATTACATTTCTTCACACACATCAGAAACAATAGTGAGATAATGGTAGCTGTTTTGTTTTGGGAGGCAAATTATGCTCAAAGGCTGAGTTTGCCTTTGCCAGCAATGAACACAGGTTTGCTGTGGGAATTTCACAAGCCCATAGCATACAGGATAATGTGTCTTAACAAACTGATAAAAGACACAACATACCCCAAACCAGTGATAGATTACTCCTATAAATCCAGGCAAGGGGAGAAGAAAGGAATAAATAATACACCAAATGTAGTTGAGGTGTACTTTTTCTAAAAAATTTTTAAAATGTTTATTTATTTTTGAGAGAGAGAAAGAAAGAGAAAGAGACAGAGCATGAGTGGGGGAGAGACAGAGGGAGACACAGAATCCGAAGCAGGCTCCAGGTTCTGAGCTATGAGCACAGGGACCGATGGAGGGCTCCAGCCTGAGATCGGTGAGATCATGACCTGAGCCGAAGTCGGATGCTTAACCAACTGAGTCACCAGGCACCCCTAAATGTAGCTGAGGTGTATTCTTATACGAGTTGGTACTCAGGCCACATCACAGCTTTCGACACTTTTAGAAGAGTGGCCTTTACCAGGTAGGAGCTAATTGCCTCAAGGTCCTCGGGAGTGCGATTGAGATCAGAAAAGTGTCGCCCCCGAACAAACATTCTCAGACAGTCCTCACAAACTCTTGGTGTTTATAGTCAAAATGTCTTCCTGCCATAGTTGTTTCTTCGTGTGCTTTTATTGATAAGCCCCCAGTGGGGCGCAGAGCTCCAAAAACCTTTGTAAATTCCTAAGCGGTGAGAGTTTCAAGGTGTCTCTTGTTATGTTAATGAGGTGATCTGGGGACCACACCTAAAGAAGGGGCTGGTTGCCAGGAGAACCAAACACCTGATTAGAGGGTTGGAACTTTCAGTCCCCACCCGCTTGGTTGGAGGAAGGGAGAGGGGGCTTGGAGGTGAATCAATGACCAGTGAACAATGATTCAGTCAACGAGGTCTAAGTAATGAATGTGTAAAACCCCAAAAGGTTGGGGTTTGGAGAGGTTTCTGGTTGGTGAGCATGTGGAGATTCAGGGAGAGTGGCAAGCTTGAAAACTGCCTTGGGAGAGCCAATGCAGTCAGGACAGCCACTCCCAAGTACAGGTTTTGGGAAGTCCGAGAACAACTAGACACGAGACCAGAAGGCTGACCTAGGCAAAGCCCCTCCCCCTCTCCACTTCAGAATTACAGGGTGCGGTTGGCATGAAAGTAATCGGTGAGGGCATTAAGATACCACATGTTATATACTATATTCATGTCATAAATATTGAGTTTCAGGAGTGGACAGAAAAGCAAGCAGAAGAGGGAGTGAATGCAGATTTGCATGGGTCAGGGCAGCTACCAGCACGCAAGTAGCAGCCCAGACACGTGGCAGCTTTTCCTGCTGACTCACCCGGTTGGGGATGACGCAGCAGGGGGCCCTCAGCTCCTAAGATCCTTCCAGATCTCTGCCTTCAGCCTCTGTGACCCCAGGGCCAGGTGTGGTGTGTTTACCCCAGAAAAAGGTGCCTACTGTTCCTGGAAATCATCCTTACATGGATGTTGGAGGCTTGGAGGCAGGGAGACACCAGTGTGGGTCCCACCTGGTCCACGAAGGCTCCAGGCTGTCCTTGCTTTCTTCCACCTTCTCCCCAGCTATCTGCCTCGCAGACTTTAGGCCCAGTACCAGATGCAGAAGCCAGAGCCTTACATAGACCATTTAATGAGCTCCTACAGTTACTCTTTCAAGGTCTAATTCTTTAGAACAACTTTTTAATGTTTACTATTTATTTTTGAGAGTGAGACAGAGCGCGATCAAGGTCTAATTCTTTTTTTTTTTTTAATGTTTTATTTATTTCTAGGAGAGAGAGAGAGAGACAGCGTGAGCAGGGGAGGGTCAGAGAGAGAGGGAATCACAGACTGAAACAGGCTCCAGGCTCTGAGCTGGCAGTCAGCACAGAGCCCGATGCGGGGCTCGAACCCTCAAACCGTGAGATCATGACCTAAGCGAAAGTCGGACTCTTAACCGACTAAGCCACCCAGGCGCCCCAATCAAGGTCTAATTCTTAAAACAAGTCCCTCACGCAGTTATCACTTCTAGCGGTTCTACTTCTGTGAACTAGACTTTAAGGTCTGACAACCTGATGGAACCACATCCAACTGTGTGACCTTAGGCAACTTTCTCAACTCTCTGAGCCTCCTTTACCCATCTGTTAAATGGGAACACTAATACTTTCCTTCTAGAGTTGTTGTGAGATTATAAATGAAAATCACTTAGGATGCCTAGGTATCTCAGTCAGTTAAGCGTCTGACTTTGGCTCAGGTCATGATCTTGTGGTTCGTGGGTTCAAGCCCTGCATCAGGCTCTGAGCTGACAGCTCAGAGTCTGGAGCCCACCTCGGATTCTGTGTCTCCTTTTCTCTTTGTCCCTCCACTTTTTGTGCTCTGTCTCTGTTTCTCTCTCAAAAATAAATAAGCATAAAAAAAAAGAAAGAAATGTCACAGTTGAGGAGAACTGTTACCTTCTTTTCCCCCAGACCCACATCAGTCAGTCCAAGGTCCCTCTGTTCTAACGTTGGATGTACTTGGGAGGAGAAAGAACTTGACTGGAAGCTGTTCAACCAGCACCAGGGTAAGGCCCAGGTGAGAGTCAGGCCCGAGCCTGCTTTGCCCTGCAAGATCGTTCTTATCAGCTCCAACTTCTGGGACTGAACAGAATTTGGGAGGCCCACTGCAAAATGAAGATATGAGGCTCCTTGTTCAAAGATTGGTAAGAACTTCAAGATGGTAAAAGCAAGAGCCCTGAGTGACTGTGCAGGTCCCACACCCATGAAGCTGGTTCCACTTCTCTCCCCTTTTCCAAACAGAAACCTGGGACATTTCTGAGACATCAGCTGAGGAGAGGAAGGAGAGGGAGAAGAGTGTGAGAGAGACAGAGACAGATGGTACTTTCCCCAGTTTCCCCTATTTATAGTCTCTTCACACCTCCCAGGGTCATTGCCGTCTCTGAATGGTTGGGAGGAGGGTGGAAGGGCAGATTCCACAGAGGTTCCATTTTGGTCAATTAATTCTGTAGGTGTCCTTGATGCCAGCCTCAGCTTCCCCATGAAAGTAGGTAGGAAGGCAAACCATTTGTGGCTACCCATGTATACCTCTGTGTTTACAGATGGGTGAGAAGAACGTGAGGCTTCAGCTCTGCTACCTGTGTTATATCCTAGTCTATTTGCATGATTGCTGAAGTCAGATGGCTAATCATCTTCATCCAACATTTACAGGTGACCTAACCCAAACTGCTATTTCTCAAGAAGATAAGGTCAGGCAGGGGAGGTAGGTACTAGTTCATAGAAAACAGCTTTCTCTGTAAGTTGTCACAGTAGCACCCAGCCCGGGACATTGATACACATTGTCTCTATGGAATATTTGGCTTAATGTTAGATAAGGAAATCAAGATAGCATGCTTCATGCAATTGGGCAGTTAAGAGCCTCCTTCAGCATATATATCCTTTCTCTTTTCTCCTTATATTTTGTTTATAATTTTTTAGAAGTTTGTATCTATTTATTTTTGAGAGACAGACAGACAGACCACGCGCATGCATGCACACAGGCACAGGAGCGGGAGAAGGGCAGAGGGGGCACAGAGGATCTTATATCTTAAGCAATCTCCATGCAGACAGCAGAGAGCCTGATGCAGGGCTGGAACCTAAGAATGGTGAGATCATGACCTGAGCCAAAGGCAGATGTTTAACTGACTGAGCCACTCAGGCACCTCTCTTTCCTCTTTAACGGATCTCTGTATGTGGTCAAAAATCTCACCGAAACTCAAAATGTATTAAAGATACAAATATGAGACCTGAAACTATAAAACTCCTAGAAGAGAGCATGGGTAGTAATTTCTTTGACATTGGATACAGCAACATTTTTCTAGATATGTCTTCTCAAGCAAAGGAAACAAAAGCAAAAATAAACTGTTGGGGGTTCCTGGGTGGGTGCCTTAGAAGGTGAGGATATTAAGAGATGGCGTCTTTGGGAAGTACTTGGGTCATGAGAGTGGAACCCTCATGAATGTGGCTAATGCTCTTATAATAGAGACCCCACAAAACTCCCTACCCCTTTCAGCCATTTGTGGATACAGCAAGCCCAAGACAGCTGTCTATGAAGCAGGAAGCTCTCACCAAATGCCAAATCTGCCAGCTCAGTGATTCTAAACTTCTCATTCTCCAGAACTGAGAAAAATTTGTTTATAAGTGACCCGGTATTTTGGCATTTTGTTGTCACAGCCTGAACAGACTAAAACAAGCGCCTTCTATGTCTAGGTGTTAAGTTATAATAGTAATCCAGATAGATTCAGTGCCTGCCCCCATTGTAGTTTCAGCCTGGTGACAGGAGAGTTCTTGCTAGCTTTTTCAAGGCAAGATCTGCTTATAACAACGCATCCTTGTGTGTCTGTCAGCAGCGATCACAGCCCCTTCCCTTTACCATCAGCTCCACAAAAATAGTTGTTGAATTAAATGTCACTTTGTGACTAGTGAAATAAGTCTGTCACAACCCTAGACAAATATTTTCCTAGTTGTGGGATTAGTTATAATATGAATGCCTTAACCATAGAAGTCAATCCCATGTGTTTATATGGTAGCTTTGTTAGTATTACAACAGAGAAATTCATCAGGCAGAAGTTATTCCCAGTCAGGTTTTCTATTTTTGTTAGTCTTTTTACAATTGCTTTTATTAGCTATTCCTTCATGATGTCTTGGAGAGCTACCCCATAAAGTTATTAATCCTGGTTATTTAGGAGTTCTTTCAGGGCATTGCAAGATTTATGGGCTATGTGGGTGGCAATGAAAACTTCACAGCATTTTTTTTGTTGCATATTTTCTGTGTGTCCCATAGTTTAGAAAAACAAAACAAAACAAGCTTTAAGAACATTACATGCTCCGAGACCAACACAGCTTTCGGGGTGTTGCCTGAGCTTGAAGAGTGTGGCTTCTATATTTCTTCAATCTCCTCACTTTGTTCCTATCACTCTGAAACGCTCCATCAAGGTTGCCAAAGACCTCCAATGGCCACTTCTCAAAGGCTTCTTTGCTGACTTCTCTGCTTATCCTCTAGGTGGTGGTGCTCTTGACTCCTCATCTTCTCCATTTGCCCTCTCTAGACAGTCTCATCCAACCCCATGGCTTAAACTTCCATCTATATGCCAATGACCCCCAAATTTAAATTTTTGTCCCTGACCTCTCCTCTGTGCCTCAGACTTACATATGTAAATGCTCACTTGACAATTCTACTTGTATGTTTAATAGGCATCTTGAACTCAAACATTTTTTAAAGGTGTGACTCTTGATCTCCCCTTTTCCACCTGTTCCCCCAAACTACCCCTCCCCAGGTTTTCCATCTCAGAAAATGACTATTATACATTCAGTTCCTCACACCCAAACCCAGGAATCATCTTTGGCTCCTCTCTTTCCTTTCCTCACCACCCTATGCAGTACATCAGTAAATTCTGTTGATTTGTCTCCAAGTTATCCTGACTCTGCTGCTGACAGCTCTACTGGTGCCATCCTGACCCAAGTCACCATCATCTCTGTCCTGATTGCCCTCCCTGCTTCCTCTCTGGCAACTACAGTCAAGTCACAACCCAAATGCCAGAAGGTTATTTTAAAAATATAAGCAGAACATGTCAGTCCCCTGCTTAACACACTCCAGTGGCTCCTGGTCACACTCAGAATCATAACCCAAAGGCTCCTGCTGGCCTCTAAGACTCCATAAACTGGCCCTTGCCTACCTCTCCCCCCCCCCCATCTCCCTTGGAAATCCTACATTCTAGCCACAATACCCTTGAACACATAGAGCTGCCTCCCACCTTAGAGTCTTTGCATTAGCTCTTCCCCCTAGTCAGACATGTTCTTTTTCTAGATCATCCCATGTCATCTGCTTATCATTCAGGTCTTGACTTCGATGTCAGCTCCACAGAGAGGCCATCTTTGACCACTTGGTTGTAGCCTCCAGCCTATGCCCCAGTGGTCACTTCTCTTCACATCACCATATCTTATTTTCATCATAGCAGTTATCATTACCAAATATTTCCTTATTATTTGTTTATTGATCCTCTCCCCACAGGCCTAGAATGTAAGTTCCATGAGGATAGGGCCCTTGACCATCTTGTCTAATGTTGTATGCCCTGGCACAGGCTAAGTCCTTAGCACATGTTTGATGATTGAATAAAGTATCTTTTACAGAGAGCCAGTCCTGTCCATACCTGTTACCTGAATTATGAGACTCAGAGATATTTCAAATTCTCATTTTCCTACCATAACTTCAATGTTCACAGCACTCCATTGGCCACTGTCTTGAAATAGTTATTGTAGAAACAAAACAAAAAACCAGACCAGAGAATAGAATATTACCTTGTTAATACACCAGCTCATCAAAACATGAGCCTGAAATGGAAATTAGGTTATTTTCATTTTGGAAATTAGAAGTGGGACCAAGAAGAAATAAATTATAATGGATGGGTGAAAGAGAGAATATGAAAAGTTGGCTACCTGGGGGCACTGCCCAATCAGGATTGATAAGGGTGAAAATTAGCAGGAGGGAGAAGCTTGTTCCTTGAGGGGCCACAATTGGAGAGAGGGTGAAGAGAAGGTTTGCTGACTACTTTCCACGTGCTGGCATTGTTCGGTGCCATAAGGATAGGAAGAAGTGAAACACAGACCTGGATGCCAGTATCTTCTGAGAAAGCTGACTTACGGTGATGTCTGATGAGGAAGATAATCATGTTTAATATATAGGCACAAACGTTTCACTTCTGTCATATCCCCAGTCTTCTAATAACAGTTTATATCTCCACCAGCAAAAATCAGATAGCTTCAGGGTTTATAAAATTCACTACGACACAAACGTCAGAGTAAGTGTTACTTTGCTGATTTGGAATGGATTCTGGCAAGAATCCCCAGATAACATACAAATACATTCTTTGTTCTTTTCCATGAACAGCCTTTTTATGGCATTTGAGACCTAGTCTAAATCAGTTACCGTAAGAATTAGTGTTTCTGATAGGTGTTGGCCTTGTAAAACTGGAGAAAAGGGTTCATATTTTCTATAACATATGAATGCACAAGTGATTCATTCTTTGGCTCAGGATGGAAACTTTTTTTTGTACTCTTGATTCATCTTTCTGCATTAGCTTCACAGATTTGTCTCAATAAGATACAGACACTGGATAGACTTCATTCACAAGAAAACACCAAGATAAATGGAGTGACTGATATCCAGCAATTTGAAACTTGTAAATATTTATGAGAAAATTATATCCGTCTTTGTGAGGATTTCTGTTCGAAACTTGGATGTAACTATTATGTGCTCTAGGGTCTCTTTAAACTGTGGATTCTAGTTTTAGTATTGCAGTGCTACATGGCAAGATCACTATGAAAATTTTGTATAAAATAGCTACACTGAATCTTGAATAAAAGGACAATCTTGCTTCTTTACTCATATAACCCTTCTCCCAACTAGCCTAGAGCATCACATTTTGGAATTAGTAACCCAAATTCTAGACCAGCTAGATAATTTGTGGGATGCAGTGCAATATGAAAATATGGTTAAAAAATTATTAAGAATTAAGAAAAGAGGGATGCCTGGATGTCTCAGTCAGTTAAGTGTCTGACTCTTGATTTTGGCTCAGGTCATGATGATTGAGCCCTGCATTAGGCTCCATGCTGTGCATGGAGCCTGCTTGGGATTCTCTCTCTCTCCCTCTCTCTTTTTCTCTCTCTCTCCCTCTACCCCTCTCCCTGGTTCCCATTCAGGCTCTTTTGGTCTCAAATTAAACAACATTTTTTTTAAGGATTCAAAAAAAAAAAAAAAAGAATTTCAAGATGGCAGTCCAGCAATCACTACTGGGTATTTGCTCAAAGAATACAAAAACACTGATTCAAAGGGATACATACATTCTTATGTTT
Source organism: Crocuta crocuta (assembly GCF_008692635.1). NCBI lineage: Eukaryota > Metazoa > Chordata > Mammalia > Carnivora > Hyaenidae > Crocuta > Crocuta crocuta. The sequence continues at coordinate 4,586,469 of NW_027531999.1, read as the reverse complement.
ATAGCAGCATTATTTACAATAACCAAGATATGGAAACAGCCCAAGTGTCCATTAATTGATGAATGGATAAAGAAGATGTGGTACACACACATACACACACACACACACATACTGGAATACTATTCAGCCACAACAAGGATTAAATCATGCCATTTGGCATGACATGGATGGAGCTAGAGAATGTAGCATTAAGTGAAATAAGTCAGTCATAAAAAGACAAATACCATATGACTTCACTCATATGTGGAATTTAAGAAACAAAACAAATGAGCAAAAGAAAACGAGAGAGGGAGAGAGAGAGACAAACCGAGAAATAGACTCTTAACTACAGGGAATAAGCTGATGGTTACTAGAGGGGAGGGGGATGGAGGGATGGGTGTAGTAGGTGATGGAGATTAAGTTGTGCACTTGTTGATGAGCACCAGGTGTTGTATGGAATTGTTGAATCCTATATTGTACACCTGAAACTAATATAACACTGCATGTTAACTAACTGGAATTAAAACTTAAAAAACAAAAAGAACTTCAAAATGGCAACAGCAGAGCATTTGGCCCAGTATGAGCCTCTTTTTTTCTTTTTTAGAGAGAGAGAGAGGAAGAGAGAGGGGCAGAGAGAGGGAGAGAGCGAATCTTAAGCAGGCTCCGTGTCCAGTACAGAGCCCAACATGGAACTCCATCTCACAACTGTGAGATCATGACCTGAGCCAAAATAAAGAGTGGGATGCTTAACCAACTGAGCCACACAGGCACCCCCAGGATTCTTCTAAGTATGGACCCTCAGTGACTACATAGGCCTTGAGCCCAAGAAGCTCTGACCTACCTTTTCCTGTCTGAAGCACAGGTAATAACACACTTTCAGTTAATCATGCTTTTACCTTTAACAACTGAGGGTGGAAAAACAAGTTATGCATGTAATTGTGATCTTGAAATAAGAGAAAATAAAATTTTTTGAACAATTTCTAGTGTAAGAGGGTTTCTTCTGACAAGTCTTCTAATTTAAGCTTGGAATTTTATTAAAGAGCTTCAAAATGACTTTAGGGTATTATTCCCAAATATTTACTTGTCCATGAAAATATTTCAATGTTTCTCCTCTAGTCTGGTGTTTCCCAGTTCTGGCTGATCATTATAAATACTTTGGGGCCACTAAAAAAACACAGATTCCTGGGCCCACGTTGGGCTATGTTGCTAGTGAGAAAGTATATAGATAATCAATCATTAATCCGTTTGTGGCCTACATATCTTGACTTAAGGCTTAGGCTCTGCAACTCAACAAAAATTAGGAGAGTTTGTTAATTTCAGCTACAGGGTTGATCCAGCCATCCCCAAATAGAATGCTGTGGGACAGTGGTCAGGAGGATTGGGGTACAAAAGTTTCAGGGGCACAGGACGCATTATGAGAAAAAGGATATAATATCTATCATCTTAAAAATTTGCATTGCATATTTTTATTTTAAAAGCAACTGCATAAGCTAGAAAGCCATCATAAGTATACTTACATCAGCAAACTTTTAAAATGTTAGATTATTTTAAATATGGTATCTCGAGGTGCCTGGGTGGCTCAGTCAGTTAAGCTTCCGTCTTCGGCTCAGGTCATGATCTCATGGTTCGTGGGTTTGAGCCCCCCATTGGGCTCTGTGCTGACAGCTAGCTCAGAGCCTGGAGCCTGTTTCAGATTTTGTGTCTCCCTCTCTCTCTGACCCTCCCCTGCTCACGCTGTCTCTCTCTCTCTCTCAGAAATAAATAAAACATTAGAAAATAAATAAATAAATATGGTATCTCATGGTCTTTTTTTTTTTTTAGGTTTTCAAGATTTTTTAGTTATGGTAAAATACACATAACACAAAATATGCCATCATAACCATTTTTAAGTCTACATTGCAGCAGGGTTAAGTATATTCACATTGTGGTACAGCCAATCTCCAGAACTTTTCATCTTGCAAAACTGAAACTCTTTACCCATTAAAAACATCTCATTTCCCCCTCCCCAGCCCTTGGCAAACTTCATTTTACTTGCTGTCTCAATGAATTTGATTACTCTAGATACCTTGTACAAGCGGAATCATGGAGTATTTGTCTTTCTGTGACTGGCTTAGTTAACCTAGCAAAGTATCCTCAAAGTTCATCCATATCATAGTATGTGTCAGAATTGCCTTCCTTTTTAAGGCTGGATAATATTCCATCACATGTACACGCTACATTTTATTCATCCATGCATCCACTGATGGATACTTGGGTTGCTAGTCTTTGCTTTATACTTCCAAAAGATCTTATTACCAAGACATTCCTTTGAAACAAGCACAGTGTTCTCCCCAAAAAGAATTCTATTGAATACAATTTCACCATTGTTAACCAATAACAAATTTGTGTTTTGGCTGCCACATGAAAAAAAAAAAAAAAGCAAGTCAGGCTATTGTTAGGTAAAGCATCACTATTATTTGAAAAAGGTGACCTCATTTATCTGAGAGCTTCAGGTCCCCATTGATAAATGCCATCTAAATGGTGATCCTGTCTTTGAAGCTCGTTTGTACCTGGTAGCTTGGAATCAGAAGAATTAATAGAAGGTTTAGCAAAGAAGGACTTCATTTTGAAGACTATTTTTCTTGCCAATGTGACTTCATGGAAAAATGAAGTTTATCAAGTTCATGTAAATTCAGCTGGAACCTTTATATACATGTGGCAGAGTTAAGGAAATCCAAGAACTTTCTATAAACATCCTGAATATACTGTGTTATGGGGCTTCTGGCCTTCTAGTCAGTTCCCTTGCTTCCCTTTCCTTCCATCTCATCCTTTTTGATCAGAAATACATGCAGCTTCAGTCCTATATGAGGCTTCTGCTTGCTTTGTGTAAAGGAAATAAATAAGAAGAGGTGTGACTCATTGGGGGATAGAAGGATAAGGAAGAATGAGTGAGGAAGGCTCAGATCAGAGATCCACAAAAAGCATGTGAAAGACTTAAGGTAAGTGAACAGACACCTCTTAATGTCTGATTGATAAATGGGACCCAAGAGAGCCTGTTGAAAAAAAAAGTGGCAGAAGTTTATTTATTTAAACATTTTTTTTGATGTTTTTATTTATTTTTGAGAGAGAGAGAGACAGTGTGAGCAGGGGAGGGTCAGAGAGAGAGAGAGAGAGAGAGATACAGAATCCGAAGACAGGCTCCAGGCTCTGAGCTGTCAGCACAGAGCCCAATGCAGGGCTCAAACCCACAAACCATGAGATCATGACCTGAGCCGAAGCCGGACGCTCAACCGACTGAGCCACCCAGGCGCCCCAAAACTGGCAGAAGTTTAAAGCATACAATGGGAAGTCATAGGACAATCAGCTTCTTGCTTCTATTTCTTGAACTGACCCAATTTGGACATAGATCTGCTCCTACAAGTCTACAAACCAATGCGGATAGGTTGATTTAAAAAATACTTTAAATGCAGAAACTCCCAGCCCTCTCTCCCCAACTCAGCTCCCGGAATCGGACAGTTTTCCAAGCTTACCCTCCATGTAGGAGATTGTATGACTCTTCTTGGGGAAATTTCTGGTCAGTCCAAAGGGAAATACTTAAAAATGCTAAAATGGTGAGAGAGGAAGGGGAGGTAGAGAGTCAGCAAGTAATCTATCCATATTACCCTGGACCTAGAGTGAAGATCAAAATTAGTAAGCCTCATTCTGGAACAGTTTGTAGTCTCCCATTCTTAGGTGGGGGTGTTAGCAAGCAAACTAGACAAAAGTTCTGTTCTCTATGAGCTTTCTAATGAGAGTGAGCAGCAAATAAATGGGTATAATATAGTATTTTAGAAAGCAATAAATGCTTTGGATAAAACTCGGGTAGTGGTGGTTATGAATTGCCATTTGGGGAGGGTATTGCAATCATAGATTAAGTTTGGCTTGGGGAGGGAAATCACACACATCTGTTCAGTCTGCCGTCTTCACCTGGACCACTTTCATTTTCTGAAACAAACTTGCCTGTGCTGGCCTTCTGCCCTTCCTGTATTCAGGTCCCTTGATCTGGAACACTGGACTCCTCTTTCCACCCGGCGTGCTGTGCTGACTTCTGTCAGAATGAGGCTTGGGGTTGTGCTTAAAATTAAGTGGGTTAGTCTCCCTTACTTATTTTTATTTGCATAATCTACGCAGGGAGGAAAAAAGCTTCAGATGTTTTCCTCACGCCCAGAAAACCAACAGCCTTTTTTACTGGTTGAGTTCATTATGACAGCATCCGTGAGGTCTTAACTGGTTAATTATCACAAGGTTGGTGAACTAGTTTAACCTCCTATGACAAACAGCTTACAATGTCCAGTGAAGAAACACAATTCTCTGCAACACTGTAACGCAGAATGCAGTTCTGCAGGACGGACATGCACTGTCTCCAGGTTATGAATCAACAGCTCACCTATAAAAACATACCTCTCGATATTGCAGGAACCCTCTTTGCCCTTCTTAATAAACAAAGAGAGGCTTAACTTTATGATCACAAGATAAAGAATCATTATGGATTTAACTTTAATGGGAACAGGTGTGTAAACATTCTCTAACCTCCTTCAGTATGTTTTCAAACAGAGGGTAGTGACTAACCCAGTGCGGTGTGAAGGTTCCACGCGCTTCTGTCACAGCGCAGAGTTTCTGGTTAAACACCCCTGAAGTGCCTATCATCTCAACTCTGATTTTAAATGAGGGCAAGAATCCAAAACTCTGGAAGTTACACTAATTTTATTTCATGCTTTATATTTCGGCTTGGTTATCATTCCTCCAGGAAGCCTTCCCTGATGCCCTAAGAAGGGAATTGCAGCCCGAACTCCCTCATCACTCACTTATCACATTGTGATTGTCTTTGTTTATTTCCTAATTTTGACTATCCCAGTGGACAGGGCACTTCTGATAGCAGGAACAAAGTTTATCTTTTTCTCAGTTCCATCCCCAGGGCCCAATACAGAGGGCAGCCTTTGACAGGTGCAAAACGAACATCTGCTGAGCAAATGATTAAAAATATAAATGAGTGGCACTGGGTGGCTCGGTCAGTTGAGTGTCTGACTTAGGCTCAGGGCATGATCTTGCAGTTCGTGAGTTCAAGCCCCGCGTAAGGCTTGGGCTCGCTGCTGTCAGCTTGTCTTCTCAGAGCCCGCTTTGGATTTTCTGTTTCCCTCTCTCTGTCCCTTCCCCACTTGCGCTCTTCCAAAAACAAGTAAATTTTAAAAATATATATATAAATGACAAAAAAATTAAACATCATAATAGGGAATTAAGTAGTTTACATACCTTAAGTCTCGGCAATTGTTTTATTATTTATTAAGATGTTCATTTGGATTTAAAATAACATTTAAAATGCTACTAAAGAGTTAAATGTTGGGGCCCCTGGGTGGCTCGGTCAGTTGAGCATCCAACTTTGGCTCAAGTCATGATTTCATGTTTCATAAGTTGGAGCCCTTCATTGGTTTCTTTGCCATCAGCACAGAGCCTGCCTCAGACCTTCTGTCTCCCTCTCCCTCTCTGCCCTGACCCCACTTTCTCTGTCTGTCAAAAATAAACATTAAAAAAACAATAAAGTTAAATGTTGAACTCTGTTCCAATATCACCTTCGCAGTGATGCCTTCTTGCAACATCCTTTCTGAGATTGTACCTGAGTCATTGGCCGTCTCTTTACCCTCTTGCTTTTCATGGTGCTTATAGACCCATCCGACCCTGTATATCATCTGTCTTCCTGTTCTGTGCGAACTCTGTGAGGACTCCCACTGTATCCTCAGTGCCTAGAACAACACGTAGCAGATGGTAGCAGTAGATGAATAATCCTCTTGAAAACAAATATAAGTTATTAAAGGCTAATGCTAGTGGGAGTAATTGTTGGAGTAAGGATGGAGTTATTTAACATTTTTTTAGGGGTGCCTGGGTGGCTCAGTCGATTAAGTACCTGACTCTTCATTCCAGCTCAGGTCATGATCTCATGGTTTGTGAGTTCAAGCCCTGCATCAGGCTCGCTTCTGACAGTGCAGAGCCTGCTTGGGATTCTCTGTCTCCCTCTCTTTGGCCCTCCACTGCTCACTCTCTCTCTCTCAAAATAAATAAATAAACATTTAAAAAACTATTTAAAAACCCATAATTTTTAAAAAATGAGAACCCTGGATATTATCTGAAGTCCTATGTTTTGTTTTGTTTTAATATTTATTTATTTTTGAGAGACAGAGCAGGAGCAGGGGAGGGGCAGTGAGAGAGGGAGACACAGAACCCGAAGCAGGCTCCAGGCTCTGAGCTGTCAGCACAGAGGCCGACATGGAGTTCGAACCCGCAAACTATGGGATCATGACCTGAGCCGAAGCTGGACGCTCAACTGACTGAGCCACTCAGGCACCCCTGAAGTACTGTGCTTTTAAACCTATTTGACCATAGCCCATAGTAGGGATGCATTTGACATGGTGACTTGGCACATCACATGAATAGTTACCTTTATGACATGTGATGCTCTTGTTTTGCTTTTCTTTTCCCTTCCATTCTATTTCATTTAAAAAAAAAATCCAGTCTGACCCACTTAACTGATTTCCTAACCCACTCACAGTTTGAAAAACACTGAATTTTTACCTCATATATATAATATTATTATATATATTATATGACATATATATATAATAAAATAATAATGTCTTCACCATGGCACTATAAGCATGTCCTGAATGTTCCATGATAGTTCTGTTGATTGCTGAAAAAATACCAAGAATTAGTTCCAGCCCAGTATGCTTATTTTATTTTTTTTATGTCTGCTGGACACAATTTTTTTCTAAATAATTTTATTTATTTAGTGTTACTCACAAGATAATTTTATGCTGTCTAAATAAAATTTCTTCATGTTCCAACATATTAATTAAATTTATTTTCAGGGATACATTTAGAGGGAGGAGGAAAGGAGATTTAAAAGTGATTATACTTAAACTATCAATCGTAGACGAAAATTGTCTTTGGCAATGGATGATTATAATAAATTTGTAGGGCATATAGTTCCTTAGATATCTTAAACTTTTTCTTCATTTTATGATTAGATGGGACTTTAGGTGGAAGAAAATTTTAGACTTAGTTTTGATATGAAATTATGTAATAATATATTCTTTAGCAGTGAAAAAATTTGCATCATGGTAACTTTCATTGTGTTAATGTTCATTATCACTCAGGAGGAAATGGTCCAGGCAGAAAGTATTTGCAACAATACACAAAAGAGGAAATACAAATGACTAACATATGGAAAAGTGTTCAGCCTCCTTGGAAATAAAAGAAAGACAAATTAAAACAATAGTGAAAAACAGTTAACCGATCAGAAGAGCAAGTATTTTTTAAAATTTTGTAATTTTTCAGTTTTAAAATTAGATTTCTAATATGAGTCAGGATATAAGGAAGCGGCCATTCATACACTGTAACTAGAAATGAAAATTGCTACAACTCTTAGAAAATAAATTTGGATGTGGCCTTAAAAATGTTTATTAAGGTAATTCTACTTCTATGGACCTATCCTAAGAGTATCATCTGAAATTTGGAAAATATTTTTTTCATAAAGGTAGTAATCATAGTAATACTTATAATAGCAAAAAATTAGAAATGAGGTTTAAGCTAAAGACAAATGGACTATATAACCTTTGTTAATATATTGGCACTTATGTGTCCATATGTTTTTTTCTCTGCATGTATATGCATATATTTTTGATGTTATTCTTTCAAGATGAGGTAATTCTAGCAAGTTTTTTAGTTACCTATATGTTGCCAACACATTTCATGCTAATATACAGTTCTACTACATTATGTTTAAGAGCTGCATATATTCTGCATGACCATACTGACATATATTTAACCAAATTGTCCATTTTTGATATCTATAAGCCACTGTTTTTCAAACTGCAGTTCACAATTCTTAGTAGGCCATGAAATAAATTTACGGAGTCATGACTAGCAGTCTTAGTTATTATACTTTCAGCATTATACCTTTATAATGTGTTTTGTTAAATAATTGATAGGACAAGTTCTTCCTTAACCATATTCTCCTGTTTTTCTAGATCATATTGGTTGTTCTCACAAGTTTAGTCTAAAAAGTTGAGGTTTAAATTATTTGGGAGGCACTTGGGTGGCTCAGTCAGTTAAACACCCAACTCTTGATTTTGGCTCAGGTCATGATCTTGCAGTTCATGAGTTTGGGCCCCATGCTGGGCTCTGTGCTGATGGCGCAGAGCCTGCTTGGGATTCCTTCTCTCTGCTGCCCCCACCCCCCAAAGAAACTTAAAAAAATTATTTTGAATAGGTCTAAGAAAAATACCATGGAGAATTTCACATTACATTTCTAAATTAATTTGGGAATTGATGCCTTTACAATAATGAGTCTTCTCATCCATAAGTGAACTGTGTCTCTTCATTTACTTATTTTCCTTTATGTGCACAAGTAAAGATGTAGAGGATTCTTCATGTAAGCCCTCATATTTCTTGTTAAATTTATTCATTGGTGTTTAATATTTAGTTTTGCTATTGCAAAAATATTTCCATTATTTTTTTCCAACCAAACACAGCCATCTGCAGGAAAGATACCAGTTTGTTTATACATTTACTCTAACTGAGCATACTGACTTCTAAAAATATTTTCCCACTCAAGTTGTATAAGTGGAATGAAAGTGGGAGCTCCAACATGTAACTCAAAATGTGCACTTCCTTCTTCAATCACATTTTATTGGAGTCATTTTCATCTCGTTAAAATAAGTAGTTGGCCCGGGAAAACAAAAATACGGGCATAAGGACGTCTGTACCACCAAATCTCTTTCTTGAAAGAGCAGAGTGAATTTCCAAGTAAACATGATCGAATAACGCATAACAGGACCCACCTGCAGTTGTCTCATCCGTCCGCTTTGTCAGCAGCTGCACATCCTGAAGCCACGTTCTCCCTGAGCAGGAAGAACATAGAGGACCCGTAGAGCATTAAGCCCTGTGCCTGCATCCTGGCACTGGTTGCTACCTACATATATGTACCTCTGTACATATCATGTTGAGTGCTCCTATTATCCTCATTTTACAAATGAGAAAACTAGGCTCAGAGAAAACCTAAGTACTTCATTCACTCATTCCATTAATTAGTATTCAGCATTTATTATGCACTGGGATAGTCTTCCACGGCTGTGAACGACAGGAAGTCCTCACCCTTGTGGAAGTTACATTTTGCCTAAACAAAAATGTACCTTGTCCAAGGTCATACACCTGAATTGTAAATCTGGCTGCAGAGCTCGTGGGCTTGACCAGTACCTTACGTCAAAGGGAGAGAAGAGAACGTGACCCAGAGAAGGTCATCTGCCTGCAAAAGCTTTTGAGCTGGCATGGCATGACTTCGGTGAGCTGACCACAGCCCAGGCTATGAGCCAGGTCCCACCCAGAGAGAGAATATCCATCTCCCAGAGATAGTTGCTTTTTTTTTTATTTAAAATGTTCTAATGTTTATGTATGTATGTTTGTATGTATGTATGTATGTATTTATTTTGAGAGAGAGAGAAAGAGACAGAGTGCGAGTGGAGGAGAGGCAGAGAGAAAGGGAGACACAAAATCCAAAGCAGGCTCCAGGCTCTGAGCTGTTAGCACAGAGCCCAACATGGGGCTCTAACTCATGAACCAAGAGATCACGACCTGAGCCAAAGTTGAAGGCTTAACTGACTGAGCCACTCATCGATTTTTTTTAAGCCATGTTTTGGATATCATTTTATATGTTCACCTTTCTTGACCTCTGCAGCCTTCCTACAAACTCAAGAGTTCTTGCCTTCACATCCTAGCTAGCTCACATGCCAGTTAAATTAAGGTATTAACAACTGATAAGAGCTAAGTTATTTTAGGGGCACCTGGGTGGTTGAGCCAGTAAGCATCGGACTTGGCCTCTCAGGTCATGATCTCTCAGCACAGAGCCTGCTTCAGATCCTCTGTCACCCTCTCTCTCTCTGCCCCTCTCTGCTCATTTTCTCTCTCTCTCAAAATGAATAAACTTGAAAAAAAAGCTAACTTAAAAAAAAAGCTTAATAATGAGGCGGATGTTGCATTTTCACATACTAGTAAACCTGTGTACAGAGGGATAGTCGAGTGGAATTAGGCAAAAGCTTTCAATACCATTCATAATTACCCTTAAAAATAGGGCAGCTGGCTAGAGGGCTGTCACCTGATGCCACATAGATTAACTTTTCTTATTATTTTAACAGAGATTAACTTTTATGTAATAAAATTCTATTTTATTTCATTTACCAGCCGATTACTCCTTCATTAATGAAACTAATGCTCTTCTGCCTTACAAACATAGATATTTGATAACTATATATATTTTCCAAATATCCAGTTAATCTTCATTTACTACTTTCAGGATTTGTCTAGACTTTAATTTAAAAAATTTTTTACTGTTGGGGCGCCCGGGTGACTTAGTTGGTTAAGCGTCCGACTTTCGCTCGTGTCATGATCTCGCGGTTCGTGGGTTCGAGCCCCGCGTCGGGCTCTGTGCTGACTGCCAGCTCAGAGCCTGGAGCCTGTTTCAGTCTGTGACTCCCTCTCTCTCTGACCCTCCCCTGCTCACGCTGTCTCTCTCTCTCTCCTAGAAATAAATAAAACATTTAAAAAAAATTTTTTTTACTGTTTATTTTTGAGAGAGGCAGAGACAGAGCGTAAGTGGGGGAGGGGCAGAGAGAGAGGGAGACACAGAATCTGATGCAGGCTCCAGGCTCTCAGCTGTCAGCACAGAGCTTGATGTGGGGCTCGAACTCATGAACCGTGAGATCGTGACCTGAGCCAAAGTCAGACGCTTAACTGACCGAGCCATCCAGGCGTCCCAAGATTTTAATTTTTTATAAAAGTATTTTTATTGTTTAACTCCTTTGAAATCTTTGGAGGTAGGTAGGCTCTTCTATTAATCCAGGGTTTATTCAAGAGCCCTAGAAAGTTTATGATGGATTTAAGTTGCTTTTTTTTTTAACACTGTTAATAGTTTCAATACAGGAAAAAAAATACGTTCTCTGCTATTTAGTTTGATGTCAGAGATTGTTAGTCCTTTTGAAATAAGTGTCAAATTCTCAGCTGTAATTTATCATTGTGAGTTTCGCGGTTGCTGTTGGATCTGTGAAAGGTAGACAGGAAAGAGGAACCTCTTGGACATCCTGGAGCTTTTATTAGCACAGCACAGAAGCGTGGTTCATTCCTCCGAATCCTCTATAATTAAGTGGTTCACACAAATCTGGTGAGCACACTTGCTATGGAAAACTTTACACATCTTTTTTTTTTCTTTTTTGTGGACATCATGTGAAATCCTTGCGAACACAAGGACCTTTTATTTATTGACAAAGGGAACAGTGCTTCTAGACAAGCAGCTCTCTTGTCCTTCTCAAAAATAAGAAAGAGAATCTGTTCCATATTTTGGTGCAGAGTAACCAGAATGAAAACTACATATTGTGTGTTATTTATCCTTTATTTGGTGAATGCTTTCTATCCAACAGTGACAATTATTTGTGTAAACTAGCTTGTGCTTTCTGCAAGTGACCTGAAAAACAGAAATATTCTTCAGTCATTCAGGGTCAAATGTTACATTTACCGACCAAATTGAACAAAGTATTAACTTACTGGCCCTTGGGAATTTGAGATAAAATAAAGAAACTGATGGAATGCTTTTGTTTTGTTTTGTTTTCCTACATTCCTGGATTGGCCATCGTGCATTCATCTCTCAGCATGGATTAAATGCCTTCTGTGTGCTGGGCTGTGTGCTAGGCGCGTAAATAAGACAGGACTCTGCCCTAGCACAGCTCATTTTTGTAAGGGAGCTGGACAGGTAAGTAATTACAAGGCTGGGAGACTTGTGTTCTAATCAGGGATGCCTGGCAGGCACAAGGGACTCCCCTCACCGAGGGACTCAGCAAAAGAAGATGCAAATCACAGCCGAAAAATGCACTGATTTAAAATCTTTACTGATTCCAACCAAAACTGCACAGCCAAATACCACTCATTGCCTGTATGCAAGGGTGGTCAAAGATCACAAATGGGGTATTTTAGGGAAGGTCTCTGATGTAAGCCACTTCTATTTTAAAAGAAACTTCCCAGGGAAGTGCTACCTTCCCCGCATTCCATCATTTGGCCTGGGTGTCTGAATAGAGCCAAGGATTCGTGCCATCAAAGATTGCAGTGAGGGGCATCTGGGTGGCTCAGTCAGTTGACTGTCAGGTCATGTTCTCGTGGTTCATGACTTCAACCCCCTACATCAGGCTCGCTGCTGTCAGTGCAGAGCCCACTTCAGATTCTCTGTCCCTCTCTCTCTGCCATGCCCCCACTTGCACTCTCTCAAAAATAAATAAAATATTTTAAAAAGACTACAGTGAATTCACCACGAGTCTTTAATTAATAATAATTTATTGAGGGGCGCTTGGGTGGCTTAGTCCATTAAGTGTTGGACTCTTGATTTTGGCTCAGGTCATGATTTCACAGTTCGTGGATTCCAGTCCCACTCCAGACTCTGCACTGGGCATGGGGCCTGCTGGGGATTCTCTCTCTCTCTCACTCTCTCTCTGTCCCTCCCCAATTCACATGCCTGCACATGTTCTATCTCTCAAAATAAATAAAAGAGAGAAAGAGAGAGAGAAAGAGAGAGAGAATCCCAAGTAGGCTTTGCATTGCGAGTGCACAGCCTGACATTGGGCTCGAACTCACAAACTGAGAGATCATGACTTGGACTGAAAGCAAGAGTCCAAAGCTTAACCAACTGAGACACCCAGGCAGCCCCCACCCCCACCTCAAAATAATTTCATGAGTGCCAACTAAGCGCTTTTGGTGTCTACGTCACCTGCTCAGAGAGTCTGTCACTAACAGAGGTGAATTTAGGGCACAGCTAATGAAACTTCCGTTTCTGAGCTGCTCACTGCCATGGCCGTTTCTGAGTCCTAAAGGAACCCTAGCAATCTATTCACATGTTTGTGTGTTTTTGTAAATGTTGCAAAAGTAAAATATTTTAACAACAATCCTTTAAAATGTAAGGCTACTCTCTCTTTTGACTCCAGTTACCCCTCCCTTATGCTCCCCGCCATCAAGTGGCATTGGACTGGCTATGGGCGTTTTGGAGAGCTGGCCAAGGGAAAGCTGATTGACTGTGCTGGCATACTCTCATCCCTCCTGGCCAATCACCTCTCATGGTCATATGCAGGCAGCCCACTAAGAGCATGTCCCATGATACTCAGCAACCAAACGATGAGGACAGCATGGGAGAAGAGTAAATTTGAAATGTGTGGAGTCAGAAGCTAGTTGTGGTACATCTTTCCAAAGCTTACAGCTCATTTAGGAAAGAAGCTTTAAAAATTTTCTTAAATGTTTGTTTATTTTTGAGAGAGAGAAGGGGAGACAGAGGGTGAGTGGGGAAAGGGCAGAGAGAGACAGAGACACAGAATTTGAAGCAGGCTCTAGGCACTGAGCTGTCAGCACAGAGCCCAACACGGGGCTTGAACCCATGAACCGAGAGATCATGACCTATGCTGAAGTCGGAGGCTTAACCAACTGAACCACCCAGGTGCCCCAGGAAAGAAATTTAATAGAGGCTTTTTGGGGGTACCTGGCTGGCTCAGTTGATCTCGGGGTTGTGAGTTGGGCCCCACGTTGGGAGGAGAGATTAGCTAAAAACAAAACCTTTAAAAAAATAGAGGCTTTTCCAAACTTGATAATAACCCTAGAAAGTCACATAATTTTGACAAATAACAAGTTCTGAAACTCAAAGAAACTTAAAAAAAATCAATAATGAAAAAAAGTTCTTTACCCTTTTAGGGGAAAGATCAAAATATCCTTATTCTCTTAATAGATGGTATAGTACCAAACTGTTATCACATGACGATGTCATAAAAAAATATAGCCTGAGTATGTAGGAAAAGGTATTATGGGGGTGTGTCAGGGACTTAATATGAATATCATGGGCTTTTTACCCTTGATTTTGTGATGTTTGAGGCATTCGTTAGCTTTTATTATTTGTAATTCATCCTAATTTCTCATTTTGAATAAAATGTACTAGCTTCGTTTTCATGATTTTACATTCTTCTGCTCTGAAAGAGCCCCCAAATGATAAGCTTTGGTTTCCACAAGATCTGAATCCAGCCCTGTTTCATGGCCACCCAGTAAGAGTCTCCTTCGTGTCACTGAATGTTCCTTCTCGCCTCACACTTATACTACTATGTAACTTCCCCTATGGGAATAGATGGAGATGTTGTTGATGCCCTGCCCTGGGTGCCTTTACCGGCCAGTGTGCCCGCAGCCCACTTCCTGTAAAGCTGCCGCTGACAACTTGCACCTGTGGTGGTCTCTGTGGTCTCTCCCTTTACCAAAGAGCCACTTTTCACCCAAGCTGGCCAAGGATGGACAGACCTAGGGTACAAATGCTCCATCCTACTTTGAAGTGCAGCTCTGAAGGTGTGGTTTGCAAGCCAGAGCCCTCGCTGATCAGGCCAAGGTGAGATTCTACCTGAGCGCACACCTGCTCAACTTCTTGCCTTTCCCCTTCCTGGTTCCCTCACCCTCTACAGGTTTTTCCCAAATAAATCATGTGCATCCAAAGCAGGTTCTGACTGTATTTATGTGCTGATGGTCTGCCTCCCCTCCTCACTAGAATATGACATCAAGAGAGCAGGGACTTGATCGGTCTTGCTCACTGCTGCATTTCTATTGCTTCGTGCTTGGCAGGTGGTAATTACAATAATATGGGATGAGTGAATAAATAAGGAATGAATATATAAATTCCAGTCACTCCACACATATTTCTCTAATCCTCATGGAAACCCTGAGAGGCAGATGTTGTTTCTTTTCATACTGCAAATGCGGAATTGAGACAGATTTTGGTTAAGTGGCTTCCTCAAAGTAACACCCCTAGAGAGTGCCTCAGGGCTGCTGAGCCCAGCTCTCTGTGGGCCCCATCCTCTGACCTCAAGGGAAGGGATCCAGTATTTCTCTGTCACTCTGACCAAGTGTGGGTATGGACCCCTCCCTGATCTGGTGCAGAACAGATTGTATGGATGACAGAAGGCCACGTGGCACAGAGAATGATGCAGGGAAACTCGAGTCAGGACCTAACCTTAGGCCCTCCCCTCTGCATACTCTCTGCCTGCTTCCAAGGTTATCACCCTGTGACCAGGAACAGCTTCCCCCACAACAGAGGTGCTCCAGGCAATTCCATAACACAGAGATAATTCCAAAGGAAATATCCCTCCTCCCTCTACCACACATACTCCTCCCCTAGCACCTCTTCTCAGAGCAGCTGACTAGCTGGTAAGCAGCCACTTCCTTCTGGGGACAGACACTCCCACTTCCATGGAATCAGCAAGATATGTTCCTATTTTAATATCATATTGTCTGGCAATATATTTCCAAATTCTATGTTACTTACTTGTTATTATTCTTGAATTTTTAAAACTGAGATGTGGTTGACTTATAACATTGTATAGGTTAAGGTGTACAATGTGTTGGTTTGATGTATTTATGTATTGCAATGTAATTACCACCCTATCAGTAGCTGACTCCTCTATCACATCACAAAATTATCAGTTCTTTTTTGTGGTGAGAACAATTAAGATCTAGTTTCTTAGCAACTTTGGGGATTTTAATATGTATTATTGGCTATAATCACCATGCTGTACATTAGATCTCCAGAACTTTATCTAGTAGTTGCAAGTTTGTGCCCTTAAATAACATCTCCCCAATCTCCCATCCCCGCCAGCCCCTGGTAACTACCATTCTACTCTGTTTTTGCAAGTTTGGCTTTCTTAGGTTCCACATATAAGCGCAATTATACAGCGTTTGTCTTTCTCTGACTTATTTCACTTAGCATAATGCCCTCAAGGTCCACCCATGTCATGGCAAGTGATGGGATTTCTTCTTTCTCATGGCTGAGTAATATTCCTGTGTGTGTGTGTGTGTATGTGTGTGTATCATATCGTCTTTATCCATTCATCCACTAATGGACACAGGTTGTTTCCTTATCTTGGCTATTGTGAATAATGTTACATACATGTAACATGGATGTGTAAATATCTCTTCAAGATATTGATTTCAGTTCCTTCAGGTATCTACCCAGAAGTGAGATTGCTTGATCATACAGTAATTCTACTTTTAATATTTTGAGAACTCTTTTCCATAATGGTGGTAACATTTCATATTCCCACCAGCATTGTTTAAGGGTTCCCTTTTTTCCATATCCTCACCAACATTTATTATCTCTTATCGTTTTTTGATAATGGTTATCCTAACAGGTGTGAGGTAATATCTTATTGTGATTTTGATTTGCATTTCCTTGATTAATGATATTGAAGACCTTTTCATATTGGCCGTTTGTCAGTTTTTAATTGGACTTTCTTTTTTGCATTGAGTTGTATGAGTTCTTTATATATTTTGGATAGTAACCCCTTAATAGATAGATGATTTGTGAATATTTTTTCCAACTCTATAAGTTGATTTTTCAACTTATTGATTGTTTGCTTTGCAGAAGCTCTTTAGTTTAACGTAGTCCCTTGTTTATTTTAGTTTTTGTTGCCTGGGCTTTTGGTGGCTTAGCCAAGAAACAATTGCCAATACCAATGTCAAAGATGTCTTCTTCTAGGAGTTTTACAGTTTCGGTCTTATATTGGAATCTTTGATCCATTTTGAATTAATATTTGTGAGTAGTATGATTGGGGTCCAGTTTCATTCTATGGTATATAGACATACAGTTTTCCCAAAATGATAATTGCAGAGACTGTCTTTTTTTAGACTGTGTGTTCTAATTCAAAATTTAGTTGACCATGTATGCGTAGGTTTATGTTATGTCTGGGCTCACTTCTCTCTTCTGTTATTCACACTTGAAATAACTCTCTCTAACCCAAGCTCTGTTTTTCAGTTTCTTCTTAGAAAGGTTTCATAAAATTTAGTAGTGTGTTTTCATCCATGACTATCTTCTTACAGAATAGTAAACCAAGGTACATGCACTGAGTGTTTTATAGTCTGGTTATGGGAATGAGATGAATCCACATGAGACAACTACTGGGTCGCACAACATTAAATTGTAATTAAGACAGAGAATTAAAATTGTACATAGAAGGCTAAAGTACTTCCGTCTGAATGTCTCAAAGGAGAGGGTGAGATCATTTGTCGCTAGCTGCAGTTGTTGGTAAACCACAGAAGTGATGCCTTTCCTCTTGGACCCATTTCAAACATCACCTAAAGTGATAAGGGTGAGCTCAGGGTGCTGCCTATCTGTGCACTCTGTTATAGATGGGGCTGGAGGAGTCACCCTTCCAGCTTCCTCCTGCTATTCTCTTACCCTTCCCTCCACATCTGCTTCTCCTTCCTGTCCTCTCACATCCTGTATTTCTCTTCCTCTTCTCCCTTTTCTAATCATCTAACTCTTGTCTTCTCCTCTTTAGAGTGTCAGATTTGGTCATATACTACTTTTGAGGCACTGCAACTTATAGAAGGGAAAGGACTCTGGACCATAGACCTGGGTGCAAACTCAGATCTGTGCCTTTTGGGCAAGGCACAGAGAACCTCTCAAACTCTGTCTCATTATCCATGCAAATAGGGATACTAATTTCTATCATTATATTATTTGAAGGAATAAATGAGATGATAGACGTAAAGTGACTGGCACATAGCTGGCTCTCATTAGATGCTTATTTACCTCCTACTTCCTTTTTCCTTATTTTGCTTTTTCAGTACTGTTAGTCTTTAAGTAGATGCTTTTTGAATGAGTACTTAAGAGTTTAATTTGGTAGACCCTCATTTACTTGGAATGATTGACAGTGGGAATTATTTAATAATTGCTATTATAACACACTTATTCTTTTGTGCCATGCACTGGTATTAGGGAAATCCTCTCTCCTATTATGTCTGATATGAATCTCCCCAAATGCATAAATAAGGTAAGCATTACTTTTATCATTCAAGATACAGTCTGTATTGCTCAGAGTCTACACTTCATTTTACATATCCAGGAAGTGAGGCTTAGAGGGGTTGAGTAATTTACATGAGTAGAATCTTGACTCCAGACCCAAACCCTGAACCACTAGATTAAACTGTGGGACACTTACTATTCATAATCCTCGCAGCCCCATAAGGAGGATAGAGCCCCTTAACTGGAGGATTACTTGTTTCCTGAATGCAAAGTGAAATGATCTTTCTTAAAGAGAGTATTAAGTAATGTGCAGTTATACAAAATGGAAAGATTTGAGACAGGGCCACATTGTTCTCACAGGAAAGGATGAATAGTAAGGGGTATAGGAGATGGAAAAGCTAGGGATATGAGAGGAGAATATATTGAGAGAGACTGTAGGGCAGCCCAAAGCTGGGGGAAAACAGAAAGCTCTAATGGGGAATTTTGTTAAATTGTTTGCAGCTTAAGATGCAGCGTAAGGCTTCTCTTTGTCTTCCGCAAAATCCCTAGTAAGATTGACATTGTCCTCCAACGATTTGTGAAAAGCCTGCACTTGGGGCAGATGTGGTATAGACAGAGCCGAGTTCCCAAAGCTGGAGAAGAGAGTGCTCAGAGAGACCCGTGACACCTGGACTACAGGGAAACGAAATCCAGACCACCTTGTCCTGTTTTCTCTTCCCACCCGTTTCCTTCTAATGCACATCTATAGCCACAGCCTTGTCTTCCAGGCTTGCGCCCTTATTAATTCAGCTTCTGCTACAAAATACTGTAGTAGATGCTAGAAAGGATCCTCCTGAGAATATGACAAGGTTCCCTGGAAGTTCTCTGGGGTCCCATATATGCTTTCATGAAGCAAAGAGTCAAATATATGCGTGTTCTGCTATATAATAGAAATTAAGGATATTGATATTTTGGTCATTGTAACACCACCAAACTGGAGTTAGATTGCAACCACATGTATCTAAATCAGCTCCTAAGTGAACGGTTTTCTAACAAACAGGTCAGGAGTGCAACCTTTAAAAAATAAGTTGGCAAAGGGGCACCTGGGAGGCTCAGTCAGTTTAGTGTCCTACTGCAGCTCAGGTCATGGTTCATGGGTTGGAGCCCTGCGTCAGGCTCTCCACTCTCAGCGGGGAACCCACTTTGGATCTTCTGTCTCCCTCTCTCTCTGCCCCTCCCCTGCATGCACACTCCTAAAAATGAACATTAAAAAAGAGTAAGTTGGCAAAATCCTAATAATGTGATCCTTCCTCTTACATAGAAACTTTTAATAGATCAGATTATGCCGTGAGCAAGTGAAATAGTAGTCAGACCAATGATTTTGGATTATATTTTAAATGCTAGGTGTGGGGGAAGGGGAAAAAGGCAGTCAAAGAGCACAAGGTTCCAATTATAAGATGAATGAATTCTGGGGCTATAATGTACAGCCTAGTGACTGTAGTTAACAATATTCTATTGTATATTTGGAAGTAGCTAAGAGAGTAGAGTTTAAAAGTTCTCACCGCACAAAAAAATCTAAGTATATGAGGTGAGAGATATGTAAACTAACCTTAATGTGGTAATAATTTTGCAATGCATACATCTATCCAATCATTACATTGTGTACCGTAAACTTATACAACGTTATATGTAAATTATATCTCCATAAAGCTGGAATATAAATAAATAAATAATAGAATCACAGCAACAACAAAATAACAAAATGACAGTAATTCCTGCAAAATAGAGACCAATTGACAGAGGCTGGATATCCCAAGCTGTTTGGTAAGATCTGACAGGTACATTGCTCTGGAAAGTTTAACACAGACCTCATAGACTTTAATGTGCATGTGAATGCCAGGAGATCTTGTTAAAATGAGGATTCTGATTCAACAGGTCTGAGGTGAGCCCGAGAGTCTGCATTTTTAACAAGTTCTTGAGTGCAGCTGATCCACAGACCACAATTAGAGCAGCAAGGGTTCGGTGTGTGCTAACTGTCTCCTCTTTGCATTCTGCTTGATACCAGCAAAACCAATTACTGAAGAAGGATACTGGCAGAGCCTGTAGATATGAGCTCCTGACCTGACAATTTCTATATTTAGAGGGAGTTTGGGGAAGTGAGACTACATTTACTTTACAAATATTTCCTTTTTGATATCAAAATCGCTCCATGCTCCTGCATCATCCACACTTTCGGCAATCCTGGTGGTTATGCAATGACAGTAAAATCAAGTTGTTGAGGTGTTTAGGTTAGCGACTGCTAACTTTATGACCCACCAGGACTGATTACAAATGGATTCACTTTCCCTGGAGATTTGTAAAAGTATAAACATTATTTTTCAGGTCTGGTTAAGGATTATTCCCTTAGAAGCAGGGAATGTTTCTTGTGGTCCTTTCCAGTTCTGAAGTTCCATGAAGTTAACGTCATAGTTATTATTTTTTCATGATTCTTTATTTTAAACAGTTTAAAAATTTTTAAGTAATCTCTACATCCAAAGTGGGGCTCAAACTCACAACCCTGAGTTCAAGAGTTGCATGCTCTATGAACTGAGCCAGCCAGGCACCCTATTTTTCTCTGGGTCTGCCGTGAGATTGCAGTGAGAAGATATATAAGCTAAAGTAGACAGAATTCTAAGACGGGTCCCTTGATTCCCCACTCCCTAACGTTTGCATCTTATGTAATCCCTTCTCCTTTAGTTTGAGTGGGACTTGTGACCAGCTTCTAGCCAACAGAATATGTTAAGGGGAAGGGCTATTGCAAATGCAATTAAGGTCCCAAATCAGTTGAATCTGAGTTAATTGAAAGGGAGATTATCCTGGATGGAGCTGATTTCATCAGATAAAAGTTCTTAGATGAGGACTGGACTCTCTGTTAGGTCAAAGATTCTCTGTTGCTGGCTTTGAAAGAGCCATATTGTGAAGGAGCCTATGGAGAAAGCCTCATGGCAAGGAATTGCAGGTGGCCTTTAGAGCTGAGAGCAGCCCCTGGCTGTAGCTAGCAAGAAAATAGGGACCTCAGTCATACAACCACAAGGAGATGAATTCTGTGAAAAATCTGAGGGAGCTTGGAAGCAGATCCTTCTCCAGTTGAGCCTCCAGATGAAAACACAGCCTGGTGAAACATAGGCAGAGAACTCAGCCTTGTAGCCTTGTAAGACCCTAAGAAGAGAAGCCAGCTAAAGCCATGCCCTCAGAGCCCTGGGATAATAAAAGTATGCTATTTTAAGCTGCTAAATTTTTGATAATTTGTTATGCAGCAATAGAAAACTGACATGGATGCATTATATTGCACTTGCATTATTAAATCATTTTTAAATGTTTATTTATTATTTTTGAGAGAGAGAAAGAGCACAGTTGGGGAGGGGCAGAGAGACACACACAGAATCTGAAGCAGGCTCCAGGCCCTGAGCCTTCAGTGCAGAGCCCAACCCAGGGATCAAACCCACAAACTGTGAGGTCATGACCTGAGCTGAAGTCAGATGCTTAAATGACTGAATCACCCAGGCGCCCCGCATTATTAAATCTTAATCTTGGTCTGTGCATCTATTTACCAATCAAAATGTCAATTAAAGCTCGCCTAGACTTAATTTTGTCTGAACTGCCTAAAATAGAAGGATGATCCCACTCCACACATCCCTCCACACCCCCACATCTCTAAATGATATTGCAGTCTAGTTGATGATTGGCAGGGAATCACCATCACAGACCACAAAACAGTCCTTATGCTTTGCCATGATTTTCCAGCTTTTACCAAAAACCACCACAGCAAAAAAAATACTTAATTTTATGCATTCTGGGCAGTATTGCTTGAAAGTGCTGTTGGAGTAGGCAATTAAACTTGACTTGGTGTTTGCATTTAAGACTAAAATCGATGTGAGTTTTCTTTAGTGAGACTTTCCAACACAGTGTAGGCTCAGAGGACCTTAATCCATTTCTTTAATCAGTTAGCATTGATTATGGGCTATGTGCAGTCCAGAATATAAGGGTGATTAAGATAGGACACTTGCCTTCGAGTTGCTGGAGACGAGAGGCACGAAAACCAACACTTAAAGGGGCACCTGGGTGACTCAGTCGGTTAAGTGTCTGATGTCAGCTCAGGTCATAATCTCGCGGTTCGTGAGTTTGAGCCCCATATTGGGCTCTGCACTGACAGCACAGAGCCTGCTTGGGATTCTCTCTCTCCCTCTCTCTCTTTCTACCCTTCCCCTCCTTATGCTTGTGCACGTTCTCTCTCAAAATAAATAAACATAAAAACCCCACAGCACTTACAATGCAGTATGAATGAAAAGGGCAGTGGGTAACATTAGGAGTCTATAAGAAAAAACTGTGCCCCCAAATCACTACACTGAAGTTTATTGTTTACTTACTTCTTTTCCTAAGAGACTGTGAAGGCAGCTACCACTTTTTGCTTTTACGATTCTGTATATCCCTCATACTTAGCAGTGTCTGCACATAGTAGATCCTTCAAATTGTACTTCATTGAAACTAAGACACCGTTAATTAAGATCATATTATTTTATGTCTCACCGGAAGGAAAAAAATATGCTGTTAATTAAACTACAACATGCTGGAGATCATAAACAGATTTTGATTCAGAGATGTTAAAATGTGAAGAAAGAGAAGGGAGGGAGGGGGGAAGGGGCAAAAAGAGTGAAGGGGGAGAGAGAGATACAGCCTTCTAGTTATGGAATGAATAAGTCACAGGAATAAAAAGCAGAGCATAAAGAATACAGTCAGTGATATTATAATAGGGATATACTTGAACAAATGGTCACTACACTTGTGTTGAGTAGAGCATAATGTCTTGTCAAATCACTATGTTGTACACCTGAAACATTGTGTGTTGACTATACACAAAAGCTTTTTTGAAATGTGTGGGAGAAGATGCTCATCTTAGAATTGATTAATAGCAAGTACTCACTGAAATGTTTTTGTTGAATTTCTAGAGGGATCATAGGAGTAACAAAGTAAAGATTTCAGAGTGGATTTCAAAGATGATGTACATTTACAGCTTGTTACCCAGCATTTTACACTGTTGACTCAAACTGGGTTGTCAGCAGAATGACCTCTTGAGTTCTTGCCCACAAGACAAACAAATCTGTGTAAAACATCTTTAAATATCTTTAAGAGTTGTAAGGTCTTAAAGCTAGGAAGGAATGCAAGATCCCATAAAGTTTAAAATTTTTTAATTGCTGCATAGAAAATTACTCATGTTAGAATCCCATCTAGTTCAAAGGTCTTTAGAGATAGATACTGCCACACACACACACACACACACACAATTGGACTGGACTGTGTCCTTCCTCCAATTCATGTGTGGAAGTCCCAACCTCCAGTACCTCAGAATGAGAACTTGGAAACAGAGTCATTGCAGATGTGATTAGTTAAGATAGGGTCATACTGGAATAGCGTGGGCCCTTACTTTAATATGCTTGGTGTCCTTATAAACAGGAGAAATTTGACATAGACAAACACCTGGGGAGAATACAATGTGAACATTGAAGGCACAGATCAGGATGATGCATCCACAAGCCAAGGAACATCAAAGACTACCTGCCAACAAACCAAACCACCAGCAGCTAAGACAGAGGCACAGGACAGATTCTCCCTCAGAAGGAACCAACCCAGCCGCCCTCTTGATTTTAGACTTCTAACCTCCAGACCTATGAGACAATAAGTTTCTGTTGTTTCAGGGACCCAATATGTGGGTTTTTGTCATGGAAGCGCTAGCAAACTAATAGTTTACATATCTCACGAGCAAAAGAAACGCCAGATTCAATCGCATGACCAGCCTGAGTGGAAATTGCAGACTTCTGTGAGGAGGCAGAATTCAATAGTGTGAGTCAGGAGACAAGAAGCCTTTCAACATTTTTGGAACCCATGACACAATGTCTATAAAAAGACAGTCTGACAGTAAGAAGAATTGCTTTGGATGTCTGCAGTTCCATGTCTCACCCTGACCAAAATCTCTGATGGTTAGAATCCTCTACTAATGAAGGTGCAAATTACCATTCTTAGTGGCTAGGCAACCACAGTTGGGATGATAGCACCCTCCCCATCCTTTCTATCCCTAGAAGACTGAGAGTCTCGTATAGAAAGATTTAAGAGAATCAAAACCAAGATATTAGTATGTTTTATATTAAGAAAGGATCTGAATGTATTTGGTACATGCCAGGTATCCTTTATTCTCTCCTAGAACTTACTATCATCCAAGCCAGAGGGGCACAGAGCTGTGCTGACCCAAGGAGAATGGCTTGCTAGGAATTTTGCAGCTATGAATAAGAAATGCTCCAATCTTTGCAATTATACAAAAATCTGAAATGATGGCTAATGCTGTTGCAACCATGAGTGCTGAAGCTAAATTAAATTTAGTAAATATAATTTGTGTGAGGGTGAGGAATCATTCAATAGCAGATGATATGTCAGATCTAATGACAATACTTTTATTAGGAAGAGAGTAGATTGGGATGCAACGCTTTTGGTAAAATCATAGTTCAACTGCAAGCATAGTTTGGCTACAGATACAAGAGTTTGGCAAAACTCCTCAAAGGCATACTGTGAACATTGATTGATTATATGGAATTTATAATAAAAAGTATTGCATATTTTTTTATTACTTGGAAGTTGTGTGTTACATGTATTGACTCTCATCTCCCTTCCCACACCACCAGTTGTTAAACATTTACCACCACTGGGGAGAAACCATTAACAAATACGTAAATAATTAAGATAAATTCAGGTGGTGGTAAAAGCCATGAATGCATTAAAGCGGAGTGATATAGTGGAGAGTGCCCAGTGGTTGAGGCAAATTCATAGAGGGTGGATGGCTAGAAGTGCCCAGCCTTGTGAAAGTGAGCATACACAGGGTAAAAGTAAGAGCAAGCGCTGTGGTCACATGGGAGGAAAGAATTTGTATGTGGCTATTATTGGTGTTAACAGAATCTGCACCTGAGATCCAAAATCTGAGGTCTCCACTCATTCCTTTCTCCCCCAAACTGTATCTGGGAACCACTCAGTGTCACTGTCTATTTGGCCCCATTGAAGCACCTGTAGCTCCTGGCTTCCTCCATAAACTCGCAGAATTCTATACGGTTTAGTCAATAATTGTACCATACATTCCTTTCTTGTTGCTTTTCTTAGGTGGAATTCAAAGCCATGAAACCTATGTTTTTTTCCATTTTCCCCTGTTCTTAAATTAACGTTCGTATCCAAGTCTAAACTAGACTCCTTTGGAAGCCTCAGGTCTACCTCCCTACTTTCTCTAAATGTAGTCCCTCCAAGCGCCTCGTTGCTGGGCTTATTTAACGATGTGGTTAAGGGCAAGCAATCCTCCCTCCACGCCATTTTGAAAATGTTTATTCCCCAGTTTAGCTTAGGAAATTGACAGGTCCTGAAGTAAAGGGAGACAGTTTGGGGCAGATGTTTTGATTTCCGTACCTTTAGTAATCCTATGTACTTAGTCTTTTCCTGGTTTCCCAAATTCAGAGCCTGCCTGGGCTCTGAGAAAATGTTCAACAGATGCACCTTTCTTGGTGTGTAACAGCACCACATTCGACTCTGAAACGCCACGGCTCTAATTCATTTTCTTAATGATGGTGCAAATGAGTGGAATGTTTCACATTGTGGACTTTTAACTTTCTTTTTTTTTAAGTCTTTTTTTTTAACATTTTATTTATTTTTGAGAGATGGAGAGAGAGTGTGAGATGGGGTGGGGCAGAGAGAGAGGGAGACACAGAATCTGAAGCAGGCTCCAGGCTCTGAACTGTCAGCACAGAGCCTGACACGGGGCTCGAACCCACAGACTGTGGATCATGACCTGAGTGGAAGTCATGACGCTTAACCGACTGAGCCACCCAGGCGCCCTGTAGACTTTTAACTTTCCAAGCATCATTAAACCAAACCATTACAGCAATACATTCAGTCAACAGATAAGTGCTCTGGCTGCAGCACGAAATAGCTGATTAGCAATTGAAACTACGGTGTCTTGCCTTTTTCTGTTTTAGTTTACGAAAAGAGAAGCTTTCCCCTCTGTTGACCCAGGGGCTGGCTCTTCTCACTGGCTGTCTTCGGGAGCACTTCTTTTATTGCCAATGCTTCTGTGCAAGCCTGGAGTGTTTAACTTCACTTGTGAAATGATCAATGTCAAGTCACTAACTGACATTAGAGCCAGCTGCTTAAAGTGTCAGCACAGCTGCCTTGTGGATGAGCACGAGTTCTTACCACTGCTCCTTGTTCTACAAGAAAACGCGGATTATAAACCGAGGGGCTCAACACATTCATTTTTGCTTTTTTTTTTGCTAGCAGCTCAGATTTCTATGTAATGAAACCTATATTCAGGAATCTGGAAGCCAAAGCAAAAATGCTTTGTGCTCTATTACTCATGGACCTTAGGATCTGCTTTTTCGATTTTTGGTTGTATGACTCAGAGTTTTAAGGAACCACCCATGAGGGCCCCATTCACTTGGATAATTAGGTTCCTCCTGTGTTAAAAACAACAGTCCCTACTTCCGAATGGCTGAGGATTTAATAGCTCTGCACAATCTGAGCAATCCTGTCCTGCTGTGTGGCTTAGCTTTCACCTTCTTCTGGCCTAAAGGACCCAGAGACTGGGTTATAAAGATGCTTAAAGTGGAACGAAAGAAAGAATTGAGCAGGCCTGGACAAGGCCACCTCATGCAGGCTGGAGCAGAATGAGGCCACAGGAAGGCACTCCTGCAAGCAAACCCGAAGATTCTTTCATCCTTTTTAGCCAAGGCTCTGACCAGCCATTGTTTCTTTAACATCCTGCATTAAAGCATTGGATGCAAACATCACTGCCTCTAGGCAAAGGAATATAGATACTTGCCAAATGAGTAATTAAAAAAATAAGAGCTATGTATGTGAGGGGAGCGACAATTTCTTCTTCTTTTCTTCTCATTGTCCTCTGTCTTCCCTGGTTTTTAAAGATTTAAAAACACAAAAACAAAAAAAAAAAAAACCCTATGGTTTGCCCTGGGGGTGTGGTTTCACCCATTCCCCCTCCTGCTGTTCCAGTTTCTCCCAGCTGTCAATCAAAACCAAACAACAGAGGTTGGCCGTCATTCAAAAGGGAAAAAAAATGTCTTTTAGGACACATTTTGACATGTGTTGGATGATTTAGTAAGATTATGGTCCCTTTTCACATTTTCTAAGACTGCCTGGGTTCATTTTCTCCCCCACTTTGCACCATTTCTAATAGCCAAAATATCCCCCCCCCCCCCCTTTTTTATTCACTTTCACCAAATGTTCTCCACTAATGGAGTGGCTCTGGCTACTAAGTTCAAATAACAAAACAGGAAAATAATTTTTTTAGAGAGAAAACAGAGCTGTCAGTGTAAAGGGGATGGAGTGGCTTCCAAGGCCGTGGTTCTCAGGCTGTGCACCAAAGCGCGAACTCACGGCCGACCACAGGGTATTTAAAAAGTGTAAGAGAAACACAGCCAGACCTGGCATCTGTCAGATGCCGCACCAGCTGCAGGGTCAGGGAGCTCACGGGGGCACCATTAGATTGCCCAGTGCTCCTCTCTGCGATGCCACAGACCCGCGGGCCAGGCTCCCTGCACAGCCGTATGCAACAGGGAATAAGGGCACTGGTGTCCGGTCTGTTGAAATACATGAGGAGGCCCAAGAGGGAGCAGCTCCGGCCCAGGTGTCACAGCAGCAAACCGAGACTGGGATAACTTCCGTGTCCCTGCAACTGTCCTGCTCGACCAGAAACGCAGTCCAGAAGTGTCCCCTCATCGGCGGTTTTGCTCTCCACTGTTTCCTTTCAGTGACCGCAGTCAACCTCGGTCCTGAAGTAGCAGATCCTCCTTCTGACGTAAGGTCAGAAGGTCAGGCATAGCCAAACACCACATCACAAAGCCTAAGTCATTCACCTTGCTTCATCTCATCATGTGGGCATTGTACCACTTCACAGTATCACAAGAAGGGTGAGTACAATACAATTAGATATTTTGAGAGAGGGAGAGAGAGAGACCACATTACATAACCTTTATTACAGTGTGTTGTTACACTTGCTCTATTTTATTATTACTTATTGTTGTTAATATCTCACTGTGCCTAACTTATAAATTAAACTTTATCATAGAAATATTTGTAAAGGAAAAAAATGGTATATATAAGGTTTGGTACTGTGAGAAGAGAGATGAATCATTTTCAGAAATGCCAAGTAAAAGCTGTGCTGTGTATTTAACAGTAGGTTTACAATCTATTGGTTAGTTGTTTTTTTTAAAAAAAATTTAATGTTTTTTATTTATTTCGGAGAGAGAGAGAGAGACAGTGTGAGCAGGGAAGGGTCAAAGGGAGAGGGAGACACAGAATCTGAAACAGGCTCCAGGCCCTGAGCTGGCTGTCAGCACAGAGCCCGATGCGGGGCTCGAACCCATGAACCGCGAGATCATGACCTGAGCCAAAGTCGGACGCTTAACCGACTGAGCCACCCAGGCGCCCCTCTCTTGGTCAGTTCTAAGAGCCATGTTTTAAAACAGGCAACATTGTGATAAAGAGTCTCTCCTTGACCAAAAGTAGTGAGGCTTCCGTGAGCCTTTTGGACTAGGCCTGGGCCTTGGGCCGCAGTCCTGTCTTTGGTCTACCCAGCCCAGTGATCGCAAGGATCCTGTTAAGTCATTTTAGTAGAAATGTTCTCTTGATGTATCCACTTAGCAATTTTCTGTCCACTGGCCTCTCACTGGGCTCATCGGCTATGAATCCCCAGCTGTTGCTGGGGTAGTTGGAGTTGAACTGAACCTCTTGCTTCTCACACCTCTGTCATAACGGACTTGAATAAGACCGCTTACCATTTTAACAAGTATCAGAATAACGTTTTCTTTAACAGCTGACACACTATAAATTAGTATCCTGAAGGGGTGACAAAGACACGAAGGGTCTTGAAATCACATTACTTGGGGAATAGCTAAAGAGTTTAGAGTTTAATTAGAGATGTAATTAAAAGCAGCATGGATTATGCTCTGCCTGTATTTCAGTTACTGTGTAGCAGGGGTTCCGACTCAAGAGCCTAAGGACTCAGGAGTCAGACACATTGGGAAACACCTAGAGGTCTGGTAGAGAATTCTCTCCGGAGGAGGATCAATGGAAGGACCAAAGAAGCCTGGGGAAAGTGAAGTCAAGTAGAGGGAGGCATGTTATCAGGCCGGAGGGAAGAAGGGACTGTGCTGCTCACCATGTTCTCTTCATCAGGGATCATTGAGACAGTCTCGAAGGGAGAAGGTGAAAACAAAATCATTTTTTTAGCATCTCTCTAAGCTGTTGGAAGAGAATGGGCGTTCTTTTTTTCTTTTCTTTCTTTCATAGTTTATTGTCAAGTTGGTTTCCATATAACACCCAGTACTCATCTCAACAAGTAGCCTCCTCATGCCCTTCATCCCCTTTCCCCCTCCCCCACCCCTATCAACCCTCAGTTTGTTCTCAGTGAGAACGGACATTCTATCTGGGCTCTTCCTTGTGGGGAAGTCTCATTTTCCTTACTTCGGTGAGACGTTCATGTGGGAACTGGGGGGTCTCACATGCTTGCCCAGATCCAGCCACAGTAGAAGGACAGATGGTGCCATAAAAGGGTCTAGAATGCAACTAGACAAAGGAAGGAGAAATGGAGACTCCAACTAGTGTCAGGAGCTCTGCTTTTGCCCGCAGAGGAGTACAGCCTCATGCCAGACAGAGGCGATGCACTGGGCAGCAGGGGTGACACACTGACTTCAGCAGGAGTTTGACAAGAGCCAGGGTCTCTGTAATTGCATAGCTGGAGTGGCATCTAAGAAATACAGCTCAGCGGGGCACCTGGGTGTCTCAGTCGGTTAAGCGTCTGACTTTGGCTCAGGTCATGATCTCACAGTTTGTGGGTTCGAGCCCTGCATCGGGCTCTGTGCTGACAGTTCAGAGCCTGGAGACTGCTTCTGATTCTGTGTCTCCCTCTCTCTCTGCCTCTCTTCTGCTCACACTGTCTCTCTCTCTCTCTCTCTCTGTCAGAAATAAATAAAACATTAAAAAAAACTAAAAAAAAAAAAGAAATACAGCTCAGGGAGTCTGGGTGGCTCAGTGGGTTAAGCATCTGGCTCTTGATTTCAGCTCAGGTCATGATCTCGTGGTTTATGAGGTGGAGGCGCACAACAGGCTCCAAGCTGACAGCACAGAGCCTGCTTGGGACTCTCTCTCTCTCTCTCTCTGCCCCTCCTCCACTTGTATGCGCATGCACGTGCAGTCTCTCTCAAAAATAGATGAATAAACATTAAAAAAAAAAAGAGAGAAATACAGCTCAAGGACTGTACCTTTGACTCTTTTTATCCCCGGGCTGATGTTGCCAAGGAAACCATGATTACTGTGTAAAGCTATAGATGATGATTTCTAAGAGCATGGTAACAGATTTGTACCTCCCTTCCTAATCCTACAAGTCCCCACCTAGCGTGGTGCCTGGTGTAAAACAGGGGCTCAGACAATGGTTGTTGATTTAATTAGATTTCAGAAAACATTATAGGTTAGTCATTTGTCTTTAAATTCCATTCAGCAGCAATAAGAATAATAATAGCTGTTTGCCAAGCATCTAGGCATTTTCTGTACTGTCTCATTCAATGCTCTGAGCAACCCTGCCTGGTAATTACCAGCTCCATTTGACAGAGGAGAAAACAGAACCTCTGAGAGGTACACAGCTGGGTGGTAAGAGCCTCTGTTTCTAGGCCTTTTGTATGTAGATGTATGAAGAATTTCCCTAATGAGCAGACTTTGGATGGTTCTACACAGGAGGTTAAGATTTGGTGCCTGGTCTGTCTGACCATAAAGTATATACAGTTGCCACCACTTTTTCAAGCATGAGGTGTTCGTCTGTGTTAAGGCCCATATGGTAAAGAGAGCGGGAGGTTTCCTTCTCTAGAAGCCCACTGAATTGGACAAAAAAGAGAGCAAAATCCATGCACAGTGTAATAGAGGACAGCTTCCGAGAAACAGAGGCTGCTGAGTGCTTTGTTCATGAGCTCAGCACCACCTGCGGGTCCAGTGCTGTCCAGTGGCCTGGAATTCAGCGGCACAACCGCTGGATTTGGGTCCAGGCCCTTAGCTCTTTAGGCTTTCATTCTTGTGGCTCTGATGAGTGTTTTTAAGATTATTTGATGTGCTTCTGGACTCCAGACAAGTCAATTTGACTTAATTACAGTGAGAAACTTATGATTTCCTTACAATTTGATGGATCATTGAAGTGACATGAGATCTATTAGGGAATATGAGAATGTTATGCATGATATATCTGGCTTTTATCATAAAAACTTGGAAAATGATGAGAATGCAAGTAAACCGTTAAATCACCTATAATCCTATCACTGGCAATGACCACCATGCCAGGGTCTTACACACACACACACACACACACACACACACACACACACACTTCCCTTTCTTTTTTTCTTTCAAAACTGGGGTCATTGTCTCATAACATTTTCTGTTTTGTTGTTTTAAATAAAAGCAGTTCCCCCCCTCCCTGACAGAAACAAAATCTATGCATATGGTTTGGAAACCAGAAAACACAGAAATGCATAATAAGAAAGTATTGCCATTTTGTCAGTGAGTCTAGAAGGACAGTTCTTGGAGGACTGCTGCTATTTTGTAAGATTGAGGGAGGAAAAGAGGGATAAACTCCATTTCTCTCTCTACTCACAATAGTTGTGACAGCAGATTGTGGGTTTTTCACACCAATCTATTCTCCAATTCTCTGCTGTCACCACCTGGGTATTCAATTCAATTCTGCCATGATCTGCCTGGCCGTATTGTCAGACCTCACAGGTTAAGGGCTCAGTCTCACAAGACTGTTCTCCCTACAGACGTCAATCGCAAGTAGTGGGTACCCAGTAGTGGTTACCCACAACTCTGTCCTCCTTGCCTACAAATCAGAGGTTCCTATAGCTCTCCTCAAGTTTGCTAATTTGCCAGAATGGCTCGCAGAACTCAGGCAAATATTTACATTTACCAGTTTATTGTAAAGGATACAATTTAGGAACAGACAGATAGAAGAGCTGCATAGGGCAAGGTGTGCAGGAAGGGACACAGAGCTTCCAGACTCTCTCTGGGTATGCCACCCTCCCAGAATGTGGGTGTGTCCCCTGGCTCTGAACCCCTTTGGTTAGGAGTTTTTGGAGGTTTTGTTAGGTAGCCTGATTGATTAAATCATTGGCCATACTCTCTAGCCTTTTCCCCTCATTGGAGGTGGGGGTGGAAAGGCAGAACTGATCAGGTTCCAACCCTCTATTCACACAGTTGGTACCTCTGGCGACCAGCGCCCCCCCCCCCATTCTTTTCTAAAGTTGCCTCATTTCTCTCTCAAAAAATAAATACATTAAAAAAAATTTTTTAAAAAGGGGCGCCTGGGTGGCTCAGTCGGTTGAGCATCAACCTTTGGCTCAGGTCTGATCTCACCATTGTGAGTTGGAGCCCCACGTCGGGCTCTGTGCTGACAGCTCAGAGCCTGGAGCCCACCTCGGATTCTGTGTCTCCCTGTCTCTCTGACCCTCCCCCCCACCCTGCACTCTGTCTCTGTCTCTCTCTCAAAAAATAAATAAACATTAAAAAAATTAAAGTTGCCTCATCAACACAATTTCATCTGTGGTTGTTAGAAGGGGCTTGTTATGAATAACAAAAGATGCTCCTTTCACATTTAACACCCTAGGGCTATTTCAGAAACTGGGGACAACAACTAAATATTATAACAAAAGATGTTCCTTTTCACCTCTTATCACTTAGTAAATTACAAGTGTTTTAGGAGTTCTGTGCCAGAACTGGGGAGGAAGACCAAATACATATTTCTTATTACATCACAATATCGCAAGGGCCACAGTTGGGAGAGAATGTCTTTCGGGATGTGCAGAGCTGGAGCCATGATCCAGGAACAACTTCCTTCTGCTCAGGGCGTGCGCATCATCGCAGCTCTCTGTGCCAAAGGTGAGGTCATCCTCAGATCAGAAAGAGGAACCTGGTGGGCGGTCCAGTCATGACACAGCTTATAAAGAGAAAAAGTGGAAAAGCTGGCCTGGAGAAGCAGAGGAGGGACGGACAGGCTTCACAGTGTGCTTCTGACAAGTGGCCACATGATCATCATTGTGGCCAGAGTCCCAAGACACTAGCCCAGGAGTGTACCATGGAGTAGAATCAAACCTCTGCCTTCTGGTGAAGATGTGGTAGGCTGGCGGTTCTCATACTTGAACTTGCATTAGAATTAGCTGGAGGAACTGGGGCACCTGGGTGGCTCAGTCGGTCAAGTGTCTGACTTTGGCTCAGGTCATGACCTCGTGGTTCCTGAGTTTGAGCCCCGTGTTGTGCTCTGTGCTGACAGCTCAGAGCCTGGACCCTGCTTCGGATTCTGTGTCTTCCTCTCTCACTGCCCCTCCCCTGCTCCTACTCTGTCTGTCTCTCTCTTTCAAAAATGAATAAACATTAAAGAAATTATTTAAGAAAAGAATTACCTGGAGGGATTGTTAAAACACGGATTGCTGGGGTTCATCCTTTGGGTTTCTGACTCAGTAGGTTGGGGGCGGGCTTGAGAATTTACATTTCCAAAAAACTTCCAGGCGGTTCCAATGCCGCTGGTCCAGAGACCACACGTGGAAAACCACTGCTGGAGGCCAGAGAAGACATCAAATTCTAGGTAAGCCCAAGGAGGTGACTCTTCAGGACAGCTTGAAACCCACAGAATGCTTTTGAGAGTAGGGGCTAAGAGATCTGAACCTCTTCTCTTGGGGTGCTCCATATATGGAGGCCGATCCACACACGGGGTAGGGACAAACTGACTGGTTGGAAAGACAAGAACTAGGAAACCTGGGAGCATGTGCACTGGGCCAAAAATGATAGGAC
Source organism: Crocuta crocuta (assembly GCF_008692635.1). Lineage (NCBI taxonomy): Eukaryota > Metazoa > Chordata > Mammalia > Carnivora > Hyaenidae > Crocuta > Crocuta crocuta. The sequence continues at coordinate 4,552,742 of NW_027531999.1, read as the reverse complement.
TGAGCAGGACACAAGACTTGTGTTTTTACTATGTCCTGAGTTCTTCTATTTTATCATTCTCCCTGTAGTGGCTAGACCTCTTTTTTTTTTTTAATTATTTTTTTTAATGTTTATTTATATTTAAGAGTGTGTGTGTGTGTGTGTGTGTGTGTGTGTACACAAGTCGGGGAGGGGCAGAGACAGAATCTAAAGCAGGCTCCAGGCTCAAAGCCTGGACAAAGCCCAATGCGGGACTTGAACTTGTGAACCGCGAGATCATGACCTGAGCCGAAGTTGGACGCTTAACGAACTGAGCCACCCAGGCGCACCTAATGGCTAGGATTCTTTTAAGAGTATGTGAGTGAGTGTGTGCATATACATATATTGTAGGAGGTAGGGTGGTATAGAAAGCTCTTTCTAATTCTGCAGTCTTTTTGGCAGCAAAATTACGTTTTGAATGACAAAAGGGACGGCAACCAGAGGGAAGCAAAGAAATTAAGTGACTTGGTCAGGAAAGAAAGGACTGGGGAGTGAGGAAGCCTGGGACAGAGAAATGAGTCTTAGAACCCAGATGGACACTGTCTCTAAATATTCTTAAAAAAAAATCTTTAAGATTATCTTACTTAGGTCTTGTAGCAAAAAAATAGGACTAAAACATGAAATTATAGGGATGCTAATTTTGAGTTAATAGATGAAGTATGTTTTTAATAATTAGAGCCATCTGGACATAACATGGACTGCCCAAAATAATGAGCTTCCCTAGAAGGAATACGTATACGAATATTCATAATATTCTAAATCTTAGAAAAGGATAATTTTCAAAAAAGATAAAATTATGACTTTCAGATAATGTATATTAAAGATTCTATTTTATAAAATTTTTTAAAAAATGTTTTATTTATTTCTAGGAGAGAGAGAAAGAGAGAGACAGTGTGAGCAGGGGAGGGTCAGAGAGAGAGGGAGTCACAGACTGAAACAGGCTCCAGGCTCTGAGCTGGCAGTCAGCACAGAGCCTGACTCGGGGCTCGAACCCACGAACCGCGAGATCATGACCTAAGCAAAAGTCGGACTTTCGCTTAACCGACTAAGCCACCCAGGCGCCCCTCTATTTTTAAAATTTATTTGAGAGAGAGAGAGTGTGTGAGAGAGAGAGAGAGAGTGGGAGAAAGGGGTAGAGGGCGAGAGAGTCTTAAGCAGTCTTCATGTTCAGCATGGAGCCTGACACTGGACTCGATCACACGACCTGATCAAGATAGAGATGATGACTTGAGCTGAAATCAAGAGTTGGACGCTCAACTGAGTGGGATACCCAGGCATCCTTTGAAGATTCTATTTAACTCAGCATTTACCGAAAGAATGTTACAAGTGATTCAAAGAAGCATTCAAAAAGTAGACATATTTCCAGATCAGAAATATTGAAATAGACTTGAAAATAGACACAGAACTGGCTTTTGTCATTCCACCACTGGATAGAATTTCTTTATGGACCAAAATAACTCTCAATTTTCCTTTAAAAAATTTTTTATTCATTTATTTATTAAAACATTTTTTTGATGTTTTTTTGTTTTTGAGAGAGAGACAGAGTGCGAGCAGGGGAGGTGCAGAGAGAAAGGGAGACACAGAATCCAAACCAGGCTCTCGGCTCTGAGCTGTCAGTACAAAGCTCAATTTAGGGCTTGAACTCCAGAACTGTGAGATCATGACCTGAGTGGAAGTCAGATGCTTAACTTACTGAGCCAACCTGGTGCCCTAGTGTTACTCTCAATTTTCTGTAACTTACAGAGTTGTAAACTAGCTTCACCAAAACATAACACATCTCTCTACAGTCACAGGGTTCCTGGTGGCTCTGGCATTTTGTTGAAAGAATATCAAGTGGTCTCTTGTTTCAAAGTCTACAATTTTTCTCTATTGCCTCTCCTTTTTGATAAAGAATAATCTCAAAGACAGGTTATTCTTGGCCACAAAATAAGACTAGTCTCTTTAGATTTGGCCTGATTATGTTCACAGATGCAGCAAGAGTATTAACTTCCCATAAATGCCATGTTAGGTCTGCTTTCCTGGAAATTTTGGTAAGGAATCTTTGGACTTTTAAAGGTTTATATTTGTAAAAACCAACCAGCCAAGCAATAAATCAAAGCTCGTATTTGTTGCTGTCTAAGCACAAAGAATTCTCTCCACCAGATTTTACCCACACTACCTATAAATTTGGACAAACTCTTCTTTTTTTTTTTTTTTTAATAGTTTATTGTCAAGCTGGTTTCCTAATAATACCCAGTGCTCATCCCCACTAGACAAACTCTTCTTTATCTGTCAGCCTGGGACCTGGAAGCCAAGGACTTTGAACAGTTTTCCGAGAAGGACTTTGTAATAATTGGCTCCATAGTGTCACTCTCAATTCCTTAAAATGCTTGCAGTACCTGATTAAATGAACATCATTCTCAAAAATGACATTGCAGGCCTCAGCTGTAGATTTCCCCAGTAATATCATGAGAAAGGAGGGTATATTCTTAAAGAATCTGTATCAGTTTCCTGTTGTTGCTGTGACAAATTATCCAAGTTTAATGGCTTAAAATAATACAAAGTTAGGATCTTTTGGTTCTAAAGTTCATAAGTCTGAAAAGGATCTTATGAGCCAAAATCAAGAGGCTGCATTCCTTTTGGAAGCTCTAGGAGCGGTTGTATTTCTTTGCCTTTTCCAGTTTCTAGAGGCCACCTGCACGTCTGTGTCTTGTGGCTCCTTGCCTTATCTTCAAGACCAGCAGCCTAGCATCTTCAAATCTCTCTCTTTCTCTCTGACCTCTGATTTAACAGAAAATCGTAAAATGGACAAACAGGAAAAAAAAAAAAGATGAGCAAGTCACCTAACAGAGAATAGATCTCTAGAATCCAATACACACTCTACAAAATCCCTGAATAGTTAGATTAGAAACTAAATTCCCAGTCATGCTATCACCACTGGGGAAAACCTTATTGTCTGTAAACTAATCAAAACACAAAATTAGTGGGACGCCTGGGTGGCTAAGCGGTTAAACATCCAACTTCAGTTCAGGTCATGATCTCCTGGTTCGTGAGCTCAAGCCCTGCGTTGGGCTCTGTGCTGACAGCTCAGAGTCTGGAGCCTGCTTCGGATTCTTTCTTTCTCTCTCCGCCTTCTCCACTCTCACTCTGTCTCTGTCTCTCAAAAATAAATAAAACATTAAAAAAAACTTAAAACACAGAATTAGTACAGATAAAATTAAAATTGGAAAAACAGGAAGTACCCAGAGTTCTATTGCCACGTGATGTGAAATTTACCTCTAGAACTCAAGTAAAGGTGCACCCGGACTTACAAGAGAGGCACCATGTCTGTTGGTGGAGCTCTACCTCGCCGTCCAGTGAGTCTATCAAGCACCTTGTGCAAGACCTCCAAAGCTGTTAGTGGACTTTCCAAAAAGGTAAAATCTTGACTCTCTTTAGATAGCAAATAAATGTGTTAATGATTCTATATTAACTCATTATTTACTGAGGGAACCAGGCAGATGGTACAACCAGGTCAAAGGAGAATCCAAGGAACAGGCACGTTTATAGATGAGAAATGAACTTAGAAGTGGATACATAACTGACTTTTTCACGATTGGAAGAGGGATTTGCTTGCACGTCTCCAGTTACAAATTATTCACAATGCTGTCCATTTGCTACCAGCAGAGAGAGGTGTGAAATGGCCTAGACACATCCTTGGAGGCTCTGGAATTCCACTGAGAGCATAGCCATGGTCTCTTTTGCTTACTTCAAAGTCTTAAATGTTTCCTTCCAGTTTTATTGACTCAATGCTTCAGCAAGAATACATTTTTGCAAAATGGGAGGCTGATGTGGTTCAGTGTGCAGACTTCAGAGTCCCACGGCCTGGACCTGAGTCAGGGGTCCTCCATTTTTAGCTTTGGAACAGTGACGAAACTGTCGGCAAACAGCTCAAGGGCCAGATCCAGCCTGTTGCCTATTTTTGTACAGCCCTTGCACTCAGAATGGTTTTTACATTTTTAAGTGATTGGGGGAAAAAATCAAAAGAAGACTCTTTCCAGACACATGAAAATTACAAAATTCAAAATTTGATGAAAAGTTTTATCTGAATACGACCATGTTGGCTTGTGTACATATTGTCTGCTGCTGCTTTCACACTACCACATGGAGTAGCTGTGATGGAGACCATATGGCCTGCTGAGCCTAAAATATTTACTCTCTAGTTCTTTACAGAAAAGGGTGGCCAATTTCGGCACCCTCTCCGATTGGCCCCGCCCCGATTGGCCACTCATTTTGTTTCATTTTGTTGGCTTTAAGCTAAGTGGAGTTTGTTTTCTGCCACCAGAGACAGAAGTATGCTGGGGAAACTAAGAGAGGAAAATGGCCTGGGTCTTTTCTTACAATAGCTCACAAGACGCTGAGGAAGACAGAGAAAAAGCGGTAAGTTGCATCCTTTAACGTTTGGGTCTTTTATTTGTGTCATTTGCACGTTGGCTGCAGAGTACTTCCATGGCCTGGGAGGATCCGTGGTTGGTCTGTGATGTGGCAGGTCTTACATGGAGTTTAATTATGATTGTACTATGTCAATGATGCCATGGGGAGGCCCACGAACGGGCTAGGGAAAGCACTCTTATTACGGCATAAAAATGGAATTTAGGGATGCCTAGGTGGTTTAGTTGGTTAAGCGTCCAACTCTGGATTTTGGCTCAAGTCATGATCTCTATAGTGAGATCCAGCCCCTCATCGGAGCCTGCCTGGGGTTCTCTCTCCCTCTCTCTCCGCTCCTGAAACCCACACCTGCTCTCTTTCTCTCAAATTAAATAAACATTTTTTAAAAAATGTAATAAAAAAAAATTTGTGTCTTTCCACTAAACAAGTTACATGCTTGCTTAGATTTTTAACGTGAACTTATTAAATGGGGGCCCCACTTACATCTCCTTTTCACAATGCAGCTAGTTGTTTAGCAACAATTACCTCTTGTTACCAAATTGCACCAAACAAATAATTGCATGCACAAATAATTGCACCCACAATTGTCTAATTGTAGGCTGAAAATGAAGGGTGAGTAGCTAATTATTTCTCAGATGTCCGATGTTGACTGGGGCACACGTGGTTCCACAGACTGTTCTTTGCCTACAAAACGTAAGGACCCAAGAGAAAGTCTATGGGTATGAACCTCAAGAGTAAAACTCCCTCCTTCCCTCTGTAAGAACGTGCCTTTCTCTGCGATACTTTTCATTTTCCCTATCGACCTTGCTCCCTTAGTACTAGTTACTGACTTTCTGTGTCTTATTTCATCTGTTTTGATTTCAAAACCCATCTTGGGGCGCCTGGGTGGCTTAGTCGGTTAAGCGTCCGACTTTCGCTTAGGTCATGATCTCGCGGTCCGTGGGTTCGAGCCCCGCGTCGGGCTCTGTGCTGGCTGCCAGCTCAGAGCCTGGAGCCTGTTTCAGTCTGTGACTCCCTCTCTCTCTGACCCTCCCCTGCTCACGCTGTCTCTCTCTCTCTTTCTCCTAGAAATAAATAAAAATATTTTTTAAAAAAACCATCTTGTCAGCTTTTAGGCAGTGTTTTTCACTTCATCATATTTTAAATTAATTTCCTTTCTCTATCCCAATTTCTCTCACACAGAGTAGATTGGAAAATTTTCCTATTTATGGAAGAGGGGACCACAGGAGAGAAATGTTTTTCTCTTGATAGAACCAGTATATTCAAATCAGGAAATCTCTAATAATAGGGAGATTAATCATATAGGGGAAAAAGCAGGGGTCTGAACATCACGTGTATTACTGTAGCAGAGTCCATATAAAGAGTGTGTGTTTGTGATGATGTCACTATTACTCACCCCAAAGGGCTGTGTGGGAAAATAAAGAGCGTGCACAAATAACAATAAAGCAAGCATTCTAATTTGAGCACTTTGTTTTTTCAAGAGCATAATGTTGGCTGCAAAAAACGGGAGCAGCTCTGAATGAAGAGACTTACTCAGCGTATAAATAGAATTAACTGAGATTAGAATTCTGGATTATTACCTCTGGGTCCAGAGCATCCTCTCCTCTTCTACCTGCCCTGAAAATGAGCCAATGTCTATGATAAAAGATCATACGGTGACACCTTATGAATGTACTTAATGCCACTGAATTGTATACTTACAAATGGTAAAAATGGTAAATTTTACATTATGTATAATTAACCACAATAAAAAAAACCCCGTGAAAACCACTCCTAGTTCACACACCATAGTAGGCTAAATCTGGCCTGTGGATAGCATGTAGCTCACTGAGCCTGGCTGTGCAGTGTAGGAAGGTGGGTAGCCAGCTGGGGGCCACAGCATATGAGGTAATACACTTCCCACCACTTGGCTGTGAGTCTATGCTCTTTTGGAAATTACAATTTTCCTGCACAAACTTCAAGAACTACAGTTTATCATTCTTTGAAAAGCCCTATGTCTTTTTCTCTTGATGTCTTCTCCTCCCATGCTTCTTCTAGATTCTTAGTCTATTTTTTTAAGACTCTTGCTTCATTAATCATCCCTTCCTCCCCACTACTTTCTTTTTCTCCAGCAGAAGTTGACATGACTCCTCTAACACAAAAGAACTTTCTTTCAACCTTGAATGCCTCTCAAGCTACTATTTTATCTCTTTCACTGTCTACACTAATTTCTTTTGTTTTCAAAGTTTATTTATTTATTTTGAGAGAGAGAGAGAGCAGAGGGGGGCAGGGAGAGAGAGAGAAAGAGAGAGAATCCCAAGCAGGCTCCATGCTGTCAGCATAAAGCCCAATGCGGGGCTCAAACCCATGAACCATGAGATCATGACCTAAGCAGAAACTGAGAGTTGGATGTTCAACCAACTGAGCCAGCCAGGGGCCTCAGTCTATGCTAATTTCTAAAGAGAGGAATTTTCACTAGAGTTACCAAACTAAGCTAAAAAGAGAAATATCTACCCACTTTCCCCCTAATCTATTGCAATCTCACTTCCTGTGGGCTGAAACATCCTTTTAAAGGTATTTCCTGACTGTGAATTTAATAGACTCTCCTCAGTCCCCTCCCTCCCCATTTGACTTTCCTGCTTCATTCAGTGTGTTAAGTGCTCCTTCTCAGCCTCCATTCCAGGACATTTTTCAAATCCATCCACATTTACTGAGTGCTTACCAGCTGCCAGTCCCTGTCGTTTAGGCTGAGACACTCTCTCTTCCCTTTCTGTATCTCTGGACTCTCTTTCCAAGGTTCCCCTGAGACTCTTCTGTTCTTGCTGTTTTCCTTCCCTATGTAATTTGACTGCTCCCTTGGTATTAAGAGCTTACTCTATGCCAAGCCTGTTCTAAGTCCTTTACATGGATGAACTCATTTGATCTCCAAAACCATCCCATGGGGGCACTTGGGTGGCTCAGTTGGTGAAGTGTCCGACTCTCAGGTTCAACTCTGCTCATGATCCATGGTTCATGAAATGGAGCCCTGCACTGGGCTCTGTGCTGGCGGTGTGGAGTCTGCTTGTGATTCTCTCTCTCCTTCTCTCTTGGTCTCTCCCCCACTTGTGCTATCTCTGTCTCTCTTTAAAAAAAAAAAAACACTTAAAAACAAAAACAAAACTATCCCGTGAAGTAGGTCCTATTAACATCCTATTTTACAAGTGAAAAAACTGAGGTACAGAGAGAGAATTCAAAGTTCTACAGCTGGTAAGTTGTCAATAAGGGTTTTAAAGCAGGCAGTCTAAATGAGGATTTCACCTGTTTACTCTTGATTACCTCTCCCTCAGCTTCAAATATCCCCTCTCTGCTGACTGCCAAATATATGAATCCAATTTTGATGTATATCCTGGATAGGTCCTCCCCTAATACTTATGGGGCCCAGACAAAAGAACAAAATGGAGGTCCACATTCTAAATGTCTAAAACTTTTAAAGTTATAAATGAAGCTAGCAGCTGTGAAATAAATACATTAGATCATTTTGCCTTGATAAATATACCTTTTTAAAAATTTTTGAGTATAGTCGACACACAATGTTAATTTCAGGTATAGTTTCACCTGTTAGTTTCAGGTGTAGATTCCACAAGTCTATTTGTTATGCTATGTTCACTACAAGTGTACCTACCATCTATCACCACACAACACCATCACAATGCTACTGTCTTTACTCTCCATGCTGCACCTTTATTCCCATGACAAATTCATTCTATAACCAGAAGCCTGTGTCTCCTATTCTCCTTCACACATTTTGCCCATGCCCGTACCCTCCTCCCAGTTTGTTCTCTGTATTTATAGGTCTGATTCTGCTTTTTGTTTACTTGTTTGGTGTTTTAGATTCCACATATGAATGAAATCACATGGTATTTGTCTTTCTCTGATTTATCCCACTTAGTATGCTAGATCCATCCATGTTGTTGCAAATAGCAAGATCTAATCATTTTTATGGCTGAGTAATATTCCATTGTATACATACACCACATCATTATCCATTCATCTATCAACAGACATTGGATTGCTTCTGTACTTGGCAACTGCAAATAATGCAGCAATAAACATGGGGGTGCATAGATCTTTTCAAATTATGGTTTTCATTTTCTTTGGGTAAATATCCAGTAGTTGAATTAGTGAACCTTATGGTATTTCCGTTTTTAATTTTCTGAGGAACTGCTTCCTACAGTGGCTGTACCAATTCACATTCCTACCAATTACCTACCAGTGCATGAGGGTTCCTTTTTCTCCACATTCTCACCAAACACTTGTTATTTCTCACCTTTTTAATTCTGGCCATTCTGACAGGTGTAATGTGATATCTTTATTGTGGTTTTGACTTGCACTTCACTGATGGTTAGAGATGTTGAGCATTCATGTGTTTGTGGGCCATGTGTTTGTATGTCTTTGGAAAAATGTCTATTCAGCTCCTTTACCCATTTTTTAGTCAAATTATTTGGGTGTTTTGGGTATTGAGTTGTAGAAGTTCTTTATATATATATTTTAAGCATTAACCTCTTATCAGATATATCATTTGCAACTATCTTCTCTCATTCAGTAGGTTGCCTCTTTTGTTGATGGTTTCCTTCACTGTGTAACAGAGATATCTTCTTAATCTGGGTCAGATGTGGATTCTGTGGAGTTCATGCTGGAACGCGATGGCAATGGAGGAGCTGGCTCTTCGCCCCTGCCCTGTCTCCTTCTTTCCCACTTCACACTGTAAGGGGCCTTGGACTTGCATGGCCTGTATATCCTAGGTCTGCCTATACCCCCATAAGAACCTGGGGTCTAGGAACTTGCACACTGGAAGTGCTCGTCATTGTCAGCAGTATTCTCCCAGGGAAGAAGCCTGCATGGGTCCTGGACGTAGGCTTAGGGCCTGTGGGGCTGGGATTCATTGAGGACAAGGAATGTAGGTTCTGAGTAAGCATGGCCTCATGGTCCCATGGGCGCCCTGGTACCATGCTGGCCCTCTAAAGCAGCATTTCTTGCTCTGTTATAAAGGATCTTTCCCCTCAGATTTTCAACCTGTTACATATCAAAACTTCTTTTAATACAATAAGAAAGGAATTATTAAAGAACCAAATGGGGTGCCTGGGTGGTTTAGTAGGTTGGCTGTTTGACTCTTGATTTCAGCTCAGGTCATAATCTCATGATTTGTGGATCAAGCCCCACATTGGGCTCTGCACTGACAGCATGGAGCCTGCTTGGAGTTCTCTCTCTCCCTCCCCTGCTAACGTGCACACTCTCTCTCAAATAAACGAATCTTAAAAAATTTAATAAAAACAAAGCCATACAAAATATAAGTCCAGTTTTTTATTGTTAGATTCATTTGTGACTAGATTGTTAGACTTTTTTTTAAATCTTTAAAAAAAATTTTTAATGTTTATTCAAATTTGAGAGAGAGAGAGAGAGACAGAGCATGAACAGGATAGGGGCAGAGAGAGATGGAGACACAGAATCCAAAGCAGGCTACAGGCTCTAGGCTCTGAGCTGTCAGCACAGAGCCTGATGTGGGGCTCGAACTTCCAGACTGCGAGATCATGACCTGAGCTGAAGTCAGTCACTTAATTGAGCCATTCAGGCACCCCGTTAGACATTTTAATAAAAATAAGAATAAAAAAGGAAAAAATATAAAAACTGAACATATACAGTGTTCTTGAAAGCATATGTACAGACAATTAACCCAGGCAGTCACTACTACCTTCATAACTTTTGATTGTTGCAAGGTCATAACTAAACAAAAATTTGTGAATGAAATAAGATTCGCTGTATTCAATGCCTATCTGCATCATTTGAACAGCACCATTCACATCAGTATTTAAGAGTTTTGTTGTGACATGTGAGCTTATTACTAACTCTCCAGTCTTGGTTTGGTTGATGATAACACGTGGAGTATACGTAGCAATGTACATCTAAGCTCTTTCCATGCTTTGTTTTAATAACACCCATAATAAGGAAACCAGTCTTACTGGGGTATTTTGACAGAATGCAAGAAGATATTTCCGAGTAATCTGAGCTTGCTTGGGCTGCTCATTTAGAGTTTTTATACAGAATGGAGAACATTTGTCATCAATCTTTTATCAGTAGCCAGTTCCAACATCATGACATTTAATAAAATCATAATGAAATTTAAACTATCTTTCTACAAAAGAAAGGGATTTCAGATCTACAAATTTCCTTTTTAGTTCGGCTGACTTCTGTAGCAAAATTTTCCTGATGAAGGAAGGGGTGTGTTGACTTACATTCTGGCACAAGTTCCTCCAGCTGGGTAACGAATCCAGAATGTTTTCCAGTCGTTGCAGCTGTGCCATCAGAATATAATCCTACAGAAAATCCTAACTCCAGACACGTTTATGGACAGCATAATCCTTTATCGTTTTATACAGTTCACAGTTGTGTTTATTGGCCATGAAGCTAAGAAAATAAAAGAACTTCTTCTTTCCATTACGGTCATGCTAAAATCATACCTCTACTAAATGAGGAAGCCACATCAACGGTTTTTGTGTATTTTTCTCGTTCCCATGTAAAATACATCATTAATTTCATTTTTTCTCTGAGTGAGACTTCATTCTCATTAGCCAGTTCTCAAATATGTCAAACCACAGTTTCACGGGACAATGGGATTTGAGCCACATCCTTTGCCACAGGATCGATCAACATTTCTCCATCAACGTCTTTGATACAGCCTTGCAATCATGTTTCAGCAGCTGTATATATGCTTGGTCTCAGGAACCTCAAATACTATTTTCTAAGAAGCCTTCAAAGCTGCTTGTATGAGAAATAGTTATCATCTGCTTCTGTCAAGCTTTTTAATGTATTACTCTCTTTCAAAGAATTCTTTTGATTTTTTACTTATTTCTTATATTTGGTATGCAAAAGCCACTTAAGTTTTTTTAAAGCCTCTTAAGTTTTGATGGCTTCATCACTTCCTTATTTGATATGTCTCTACAGATAAGATGCAGTAGTTTTAGCACCTCATCGTCAATTATGGCTACAAATTGAACTCAGTACGCGAGGGCTCAAAGTCCTGAGTAAAACTAATATGAACCTTTTGCTCTTCATTTCGTCTGTGTCACCTCCATTGTTAACATTTGCTTTACTACTACCACCATTTTTTGATATGTGTCTTTTCTTGAAAAAAAAGTTGTTTCCTCAATTAGGGTTAAAAAGTATATGATAGGAAGTTTACTTCCTTGCTTTAGCTATTGCATTAAACCACACACACACACACACACACACACACACACACACACAACTTTTTAACAGACACAGCTGGTTTTGGGTGCCTGGGTGGCTCAGTTGGTTAAGTGTCTGACTCTTGATTTTGGTTCAGGTCATGATCTCATAGTTCATGGGAACAAGCCCTGTGTCTGGCTCTGCTGCTGACAGTACAGAGCCTGCTTGGGATTCTCTCTATCCCTTTCTCTCTGTCCCTCCTCAGTTCGTGCTTGTTCACTCTTTCTCTCTCAAAATAAATTAACATTAAAAAAATAACAGCTGGTTTGATTAGAAATGAAAATGATAATAATGTTATAAAAATTAGGAAATGTTTTCAGTTATTTACATTTACTTACTTTTGAGTTAGAGGTGACTAACCTTAAAATAAAATGTTGAAAAGTTGTCCTAACATCCATGATAGCATGCAATCTACACCATATGTGACCCACCACTCAACTTCAAACCGACCCTAACCGGCTTATACCTTGTTTAATAGATGATATACCAATGTTCAATTGGTAAGAAGCTTCTAAATGCTTACTCTCAATCTCTGTACTTACCCCGAGTGACCCAGTAACAGTTTGTGGATTGACTGGTCCCTGAACCGTCTTATGAATAGTGTTGCTCTGAAACCCAAGCACAAGGCAGGGCCCTTTTTGCCTGGGTATGAGTGGTATATCGTATACACTCCTGTATTATAAACTTTCATTTGTAGCTGCGTGTTGGAGGTATTTATATAGATAATGATAATAGTAAACTATCATTAAATTATCATTATAACTACCTAGTCCTGGGAAGTTAACATGTGCCAGAAAAATGACAATGAGTAAGAAAGGGATTTTTAGCCTCACTGCCCTTAAATTCCAGTGAGGGAAAAGATATGTAATTCTCACAACAACTCTTTGAAAACTCTATCTCCATTTTACAAGTATGGAAATTGAAGCTGATAGAGGTTAACAAATATGTTCAAGGTTTCAGAGCTAACAAATGGTACATCAGGGACTCAAAACTTGGTCTCACTGACCCCAAAACCATGTTGAATAAGAGCTGTGGTGTTGCTTGCCTGGACTGCTGCAGTGAACCCCATGTCCTCAGTGTCTCCCTTGACTATGCTTCCCATGGCTGTTAAGTCTTTAATTCCTAAGACAGGAATCATAGTAGATTATCTCCCTTCTTGGTAAGCCCATACTTTATAAAGTGGAGCATTATATGAAGATGAGTTCTTATCAAGCAGTCATTATGATGTGGTAACATTTCCTATGGAAATCAACCATAACTGTCTTTTTAAAAAAATGTTTATTTATTTTTGAGAGAATGCAAGCAAGAAAGGAGCAGAGGATCTGAGGCAGCTCTATGCTGACAGCAGCAACCCTGATGCGGGGCCTGGACTCATGAACTGCAAGATCATGACCTGAGCAGAGTTTGGATGCTCAACCAGCTGAGTCACCCCGGTGCCCCGACCATAACCATCTTCTTTAAAAACAACAACAAAAACAGTTCTTTTGGGCCAGAATCTATTTCACTTGAGATATCAACTCCTAAAAAGTTGTGAAACATGTGGCGCATCAGAAATTAAGCCATACAGGAATATGAACATCATTACTTTTCTTGCTGCCATGTGGTCATCATGCATGATCAAATTATACCAGCTTTGTTTCTGATCACATCACTTTGTAGTCTCATCATAATTTTATCTATTTAATTATTACTGAATGAAACATTAAATATTAAACTGTGATATAATGTAGCAGAGACTGGCCAGTTCACCATGCTGTTTCTATTTTCTTCCTGGTCCAGTAGATGCTCTTTTGGGGAGGTGAGGCCATGTGGCTGAGGTCTGGCCAACAGGAAACAGGAAGCAGGAAGACCATTTCTGAGTATAGCCTGTAAAACCTTTCTCAGAGTCCTCCATGGTCGCTTCCTGCTCCCCTCTGCTGACCAGGTGCAGGATTCAGTAGAGGACTCTGGCCGTAAGAAAGTGGGGTCCTCGAATTACAGTGTGGAGAAGAATCCACCCCCTCTCCAGCCTACACTGGATGGTCCTGTGACATGACTGCAATTTAAACTTATATTGTAGTAAACCACCAACTCTCTTGGGTAAGGCTAGTAACTAAGATACACAAATAATAAGTAGATAAATGGGCACATGAAATATGTGAAATGTGCACTTTCTAATGAAATCAGTCTGTGGCAAAACCCAGAAAGGTCCTATACTCTAAATAGTGGTGGATTTTCTAATAACAACTCAGAGGACTCTCCTGTTTGGATTTAATCAGGGACAGGTATCAGACCTATAAATTTATATGGCTAAATATTTAGCAGTGTTGACAGTTAAGTTTCTGGTAATTGACGGTGTGTGTGGAATTAAACATTGCTTTTTTTCTTCCCCTGTAATTCCATGTTCACAGTCTGGTAGATGATATACCCTAGTTTAAAGTAGTTATAAGTTGTTCTCATTTAACCAGCGTTTTAGTTATTTCTTTTATCTGCGACTCTGTTGGGTCCCTAAAATTGTGTTTAATTCCATGGGTTCACTAATGTGGCTTTACATTTCATGGTTTTCAGTCCTTTAAAACTTTTCTTTGTTTTTAGGGGCCCCTGGGTGGCTCAGTCGGTTAAGCATCTGACTTCGGCTCAAGTCATGATCTCACAGTTCATGGGTTCAAGCCCTGCATTGGGCTCTGTGCTGACAGTCAGCTCAGAGTCTGGAGCCTGTTTCTGATTCTGTGTCTCCCTCTCTCTGATCCTTCCCTGCTCACACTGTCTCTCGCTCTCTCTCTCTTAGAAATAAATAAAACATTTTTAAAAGATTTTTAAAAAATGCTTTTTAAAAAACAAATAAATAAATAAAAATGTTGCTTTTTGCTATTAGCATGATTTTTATTTGTGAGTGACTAGACCAACCTTCAAGACAAGCAGAATTAAATAAAATCACATCTATATCTTAGGAGGGCCGAAGAAATGCCTTACAATTTTAGTTGAGTTACTGATTTCCAATAATAGAGAAAGAATTAGGTAATGATATGACTGACAGTATTTTTGAACCCTGTTATGACCACTATTAAGTCTCCCTGTGACCTAAGGATTAAATAAAATAATCAAGTCCTGTGACCCGGATGGAAGCTTTCTCAGCGCAACAGGACATGTTAGTGGCCTACGGCTAAGTATCAACTACAGCTCAGGCTGACATAGTATTTGCTAATCAGGAAGACATAATTCAATATAGAAATGATGAAGTAAACTCCAAATTCATACATTTTGTTAAATTTAGGATCATCTATGTATATGTGGTATTTTGGATACTGGGAATACTTAAGAATTTGGTAAATGAAAGTATCTGGCAAGTTGTGATTCCAATTTAGAAAAAATTAATTGGGTTAGTTGACTTAGACCTCAGAGAAATAAGATAACTTTTCTTGGATTAGAAGCAGTAATTGGATAATTAAAAGAACTTAATTTTAACTATTTTCAGAAATTTAATTTAGTAAATGTGAGAATTATGTGTCTAATAATGTTTGATAACCCATTGAAGCACAAAAATTAAATATATTAACATTATAAGTGTAATTTTAAGATTATTAAGTTGTAAAACTCTATTATAAGTGATTGTTGAACTCTTGTAGATTTAAAGGTACGATAATAAGATTTATAAGTTGAAATCTTAGGGACAAATCTTTTTAAGTTATAATTAAAATAGAAACAAAAACAGAAAAGACCTTGAACAATCTTTTTAGGGTATGAAAGTCACCTTTGAGAACACCATAAAATCCCACGATTATTATTATTTTTTCTATTGTGCCGAAAGTGTCCTTGGCACCAATATCATCTTTTTCTTCCCCAGTACTAAACTACTGTGCACTTTTAAAAACTGCTATGTATTTTTAAATAAAATGCAATGGTGATCATCTTTAAGCAATAAGCTGTAAAATGTTTTGTAAACTGAAAAGAAGATACTAGCTTTTCCCTAAATCTATCGTGTGGTCATTTACACGTCTTACGGACATTTGTCTATACACGTTTAGAAGCCACCCTCTCATACCAAAAAGGTAAAGGCAGTAGCAACGACCCATATTAAAGCTTCACAGAATTCACTCTTCAGCATGAGTGGGGCAGAAGGATAATACACATGTGGATAAATGATTTTTTTTAACCTTGGGCTCTGTGAGCCAGCTTTGTCCTTGAGAAAATTGTTTCTGGTGTTATTTATAAACTTCTTTTGGAGGTTATCATCTTCCTAATTTGAGCATCCTTGACATCAAAATGCCTGATAGAAAGTTCCCAGTGAGTCCATGTGGACAGTGAATCCCTAATAGTGCACTGCAAGCTCCTGTGTTTCCTTAGAGACGATACGGGGACAGTCTAGGGCTCCTCCGTTCAGCCTGAGCAGCTTCACTCCTAATGCCTTTTCTTTGCTGGGTTTCTAGTCAGATTGAGAGAGCAGCTAAGAACTTTGCAGGTTGTGAAGACCGCCGGGCCACACAGAGAGCTTTTTCCAGAAGCCAAGGCAGCATACTCTGTGAGTACACATTATCCTAAAGATGTCAAGGCCCGGTGGGAAAGCTGTTCATCACACAATGAGATGGTTGAGAGACCGTTATTGTTCTGTTTTTCTAAAATGTAAAGACCTTCACAAACACCAACTAATTTACTAGCCCTCGAATGAAACTGTAGGGCAACCACCTTGCTTTTGGCTTCCTTTATTTGGAAATGGGATCATTCCTGTTTGCTTGCATGATTTAAGATGCTTCTATTCTTTTATTCAGAAAACTCTCTCATTTTATTTGACACTGAGGATGCAGTCTACAAGGTCACTAATATGGCAGAACAGGTGTTTTTATGCTTTCTTTCCTAGAGCTCAACTACCCCTGAAGTTAAAGGAATACAAGGGATTCCTTTTTAAAATTTAACGTAAGACTGGGAAGGAGGCAAACTCTTAGCATAATAAGACACTGGCAAAATGCTAGCAGGAGGGTTTGTGCTTACTTGTGTTTTTCTACAGTGTAAAAGCTCTGATGAGTTTTTAGATGCTTTATTCTGTGGCTCTGCCATCAAGACTACCATAAGTGAAGCCTGAAATGGCTATGAATGACCAACAGCTCAAGCCAGAAGTTGGATATAAAAGGAGGTAAGACAAGGAGTGGAATAGAAAGGGTTAAACTTGACAAAGGGAATGTGCTTGGGGGTTACAAGACATAAGGGAGAGGGTCACAGGGGTACTATGTGGCAAGCTGAGTCATGGAACATACTCAGCCCTCTAGGACCATAGTCCTGTTCTTGTGGCTAAGAATCCCCAGAATCTCCTCCTCATTAATTGGAATATAAGTTTTGACCCTTCAGCAAGCAACTGAGTGAACATTCTTTGGGATTCCAAGTGTGTGCTTGACTTACTGATTAACAGTAAAATGGTGTTTTGGGAGAGATTTGAACCATTATCTTAAGATCTGGCAAAATGTAGGCATGATTTCCCTCTCTCAGCTACATCATACTTCCTTTTTAAAAAATCACAATGACATGGCAGTTCAGGGACACTATAAGTCCAGCTAAAAGGATTTTTATAGCCTCATCTTTTCCCCTTGAAATTCAAGGTTAAGCAATATTCAGATCTTAGCCCTACTGTTTGCGGGCCTGGCCTGAAAATGGACTTTTTACTTGTCTGAATGGATCTGGGCCTCAAGCTGGCACTACCTTCTAGAGCAGCATACTCCAAAGAAGTTTCTGTAATGATGGACATTTTCCATATTTGCACTATCCAGTATGGTAGCCACCAGTGACTAATACAACTGAGAAGCTGAATATTTATTTTGTTTAACCAATTTAAATGTGAATGGCCTCCTGTGGCTAGTGGCTAATGTCTAGAGTATTGGCAGTAGACCAGATGGGGAGCACTCACACATTGCAGATGAGCCCAGTGGCCCTGCTGGGCTACAGTTCCCAAGGAGGAGGGAGTTTGATCCATTTCATTATTTTCTTGCAGGGAGAAAATTATAGACCTTTGGTGACAGTCACTGGTAATTTTCCTATGTCATTTGAGACACTGAAGGACAAGTTTCAACATATTTCTAATAGAATTGTAAAAGAGCAAGGAGGAATAATCTCTAACTAAGAAGACTTTGAACAATAGGAGCCTGTCTCTGGAAGAGGCATCCAGGGGACACAATGCTTTTCTTAAGGACCAGGACCAATAGTCCAGTCTCTTAACTCTACCTGCTTCCTATGAGAAGGAAAAATTGTCACCCGGGGATATCAGATGTCCCAGAACCTATAGGAGGGAATTTCCTGAGGTCCTTTATCAATACATCCCCTCCTTGTAATGACAGGTACCTGGTGCCAGAGAAAATGATAATTTCCTCTGGCCAATAGACAACTCCATTAGAGTTCAGTTATTAGTCAGCAGGGCTGTGATTTTGAGCACTAATTTACTGAGTACCTCTTATGCACTCGGTGTAAGAATTATCTTAAATAATTCTTACGCAGCAAAATAACTACCTTTGTTACCTAGTTATATAGCCAAGGAAACCGAGGACTAGAAAGGATAACTAACTTACCCAAGGTCAAAGTGAGTAGCAGAGCACGCACGTAAACCATGTAAGCCTGAGCCCATGCTCTCATCACCTGCTAAGAATCATCTGCTTGGTATATTTGTAGCTGGAGACCATGCCTTTCTGTTACACTTACTGCTTACCATCAATCTGTTCATGAACTATTATTTCCTTCCTTTCTTCCCAAGAGTGTAACTGAACCAAATGTGAATTCATTCACTTAATATGCAACCAGCCAATAAAAACTGACACCAAATTTTTGCAGTGAAGAGAGATAGGCAATTTATTCACTCAGGAGAACAGGGAGCTTATGCTCAAAAGTCCTGAAGTCTGCAATGGCTTGCAGATGAGGGTTTTTAAGGGCAAAATTGGGGGCTGAGATCTCCCGAGAAGATGGACACCACAGATGGGAGATTATGAGGCCCTGTTAGCAGATATTACTTAAAAACTTCTAGCGCCTCTTAGGCTAGTCCCTCCCAGAGGTCTCTTCAATCTCAAGAGATTTGGAATCTGAAAAAATATCTTTTTTTTTTTTTTATGTTAGAGATTTCATTAAGTCTTGAGGGCAGTGCTGATTAACTACTTATAAGTTGGTGGGGTTACATTGCTACCTGTTTCTTTGAATGATAAGCAAGCATTCCCTTCTCTTGAGCCTAGGCCAACCTCTTCCCTTGGCTGGTCCTGCCCTGCCTGGGGGTAATATGACCTCTACTGCTTATTCTTTCATCTGACCTGACAAATGGACTCCAGCTTCAAGAGTCATGGGAAATGGAGCATAAAGCATCTGAAGAGTAAGAACAAGGCAATGCTCAAGATTCAATTCTAGAATGTCTGCCCCCTTTAGATCCATGTTTCCTACAGTTGGCCACCCTGGCTCAGCTTGCAGGCCTCTGTCACCTAGCTTCCCTGACCCTGAAGAAAGAGTCTATTCATTCATGTGGCCAGCACGGGCACTGACCGATAGTGGGTGGTTGCTGTCTGCACCAAGATTCTTCTCCTTGGCCTTCTCAGTGGCACCTCACTCTGTCAAAGCCCACGTGGCCTTAACATACATCTGGGTGTCTTGATAGTAAACATATTTTTTGTTGTTTTTTGAAAATTATTTATTTATTCATTATTTATTTATTTATTTTTTTCTCTGAGAAAGAGAGAGAGAGACAGCATGAGCAGGGGAGAGTCAGAGAGAGAGGGAGACACAGAATCCAAAACAGGCTCCAGGCTCTGAGCTGTCAGCACAGAGCCTGATGTGGGGCTCAAACCCACAAACCATGAGATCATGACCTGAGCTGAAGTCGGATGCTTAACCGACTGAGCCACCCAGGTGCCCCAGTAAACATATTTTTTTTGAAAACAAATATATGAACATCATTTTGTTCTCTTTCATTAGCTGCCTTATGTGCCAGTCGTAGCAAGCTGCATAATGATTGCATCTCATTAAAAAATAAGGCTGTTGTTTTTTTCTTTTTGAGGCTATTATCTATGTACCTTGACTGTGGCTTGCTGGGGAGGGTGTTGTAGAAAAACAATGACCTCGAAGTCAGGCAGATCTGGCTCTGAATTCCAGCTTTACAATTTGCTCATTTAAAAACATCCATTAAGCCTCTGCTATGTGCCAGGATTTAAGAGCTTGGAAAAAGGCATGAAGAAAAGATTCCTGCCCTCACAGAGCTTACACTCAAGTGGAATGAGACAGGTGTTAAATAAGATAGATGAGGGGAAAAAAATAGTATGTTAGCTGGTGAGAAATGCTAAGGACAAATAGAGCAGGGAAAGGGGTAGAAACGGTCAAAGCAGTTTGCTAGCAAAGGCCGAGCTGAGAGTGTCATTGGAGTCAAGACTGGAAGGAGGCAAGGGAATGGACGTGTACTCATTAGTTGTGTGATGTTAGGTAAAAAGTCACCTCAATTTCTACACAATTTACTGAACTCTGGAATGGGAACAAAAGCCACGTTGCTGACGTGTTCGGAAGGTTTGGGCCCAGTCATGAAGAGAGTCTGGCCCAGGCACACACAGGACCATGAATGACCACAGCTATTATTACTGCACTCATCGCTACCACCCACCCTGCAGCAGCAGCACCCGCCATTGTAAACAGCTGCTTGCTGGAACTGGAGAGGCTTTGTTTATGTGTATTATCCCTAAATGACTCTGCTAAGAAAATGCAGGTAATCATTTAATTCTGAGACTGAATGAACTACTCTAGCCTTGGGAGAGGGACATATGGTTTAAATAACTCTGTCAGTCAGTCTTGGCAGGAAACACAAGGCCCCCTTCAAATAGGGTAACTGGAGGAGAGTTTATGGAGAGGAATACTAAAAAAAATTTTTTTTTCATGTTTTTATTTATTTTTGAGAGAGAGAAGAAGCATGAGCATGGGAGGGGCAGAGAGAGAGGGAGACACAGAATCAGAAGCAGGCTCCAGGCTCTGAGCTGTCAGCACGGAGCCCAATGTGGGGCTCGAACTCATGAACTGCAAGACCATGACCTGAGCTGAAGTCGGATGCTTAACCGACTGAGCCACCCAGGCACCCCCGGAGGGGAATAAAAGATGGGCAGTGTGTAGGGAAACCACAGGGGTCCTGCAGTGCCCCAGAACTAGTAACAATGGACCCAGGCTTGAAGGGATGAGGGGAATGGCTGATGACCAGAAGCCAGAGACAGGGAGAGCCGCATGGAGAAGGGTGCTTGGCAGAGCTGTGGCTTTACAGGTTCCTGGCTTTCCGTGCAGGGATGCAGCCAGCCTGCAGTGACCCCACAAGGAGGGGGCAAAGATGTGAAGATGCCAATGTCCCTTTTTCCATTAGGGGCCCCATTGGCCAAACCCAACTGGCAATCTGAGAGTAAGAGACAGGAGAGCAGTGCATTGGGCCATCCTCTTGGGAGACAGGGCAGGTGAAGAAGGGTGAAAGGGGGCAAGGGGACCACAGAAGATACTAGAATAATATTGAAGGGCAAACTAAATGTAATGCCCCGGTTCCCTTGACAGTCCCATAGTCACTATGGTCGTATTGAGGGAAAGTGTCCCTAGTTCTTTCCTTCCTTTAGTCATATTTGTTGCTTTCCTCTGGGGTCACCTCTGCCCTTATAAAGTCTAAGATTTGGTTAAGAGTTTTGAAAGAAAACCAGATTAATAATAATAATAATTAATAATAATAAAGGCCCAGTTGTGTGTTAAGTTGGAGATGGCTAACCCAGACAATCTGTACCCCGGATGGCACACTGCTGACAAGGACAAAAAGCTCAGCTTGTCACTCATCAGTAGGAAAAAAGGCGAGAGTAGACGGGTTCCTGACCACGAGCATAGATGATTCTCCATTTTGTTTTTATAATGAAGTTTAAACTGTGATGTGAAGTAGAAAAGAGCCAGATATGAAGTCATATGAACAATATACAATCCCTGCCATGTAAAAAATATGTATATGCATGGAAATAAGACTTAAAAAAACCCAAACTATTTACAATGATTATTTATGAACTATAGATTATGATTTTTCTCTTAAACCTTTTCTGTATTTTTCCAAATTTCATCAATGAATATGTATTCCTTCTTAAAGATTATTATTTTTGAGAGAGAGAGAGAGAGAGAGAATGAGCTGGGGAGGGACAGAGAGAGAGAGGGAGAGAGAGAATCTCGAGCAGGCTCCACACCACCAGTGAAGAGCCCGACATAGGTCTTAATCCTACAAACCACGAGATCATGACTTAACCTTAGATCAAGAGTCAGATACTCAACTGACTGAGCCACCCAGGTGCCTCTAAAAGTTTTTTTTTTTTTTTAAATAAAGAGATTATTATCTGTGTCCTATAATTCACATCTCTGTTTAAAACTATAAAAATGGTTATAGCTTTCACTTATGAAAAACTTTACTCCAGCATCATTTAAAAAAAGACTCACTAAACTGATTATTTTGATGCTTTTAAGAAAATGATTTTATGGATAGTTTTTAAAAAGAGCATGTGAAGCAACTTAAATGGTATTTCCTCTATACTAGTTTAATCTTTTTTGAAAATCTTTTTTAAAGTTTATTTATTTTTTTTAGTAATCTATACACCCAACGTGGGTCTCAAACTCCTAGCTCCAAGATCAACAGTTACATGCTCTTCTGACTGAGCCAGCCAGGTACCCCTATACAAGTTAGATCTTAACTTATGCTTATATACAATACTAAAGGTATACTTTGAGAGCTTCAGTCCATGGATGTCAAATTCATTCTCATCACCTACTAAAATTCTCACACTGCCAATACATTATTGTAAAACACTAAAGCCAATCTACCAAATTAATAATATTTTTCTTACATTGGATTAGCCACAAAGTTAATATTGGATATTACACAAGAGAATGAGACAAGCCCCCCACCCTTAAACACACATAGCAGTGGAGACAGCCACTGAGATGATTTCAGTCCTGAATGGTAACTGCAAATAAAGCTACCTGCCAAGGGGAATATAGTCAATAATATTGTTATAACATTGTATGATGACAGAAGGTGACTCCACTTGTCATGGTGAACAGAGCATAATGTATGGAATTGTCAGATCATTATGTTGTACACCTGAAACTAATATAACATTGTGTGTCAACTATACTTCAATAAAAATAAAGGAAACAACAACAACAACAACAACAACACTAGCTGCAAAGGGCTAGGAAAGCCCAGTCAAGAAGCTTGAAGAGCGAGCTACTCAGTTTAAACCAAAAACCAAAAACCAGGGGCACCTGTCTGGCTCAGTCAGTGGAGTGTGTGACTCTTGATTTCAGGGTCATGATTTCGAGCCTCATGTTGGGTGTAGAGATTACTTAAAAAAATAAAATCTTTAGGGGCACCTGGGTGGCTCAGTCGGTTAAGCATCTGACTCTCCATTTCAGCTCAGGTCATAGATTACGACTCATGGTTCGTGAGTTCAAGCCTCACATCGAGCCCTGTGTCAGGCTCTACACTGCTAGCATGGAGCCTGCTTGGGATTCTCTTTCTCCCTCTCTCTCTGTCCCTCCTCCACTCGTTCTTACTTGTGCACGCCCTCTTTTTCTCTCTCTCTCAAAATAAATAAAAAAAAATACAACCTTTGAAACAAAAACCAAAAACTTGCTTGCTGCTGAGCTGACCAACTCTTTGGTGGCTGTAACTCTTTGTTTTTGAATTTTATTGAGCTGATCAGGATGGAGGCCAGTGTGATCAGGCTTGTGGTAGTGAGTGACATCTCAACAAGCTTGTTCCTGCTCAGCTGCCCACAGTCCCATCACCCTCTCGAAGATGGGGACAACCACATGCATCACATGGGCCATCAGCAGTGACTCACTGAGGCCAGCTGCCTCCTCTAAGACCACCCCTCTTCTGTGGAGCTGTGCTCTGCTAGCTTAGGGGGACCGCCTTCTGGCGAGCTGTCAAGAAGTTGTAAAGTGTCTTTGGTAGTGGAAAGAGGAAGGTAGACAGCAAAGAGTAAAACAGTCCTTACGAGTTTGGTTTCATTTTGGGAAATGTAGAATTCTCTGGATGGTGAACTGTTTCACCATCAAAGTGATAAGCAAGAGCTGGTGCATGGGGTGGAGGTAGAGGTGGTATTCAGGTGGGATCTACTGGTTGAGCCACATGGCAGATGAAGGTGGGTGTTCCATTTGGTTGGTGCCTGGTTATACCAGTTATTAAGTATTTTGTATTTTATTAATATTAGTATACCAGTATTAAGTATTTTGGCCATCTTTCCTGCAGGGAAGAGTATTTGTGTACCCTAAACAGCTGTGTCAGGGACAGAGACCCTTTTCATTGTTCTCTTAAAACTGTTAATGTTTAGGCATGGAGGTATAAATTTTTTTTTTTAATTTTTAATGTTTATTTTTGAGAGAGAAAGAGAGAGACAAGAGTGTGAGCAGGGGAGGGGCAGAGGGAGAGGGAGACACAGAATCCAAAACAGGCTCCAATTTCTGAGCTGTCAGCACAGAGCCCGACGTGGGGCTCAAACCCACAAACCATGAGATCATGACCTGAGCTGAAGTCGGACGCTTAACTGACTGAGCCACCTAGGTGCCCCTAAATTCTTACCATAATAAAATGTCCTAACTTTTAGCTCAGATAAGACTTGCTTTGGGACTTAAATAGGACTCAATTTAGATTTGGGATATTGGATTATATCAGAAAAGTTCATTATGTAGAGTTCACCACCCTCTTTCTTGAAATAAAATTTTCCTCCTGGAAAACTTTAATGAATTTTTTTCTGGTCCTTGAAACCAAATTTTAATCTTTCCAACACAAACCATTCTCTGTAAACCTGTGAATTCTTTAAAAACTTTAATCTTTCATAATTCTATGAAGCTTGCTTTCTTTAAGAGGCCTTTCATTATTGCTTGCAATTAGAGCCCCCTAACTATTTTAAACACTTCTTTGTCTGGTAAAATGGAAAGTCAGGATTCAAAGACATTCAACCTCTGCCAGGCTGCCCAGCTGTCTTGGCCACTCTTTTAGCTAAAATCCTCAAAGCTGAGATCTGGAGGAGCTCTGGAACAACTGGGACGCAAAGTGCCGTGGTAATCAGCGGATTGGCCACACTTTCCTCTCGTTTCATCCTGTCACAATTACTCCACACTGGCTGTTTCAGCCCAAGGCCAATGTTTCTGTGGACCGTCCACGGACGCAAGCCACAGTAATGGCTTTTTCTGCCAATTCTCCACTCCAAGTTAATAAGTGAGAAACTTTAGGACCCCTGGGGTATGTTCTCTATTTAAGAGTGCAAATGACTTTCTAAACACCACCTCTGCTTTGCTCCCCCATCCCCACCCCGCCCCCCTGCCAATTCTTTATTCCCTGGAATAAAGATTGAGACCACCGGGGCTGCAGTACTAGTCAAGATCACAATTTGCTACTGATATGGAACTTCATTAGCACAAGGGAAAATGTAATAGTAAAGATAGGTGGAAAGTATGCCAAGCTTGCACATGCTTATGCAATAGCTCATATTTGTAAAAACCGTCCACAGTTAACTCAGCTGTTTCACATACATAACCGTATCTAATGCTTTCACCAATCTTGAGAGGTGGTGGCTGTTCTCTTTACTGGTGAGGAACTGAAATTGAGCAGTTAAATCCAGCTAAGGGCAGTCACTGTCCCCTTAGACCAGTTCCCTCATGTAGCATGCTTCCTGAGGAAGCAGACCCAGCTGCAGCCAAAAGTCTGACCACATCGATAAACATGGGATGTGGAAAGTACAGTGAAGAGATGGTAGGGTGGCCTGATGGTCTCTGGAAACTCAGCCACACCCAAGTCTGGGTCCTGGCATGCTCCTCAACCAGCACCTTCGCAAAGGTTGAGGATGGACACGCGCTCTGTGCCTGGCATCAGTGGGAAGCCAGAGAGAGAGCAGTTATCAGACCCCAGGGAGAGCTGTGGCTGGGGATTAGGGCCACCTGATAGGTGGTCTGACTTGGGTCCCAGTGTTAGGTAGAGAAAAGTAGCTACAGCTGAACCATAGCCTGGTGCAGAAGAAATAGAAGGAATGAGTAACCCGACCTATCTCTCCTTGCCATCTGATCTTTTGCTGGTACCACTCATTGGCTCAGCCCAACCAGAAATCGGGGGGCCCAGGAACTCAGGAGAAGCCATCTCTAGAAGTCAGCCTCCCAGGGCATGGAGCAGGGTGGGAGTGAGTGAAACATGGACCTGGGAGCAGGAAGAGAAAATGAGAATATGTAAGACAGTGGCAATTTTAATACAAAGATCATATTACCCTGCCCTCAAGGACTGTGTTTCCTGGTGGGGAATTGAAAGAAGCATGCAGGATGTCAGGATTCTTCCTGTTTTCCTCCTTTCTTGCCTTATCCCTCTTCCTTATCTCAGTTGACTACCTAGAAATCTCCAGATGCTTTTGGGAATGGAACACAAAGGTAAATCCAAGTTGCTTGTAGTCCAGGAGAGGAAATAATACATTGTGATAATATTGTAGACTGGCATTCAACATCCATCTCATTTTCCTTCAAGTGTGCTTTTTATACTACAAAGTCTAAAAGGCTGGAAAAAAAGAAAGCAAAGACTGCATTTCCCAGATTCTATTGCCACGAGGTTCTGGATATGATTTAGGTTCAACTGCTTATATGCACTTAAGGGAAATTAAGAAAGCAGAAGCAAACTAGAAGTCATAACATCTTCTCCTTCGCTCCCACACATGGTCACTGAGGTGTTGGTTGTGGGTGTTCAGAGGTGAGGTCCAGGGCCTTTGTTCTGTGGGTGCACATTGTGGCCAGTATGATTTGGTTCTGGGGCTGAGACTGTCACCAGATCACAGGGACTTCCTGATTGTGGTCGTTTCCCAGTTGTGGCAATGGTGATATGATTCAAGAGCCAGTGGCTTTTTGATCACAGAGGCGGCTGAGGCAGCACACTTAGTGGCTTGGCTGGGCTGTGAGGTTCAATTTAGATTCTGTTTCTTTAATCTTCCCAACAATTTGGCAAGTCATCTAATATCCTGCCAAAAATGTCTTCCTGCTTAAATTACATTCTGTCTTTGCAATTAAGCTCTGATTACTATAGAAATAAGCCTAAATATCCAAATATGGAAAGTAGAAAGGAGCAAGCACTACTAGAGATACAGATTAAGAACACTGCAAATCTTGGAGGAACTAGATGTTGGGTTTATGTTACGAAAGACTTGGGGAAAATCCCCTTCGTGGATTCTGAGACCTCTTGACAGTCTCATGCAATGAGTTTTCCTTTTTCAGGGAGGCAGATGGGACTAACAGACACCGCGACTATTGTCTGTTAGATTTAAGTAAGCACACAAGTCTGTGTATCCATTCCCAGAGATGGACTGCAAATCTGCAATGAGGAAATAAAAATACATTTGCAAATTCCCTGGTAATAGTCTCTTTTAACTCCATAAATCATACTTGCTTACTTCTTTTCTTTTTTTATTTTTTCAAAAAAATGTTTTATTTATTTCTGAGAGAGAGAGAGAGTGTGTGTGAGCAGGGGAGGATCAGAGGGAGAGGGAGACTCTGAAATAGGCTCCAGGCTCTGAGCTAGCTGTCAGCACAGAGCCCAACGCGGGGCTCAAACCCACAAACCATGAGATCATGACCTGAGCCGAAGTCAGATGCTTAACCGACTGAGCCACCCAGCCACCCCACTTTTTAAGTTTCTATTAGAAAATTAAAGTGGCACCTGGGTGTCTCAGTCAGTTAAGTGTCCAACTTTGGCTCAGGTTATGATCTCACAATTCGTGGGTTTGAGCACCGAGCCTGATGTCTACTTCTGATTCTGTGTTTCCCTCTCTCTCTGTCTCTAAAAAATAAATAAATGCTAAAAAAATTTTAATGAAAGAAAATAGTGTTTATCAGCATCCTTAATAATACTATAGAAATCCAATGTTTTCCCTGAGAAAAATAAAAGGGATGAGGGCATTTTATCTTCCACCTTTGTTGCTGCCACCTATTGCCACATGGACAAATTATTCCCAAACTTAGTGATCTAAAATAAGTCTTTAAAAAAATAACAATTATTTTACTATATATCATGATTGTATTGGTCATAAATTTGGACGTGCTTCAGTTAGGTGATTTTTCTGTTCCAAATGACACTGATGCAGGCTACTTAGTAATATTTAGTTGGTGGAATGATTGGTCTAGAAGGTCCAAAATGGCACCTGGTGAGGATGGCTAGAAGGCTGGACTATCTAATGGAGCACCTATACCAGGGATCTGCAACATGGTGGCCTCAGAATAGTCGTAATTCTTACACAGCGGCTTACAGCTCTGAGAGCTGTCTTCCAGTGAATAAGGAGGAAGCTGTGTGGCCTTTTGTGCTCTAGCCTCAGAAGTCACCCAGCAAAGGTTTTGCCATATTCTGTTGGTCAAAGTAGTCACATACCTACGTAGATTCAGGAAGTGGAGACCTAGATGCAATTTCTAGATGGAATGAGCATCAAAAAACTGCAGCCATGGGGCACCTGGGTAGCTCAGTCGGTTAAGCTTCCAACTCTTGATTTTGACTCAGATCATGATCTCATGGTTGTGAGATTGAGCCTTGCCTAAGGTTCAGCACTGGGCCTGGAGCCTGCTTAAGATTCTCTCTTCCTCTACCACTTGTGCTCTCTCTCTTGAAAAAAAAAAAAAAAAACTGCAGCAATGATTTAGAACCATCACACACCCCTATTTCACTCCCCTTTACCTGTGTTCCCCTTGAGGTCAAGGACTTGAAGCAATGCAGGTATGGGTGGTCCTAGCATTGTGCTTAACAGGGGGCACAGGGTACATTTTTTGGCCAGCTTTGTGATGTCTTACAATTTCCATTGCACTGAGAGAGGGAGAAACCTCATTTTTGGTAGTTCTTGGACTACAAGGCATGTTGTCGCCACAGAAATGTGGACACACAAAGTGCAGTGTGGGTCCAGTGATGAGTAGAAAGTATGTTCCCAAGATCAAGACCAAAACCCAGGTTCTGTAACTGGGACATAGGTTCATAGCAGATGCAGCATCAACCTCCTGAGTAAGATTAGCTGCATATCCTCCTGAGTAACTCTGTGGTTGGTTTTAGAGCCCAGCCAGGCTAAGCCCGGTGCTGGGTGCTTTGCTTCTGGGTCAGAAGAAGGAGGTCACCCAGCAAGTTGTTGATCCTTAGTAGCCAACACCAATGGACATGTTTGTTGAGTAGATACTTTGTGCCATTCATTGTTGGACCCAGGGCAGATGTAGAGAACGAGATACTGTCTTTGCCTTGAGAAGCAGAGAGATGAGTGGACAAATGAATAAATAAATAGTGTGATTAAGTAAATGTTACAGGGGCACAGAGGAAGGCGTGGCCAGTTTTAAAGCCTTTCTGAAGAGACAAGCTAAGTTTTTTTCAGGTTGAGAAAGGAGGAAGAATCTCTTGGATAGAAGAACTATCTATGAACAGTATAGACTATATTATACTATATATTATATACATGAAAAGAGGGTAGTCCTATGAGATTGTAGGTTTTAAGGAGGGTAGTGTAAGAACTAAAGCTAAAAAGAGGATTTGGGCTGGCTTGTCAAGGTCTTTGTATTTCAGGCTAAGGAGCTTTGAATTTTCCCACAGGAAAAAATGAAGGATACAAAAGGGTAGAAAATGTGGTAAGACATGAATGCTCTATTAGCTATTTTTAATCTGGGAAGCCAAAATTTGTCCCCCGACTCAGAGCTTTGTCATCTGTGATATTTTGCAATTCTCTATTGGAGCCAAACTTCAGCTGGAAATTTTAGACTTTCTCCTGTATTTCCGATCTTGTGTTTTTGAAAAGCTTAAAATTTTACATTGCTGCCATGTTCCATCCAGTTAAGATTACCTACCAAAAATAATCTGAAAGCAAACAGTATATACTCTAGCCAGGTTCCTTGTCATATCCTTTACTATCAAATAAAGAATGGCTAAACAAAACAGACAAAATTCTTTTTGTTTTAGGCAGAAGAATTAAGTGGTCAGCTTTATTTTTCTACATGTGGTACAAACCATGTCCAGAGGCCATTTTTTTAAAAATTTTTTTTAAATGTTTTATTTATTTCTAGGAGAGAGAGAGAGAGACAGTGTGAGCAGGGGAGGGTCAGAGAGAGAGGGAGTCACAGACTGAAACAGGCTCCAGGCTCTGAGCTGGCAGTCAGCACAGAGCCCGACGCGGTGCCCAAACCCATGAACTGCGAGATCATGACCTAAGCAAAAGTCGCTTAACCGACTAAGCCACCCAGGCGCCCCCAGAGGCCAGTCATTTAAATCAACCTCTGAAACCATGTACATGTTTGTGCAGCCAGCAGTGGGCAGTGTAGGTGGCAGGAGATTCTAGGGGACTGAGTTCATCCAGCATTTGGGGTAGGAATTTCTCTCCACTGATGGCAGACGTGTTGCCACCATAACAGTTGAACTACCAGCAAACCATTGAATGTGGCATGTGCTGTATGAGGCAATTATAGACCCATTTTGAGGTTAGTCTACCCTTAATATGATGCAGTTTTTTTTAAAACTCATTTAGCATGGATGGCCTTCAGGATTTTTCCTGCTAGCTTAGAGGTCTTCTAATTAGTAGCAATAATTCTATCTTGGAGTTTAGATCTTCCCAACATTGACCTGAACCAGTCACATTTTGAAATTCTTAAGTTGTTCAACCATATGTATAGTAAGATGCTTAGTGGGAGAGAACATTAATTTTCTTTTCCTCATCCCCTTTAAGTGAAACTGCCATGCCATTGGTTAATGGGAACTATTTTAATGAAAATTGTTTCTCTTTCAAGCTGAGACTATCCCCAGTGGCCTTGCATAGAACTTCTTTATTCAGGGAAGCTCTACCTGCTTGGCCCCTTTTAGTAAGGGAAGAAATGGGCAAAGTAGGACAAAGACCAAGAAGATTTGAAGGAAAGAAAAGGAGCACCAATCCCCTTCCTTGACGTTAATAAAACATCTCTAATAGAGAGCACTTGACTCTGAGGAGAAGTGTCCCACTGGAAAGAGCCGTTTGGTCTAGGATTGTTCCCCTCTAGGGCCTGAATTGTCCTGTGAGATGGTTCAATCTGTGGCTGAGCCTGGGGCCCCTTCTCTCCTAGCTGCTCTGTCACAGTTGGTGTGGAAATGACGAGTTCATGTAAACTGAAAGGGCTATGTACTTAGGAGCCTGTCCCACTTCGTGCATTCACCCCCCGCTCCCTTCAAAGAAACCACGACTGGGTTTGTCTCTATCACCAAAGCAGTGGCTCTGAGTGGAGTGCTGGGCTGCCTCTTTCTTTGGGGAGGGGGTTGTTTACTTATCAGCACTCTTATAAACATCTTTCTGTCTTGTATTCTTAAACGTTTCTCCGCATGCATTACAGAATGTCCATCACACTAGGTCACCTTTTCTTTTCTTTCTTTTGTTTGCAGGAAGCTTAGCAATAGCCACAGAGAATGGCACTCCAGTGTGCCAAGCAGATTTTCTGTGAGGCAACAGGACAAGTATTAGATTAAATAACATCCTGGGGCTTTTGGCTTCTGAAGGAACAACTCTGCAGTGATAGAAATTACTCATGTAATAGGTGACGCTTTGGGTTATTAATTTAAATAGTAAAAGAGTATACTCTTATTTTGCACCCTGATGGAGACAGTAAGATGCATTGGTTATAGTAAAAAACTAACATACTTTAAAAAAAAACCATGACAAACACTGTAGGATTCAAACAAAAGGAAATAAAATGATTGGAACACAGATTATGAAACTCCATGTTCTTGAGGTGGGGACTTGAACAAAGGGTAAGAGAGGATCTTTCCTAAAATGTTGAGTCCTTTGAATTCAGGCAGTTGTGCTGATGTTTCTGTCCTCTAACGGATGTAGATTTTTATCCATTATCCTTCGCCTCAGACTAATCAGTGGATTTTCCCCATTGGTGGGCCAAAAGGAGTGAATTGGTAATTGTTAAAAAGAATGAATACTAGAGGATGATTACCTCGTATATACTCATCACATTCAAGGAGATCAAAGGGGCTAACCAGATCTCATATATTCTTCAAATCTTAATCCCAACTGAGATGCTCAAATCCACTACTTTTTCTTCATGTAGGTCAGGGGATATCTAATAACAGTAAGCACTAGTGTTTTTTTCAAGTTTTTTTTGTTAAAAAAATTTTTTTAATGTTTATTTAATATTGAGAGAGACAGAGACCAAGCAGGGGAGAGGCAGAGAGAGAGGAAGAGACACAGAATCAGAAGCAGGCTCCAGGCTCTGAGCTGTCAGCACAGAGCCCAATGCGGGGCTTGAACTCACAAGCCTTGAGATCACGACCTGAGCGGAAGTCTGACACTTAACTGACTGAGCCACCCAGGCTCCCCATTTATTTACTTATTTTGAGAAAGAGAGAGCGAGCGAGCACATGTGTGCAAATTGGGGAGGGGCAGAAAGAGAAAGGGAGAGAGAATCCCAAGCAGGCTACACACTCAGTGTGGAGCATGGCACAGGGCTCCATCTCACAACAGTGAGATCCCCACCTGAGCCAATATCAAGAGTCGGATGCTCAACCAACTGAGCCACTCAGGTGTCTCCATATTAGTGTTTACTTAGCACTTACTAAGTGCCAAGCACTATGCTAAGGATTTTTCATTGACTCTCTCATTTAGTACTATGTTAGGCTCTATTTTGTAGATTTTAAAAGGAAGTCTCCTAATGGATTATTGCCATTGTTTTTAAAAAGTGACATGATGACAAAAAATCTACATGTCTCTTGAATTATATAAAGAGAATAGAATTGTAGAATTATATTTATAGCATTATAGAATTATAGAATATAGCAACAGGTTGTTAAAATGGAATCTTTCATTTTTATAAATTTACTTTGAGAGAGAGAGAATGAGAATTCCAAGCAGGTTCTAAGCTGTCAGCATGGAGCCCGATGAGGGGCTCAGTCTTATGAACTGGAAAATCATGACTTGAGCCAAAATCAAGATTCAGACACTCAACTGACAGAGCCACCCAGGTGCCCCAAAATAGAATTATTTCAAATCCGCTTTTGGCTAAGGGCCCAAACAATAGTTTCCAAATACTCCTCCATTTTGAAGTGAAACTCCAGACTACCTATGTAGGACTTGCAAATGAACTACCCAATCAATAACTGGGCATAAAAATGTTGAGGTGGACAGAAACCTGGAGATGAAAAGGATTCTTTGAGAGGATGTTAGTGTCCCACAGCTCCTCCACGTCCCTCACAGGGAAGTATTGACAGTGATTTTTTGTTACTTCAAGGCAAGAGGGGTTCCTAAGGGAGATTGATGTTTGGGGTGCATAATGGACCATGGTCTAATTCACACATGATGAGCATTGAGGGTGATGACTTCACACAAGTAGTACCTGGAAGTAGATAGGGGCTATGGTGTAAAAAGTGACTATATTCCCAGGACAGAGGGTCCTAGTGGATGGGGAGGGAAAGCCTGGGAGCTGTTATCTTAGATTCTGCCTAAGAAGGCCACATGAACCACTGAAGAGAAGAGACCTTAACAGAGAGATGTGGAAGGTATACAGCCCCATGGCCACAGGCTGAAGAATCCTATGTGGCCAGCTGGCAGGTGTAGAGCCATATCTAAAAAGCATAGGCGAGAGATCCATGGTGATTGGGGGTGGAGGTGGATCTCTGAAGAGCCCATAAAAGAACCCAGAACAGAGCCAAGCTTTAAATGTTATTCAAAGCTGGAAAAAAACAGCATCAGATGAGTGCCAATCAAATGAAATCTTTCCCGACCCCATCTCCTGTTCCCATACTGAATGGGTCAGAAACAGCAGTTGACTTGTGGGCAGAGTGGAGTTTGCAAGTAGGAGACACTGACCTGCTGCCTTTCCATGGCATGCTTGCGGCCTGCTGCAGACCCTTGCTGGGGGAGAGGAGGGCCTTTACCCTTAACTGACATGTGAAGGGTTTTGTCTGTTGACTTGTTTAAGTATACTGAGCTAGTGGCTGTAAATTACCAAACAGACACTGTTTTTGATGGAAATGATGGAGGACTTCTACTACCCAAGGATTATCAGAAAAAATATGTATCCTGTCCTAGGTTTTATCCAAGGTATAGAGGAGATAACCCACAAACCAGGTTTTCAGGGGCAGTATTAATAATTNAAAGCCCCCCCCCCCCCTTTTCACCCAACAGTTACATATATAATACCCATTTACAGCTAAAGTCTATAATAGTCTTTTTCTTTCAGGTTGTACAGAGATGTGCTGAGATCTCTTTAGCCATTATGGACTTACTCTAACAATACACATGAAATTAAGGAAGATAGTCCATGGAATTATCCAAATAGGCATACAGTCCTTTAGATCTCCAACATTAGACTGTAGAAAAGGCTCAAGGAACTAAAACTTGGCCACTTCCAATTGCTTGAGACACAATGGTAGCTCCAGTTGTCTGAGGCACCTTGTCTCACTATAGAATGGACCATCTTGCCACTCCTGTCTTCTCTGTGGGCATCTTACGTCTGGTAGGCTCAGCTTGTCACCGTTCAATATGGAGCACCCCATTGGGCAGTTTCACACCACACCATTTCCTAGGCACCAGACAGGACTTCCCCTGCTCAAGAACTAATCATTTGGGGCTAGAGTAGGGAATTCTGTGGCACAGACATGGCAGATACATGAAGACAGAACTGCTGGTACTCATATCATGAGACGAGGTCTGTGGGTATAGCAAGTTTCAAGGTCTGATCGAGTTTTCCACCAAACGCCATCTCTCCTTCACCAAATTTCCACAAACAATAGTTGGATGGCACATTAGTTATTCTTTTGGGTACATTGCTTCTCGTTTTTTTAATGCTATTGTGTATGTCAGCTTTTCTGTGCCCGAAATTTTACCAAATAGTTATTAAACATCGTTTTTTTTTAAATGTTTCTTTCTCTCTCTCTCTCTCTCTCTCTTTTGAGAGAGAGACAGAGCATGAGCAGGGGAGGGGCAGAGAGAGGGAGACACAGAATCCGAAGCAGGCTCCAGGCTCTGAGCTGTCAGCACAGAGCCCGACACAGGGCTCAAACCCACAAACTGCGAGATCATGACCTGAGCCAAAGTCAGATACTTAACCAACTGAGCCCCCCAGGCGCCCCAAACATCAACTT
Source organism: Crocuta crocuta (assembly GCF_008692635.1). Lineage (NCBI taxonomy): Eukaryota > Metazoa > Chordata > Mammalia > Carnivora > Hyaenidae > Crocuta > Crocuta crocuta. The sequence continues at coordinate 4,517,998 of NW_027531999.1, read as the reverse complement.
TATATAAGTCATTACTACCCTAGAATTGTTTTGAGATTGTTTTTTATTTTCTCCTCTTTCCTTTTTATAAGGTCCTGCAGGCAAAATTCTAACAGTAGATGCTTTCAATTTTTCTAGTCACATAACTCCAAAAATCTTTTGCCCTGGTGCATTCAGGCCTCAAGTGTGATTCTATCTCTTTTCTACAACATTTCCTGGACCTTTTCTGCTGCAAAACTCTTTATGAGCCTTCACTGTTGACTTGCTATGTAAAGTTTTTGATAGGAGGGCTAGAATTTATCATTAGTCACCCTTAGACTTCAATTTTGTATTTTATTGTTTGATGGTTGAGTTCTTTTGAATTATTAAAATATTTCCTGGGGTGCCTGGGTGGCTCAGTCGGTTAAATGTCCAACTTCGGCTCAGGTCATGATCTCGCGGTTCGTGCATTCGAGCCCCGTGTCTGGCTCCGTGCTGACAGCTAGCTCAGAGCCTGGATCCTGTCTTCGGATTCTGTTTCCCTCTCTCTCTGACCCTCCCCTGCTCCTGCTGTTTCTCTCTGACTCTCAAAAAAATAAATAAAAAACATAAAAAAAGAAATTAAAAAAATTTTCCTTTAGTTTTAGCTCTTTACATTTTCTCTGGCATCTATCGATTCACATAGAATTTGACGTATTTAGATTCAGAACAGTTACAAATCTTTCTTATTGAAATGATCCTTTAAATCCTTCCAGGATAATAATTTACAAAATTCTAATTTGAGACCATTCCTAGTGAACTATCTTCCTTTTTTACATGTAAGTAAATTATACGTAAGGAATATAAGATGTCAAATTCTTTGCAACAAACATTTGTAGAGAGCCTCACATATGTCAGGCACTCTTGTTATGTCCTAGGATCCAGTGACTAAGCCTATATCATTGCCCTTCTCAAAAACTTTTTTTTTTAATGTTTTTTTATTTATTTCTAGGAGAGAGAGAGACAGCATGAGCAGGGGAGGGTCAGAGAGAGAGGGAGACACAGACTGAAACAGGCTCCAGGCTCTGAGCTGGCAGTCAGCACAGAGCCTGACGCGGGGCTCGAACCCACGAACCGCAAGATCATGACCTAAGCGAAAGTCGGACGCTTAACCGACTAAGCCACCCAGGCGCCCCCCTTCTCAAAAACTTTTAATGATGAGCCAGTATCTTAAAAAATTATACAGCCCAACTGGATATTTAAGACTCAAAAATCTGGCTGTGAAAGTCTTTTCTAGATTTTTTTCCAGCTTTGACATACAATTAACAGATAACATTATGTAAGTTTAAGATGGTACAACATGATAATTTGATACACCTATGTATTGTGACATGATTACCACAGTAGGGTTAGTTAATACCTCCACTACCTCCTATAATTCTCATTTCTTTTTTGTGGTGAGAACATTTAAGACCTACTCTCGTAGCAATTTTTAATTATACGATCCAGGATGGTTAACCATAGGTACCATGCTTCACATTAAACCCTCAGAACTTACAACTGGAAGTTTGTACCCTTTGACTGTTATCTTTCCATTTTCCCCACCACCCAGCCCCTGACAATCCCCATTCTACTCTTCCTCATTCATTTTTTAGATTTTACATATAAGTGACATTGTATAGTGTTTGTCTTACTAATATCGAACTTAGTTCACTTAGCACAACGCCCTCAAGATCCATCCATATTGTCACAAGCGGCAGGATTTACTACTTTCTCATGGCTGAATAATATTTCTTTATATATATACACACATGCACTCCATATCCTTATCCAATCATCTCTTGACAAACACTTAGGTTGTTTCCATATCTGGGCCATTATGAATAATGTTGCAATGACAATGGGAGTCCAGATATCTCTTTGAGATCTTATTTTCATTTCCTTTGGATATATAGCCAGAAATGAGATTGTTTGATCACATGGTAGTTCAATTTCAGTTTTTTGAGGAACTTGCACACTGTTTTCCATGGTGGTCATACCAACTTCTATTCCACCAACAGTACGTGAGAGTTTCCTTTTCTCCACATCCTTGTCAATACTTGTTATTTCATTTTTTTGATAAAAGTCATTCTAACAGGTATGAGGTGGTATCTCATAGTGGTGGTTTTTTAAAGTTTATTTTGAGAGAGAGAGAGAGAGAGAGAGAGAGAATCTGTGTTAATAGAGCAGAGCCTGATGAGGAGCTTGATCCCATGAACCCTGAAATCCTGATTTGAGCTGAAACCAAGAGTTGAATGCTTAACCAACTGAGCCACCCAGGCTCCCCTCTCATGGTGATTTTAATTTGCATTTTCCTCATGCTTAGAGATGTTGAGCATCTTGTAAGTACCATTTAGCCACTTGTGTGTCTTCTTGAGAAAAACGCCCATTCGGTTCCTCTGCCCATTTTTTAGTCAAATTGTTTGCTTTTTTACTATTGAGTTACATGAATTCTTTATGTATTTTGGATATTAACTTACCAGATATAGTTTGCAAATAGTGTCTCTCATTCTGTGTGTTGCCCTTTCATTTTATTGTTTCTTTAGTTGTTGACAAGTCTTTTAGTTTGAGGTAGTCTCACTTATATTTGAATTGATTTCTTGTGATTTGGTGTTGTATCCAAAAAATTGTTGCCAAGAACAATGTCAAAGAGCTTTGCTCTCTATATTTCCTTTCAGGAGCTCTAAGGATTCAGGTTTCGCGTTTAAGTCTTTTCTGAGTGGTGTAAGAGGTCCAGTTTAATTTTTCTGTATGTGGTCATCCAGTTTTCCCAATACCGCTTGTTGGAAAGATCATCTTTTCCTGGTGAGGAGTTTTCTTAGTTCCCTTGTAAAATATTAGTTGACAATATAGGGGAGAGTTTATTTCTGGGCGCTTCATTCTGTTCCTTTGTGTCTTTCATGCCAGTACCTTCCTGTTTTAATTATTATAGCTTTGTAGTATAGTTTGAAATCAGGAGGTGTGATGCCTCCAGCTTTGTTCTTCTTTCTCAAGATTGGTTTGGCTATTTAAGGTATTCTGTAGTTCAACACAAATTTTAGGATTGTTTTCTCCATTTCTGTGAAAAATGCCATTGAAATTTTAATGGAGATTGCATTCACTCCATGGATGGCTTTGGGTAGTATGGACATTTTAATATTTTTTCAAACCATAAATATGCAGATCTTTCCATTTGTGTCTACTCTACTTCACTTATTAATGTCCTTCATCAATGCCTTATAGTTTTCAGTGTATTTCTTTTTCAGATATTTCATTGCTAGTGTATAGAAACACAACTGATTTCTGTATACTGATTTTGTATCCTGCAACTTTACTGAATTTTTAAATTAGTTCTAACAGTTTTTTTGGTGTAGTGTTTAGGATTGTCTATATGTAAAATCATATCCTCTGCAAACGGAGACAATTTTACTTCTTAATTTGGATGTCTTTTCTTTTTCTTGTCTAATTGCTTTGGCTAGGACTTACAATACTATGCATTAGGAGTGGTAATAGTGGGCATCCTTTTCTTGTTCCTGATCTTTAAGGCAAAGCTTTTAAACCTTTCACAGTTGAGTATCTTAGCTGTCAGCTTGTCATAAAGTCCTTTATTAAGGTAGTTTCCTTCTCTACCCAATTGGTTGAGAGTTTTTATCATGAAAGGATGTCACATTTTGTCAGATAATTTTCTGCATCTAGTGGGTTTTTTTTTTTTATCTTTCATTCAATTAGTGTGGTGAATTACATTTATTGATTTGCATATGTTTTACCATTCTTGCATCACAGGGATAAAACCCACTTGATCGTGGTGCATGATCCTTTTCATATGCTGCTGAATTTGGCAGCAGAAGAGTGTGTATTCTACTGTAGTTGGATGGAAGTTTCTATCTATGTTCAGTCCATTTGGTCTAAAGTACAGTCAAGTCCAACATTTTTTTTTTTTTTAGAGATTTTCTGTTTGACCTATCTACTGTTGAAAGTGGATTATTAAAGACCACTACTATTGTATTGTTATTTTTCCCTTCAGATCTGTTAGTATTTACTTAATATAGGTGTCCTATTTTGGGGTTCATATATATTTATGATTGTTATACCCTCTTGATGAATTGACTTACAATTATTTAATGACTCTGTCTTTTGCTAGATTTTTGAATTAACATCCATTTTGTCTGATGTAAGTACAGCTATTCCTGTTCTCTTTTGGTTTCTACTTGCATGGAATATCTTTTTCTATCCCTCCACTTTGAGCCCATTTGTGTCTACAAAGTTGAAGTGAGTCTCTTGTAGGTAGCATATAGTTGAGTCTTATTTTCTAACCATTTATCCATTCTGTGCCTTTTGATGGGAGAATTTAGTTGACTTACATTTAGAACAATTGATAGGTAAGAACTTATTAATGATATCTTATTGTTTTCTGGCTGTTCTGTAGATCCTATGTTCCTTTTCTCTTTCTGCCTTTCTTTGTGAATTGATGGTTTTCTGTAGTAGCATGCCTTGGTTCCTTTCTATTTATCTTCTGGGTGTCTACTGTAGCAAGAGGCATTCGTAGCAACTCTATCAATTCTCTGCCCAGATCCCTTTGGATCTTTTTCATGGGTCGTGTATGTCTCCTGATGGGCTTCTGTGTGTTCTTACTTCTAAANGTGCCTAGGAGTTTACATCTCCATGGGTGGCCAATGAGTAACTGATCTAGGTTTATGAAAGGCCAGCTCCCTGGCCACCAGTTGGGACAAACTCCAAGGCATAATTTACACTCCTGAGCTGCCCTCCTGAAGGGCCAGATAGAAGCTGGTGTTTTACCTGAAATTGTGCCTTTGCTTGGATTTTTCTCCCATCGTGTTTCTTAGCTCCATATCTAGCCTTCCCGTGGGAGCAGTTCCTTAGTTCATCACTTGCACATGAATACTCATCACAGNAAAGATTAGTTGGCTGTATACCTTTGGGTCCAGCCCTGAGTTTTCAATTCGATTCCACTGGTCTGTGTGTCTATTTTTGTGCCAGTACCATACTGTCTTGATGACAGCTTTGTAGTAGAGGCTAAAGTGTGGGATGGTGATACCTCCCGTTTTGGTTTTATTTTTCAGTATTACTTTGGCTATTCGGGGTCTTTTGTGGTTCCATACAAATTTTAGGATAGTTTGTTCTAGTTTTGAGAAGTATGCTGGTGCTATTTTGATTGGAATTGCCCTCATCACAGAATCTGTTTCTGAGGAACCTGAACTAAGACTGTGCTATGTGGAAAAAAATAGAAGAGTAAGCAAAATTTAATCATTGGTCACAATGACCAAAAAACCAAGTAGAAAGTCTTGTATGTGGGGACAGTTTGCTTTCCTGGGAGGCTCTTTTTGGCTTGTAATCAGAAGCATCCAGAGTTCAAAAGAATGAAATCTTGCCATTTGCAACAATGTGGATGAACTAGAGTGTATTATGGTAAGTGCAATTAGTCAGAGAAAGACAAATAGCAAATGACTTCCTTCATGTGGAATTTAAGATACAAAATGGATGAACATAAGGAAAGGGAAGCAAAAATAACATAAAAACATGGAGGGGGACAAAACGTAAGAGACTCTTAAATATAGAGAACTGAGAGTTGCTGGGGGATTGTGGGGGGGGATGGGCTAAATGGGTAAGGGGCATTAGGGAAGACACTTGTTGGGATGAACACTGGGTGTTATATGTAAGAGATGAATCACTAGATTCTACTTTTGAAATCATTATTGCACTATATGCTAACTAACTTGGACGTAAATGAAAAGATAATAATTTTTTTTTAAAAAAGCATCCAGAGTTCAAAATGCATGGTCTACGTAACTGTACATATGAGAACTAAGGCCTTACTTAGTAAGTCTGACATTAATGTAATATCACATTTCCTCAGCTCCTGGCTTATTGGCTATCCAAATCCTCAGAAAGGCATTTGAGGATGCCTGTCCCTATGGAGTGCTTATCACTGGTTTGAGTTAACATTTGATTCTGTCTACTTTCCCAAAGTAGCAGCAAAGGCAGTGTTTGAGGAGTAAAATGGATGTGGAAGATATTGGAGATAATTAGTCACCATTTCCTATTTGTCAGTTTCCTGTGTTTTCATAGACTGGGATACTAATAACCCCCAATCACAAAGAAACAGGGAAAGGGGGTGGGGCCAACCACACTCAAACATGTATGTTCTTCCCACTTATGTGGCCCCTTGGCCACATAATCCTTTTACACAATTGCTGTTGTAAGTACTTGTTTCCCTCCCTTAGATGGTGAGAACTCTGAGGGCAAAAATGTGTAAGCTTTGTTCACAGTCGTATTCTAGAGCCTGACACAATGTCTGGCACTAAGTAGGTGCTCAATAAATATGTAGTGACTATACATGGGAGCTCTGTGACTTTGAAGCTAGGTCTCTAGAGGTTGATCTTGTTACATTCGGGACCTCTCAGGACTAAATACAGGTTAAACGATTTTGGAGTTTAGGCTGTCCCAACTTCAGGGACAGTGGTCACATACCAGGAAACTGGCTGTTCCAGTTTACTGTTACCTTGTTTTTACCTGTTCTTCCAGCTAAGTGTTGTTAGGAGCCTCACGGAGAACCCGGGGGAGGCACAATTTCCTCAGACGTATGAAGTCTTGGGGAAGGCTCCATGAGATAGCCTTAGAGTTCCCTAGCTTACAATAGAAAGAAACTTGGTACGATCTGAAGTCACCATTCTGAAAACTACAAGACTGAACGGTAAACTAATCTAGCAGTCTTATTTTCATAGAGATTAGCCAGTGGTCCAGGAGAAGAGTTCTAGAAGATTGTTTCTGCCTTTGATTCATCTTTGCACTCCCAAGTACCTGTAAATAAATTATATCAAATGTCACTTGAGTTAGATGCCTCTGAGAGCCAGACTGTCTTCTCTCCATCCCCATGTCTATGTTCATGATTCAGCCAATTTCTGGTGGGATAGACCAGTGGGACCTGTTTCTTTCTCCAGGACCCAAGCAGGATTCACAGAACCCTGATGGGGGTTGTCAAAAAAATAGTAATTTTCCATCTGGGTTAAGGATTTGGGAAATGATGCCAAGGGGCAAAAGAAGAAAACTAGAGCTGTTTGTTTTCATTTATTTGTCAGGCTAAAGATCTGCAAAAGATTAGTGAAAATTATCATTTTTAATATTCTCCCTTGCTCGATCTCATACCTTGTGAGCTTAAGCAATTCTTGGCTGCCACAGGGTAATTAGAAGCAGTCTGCTTCCTCTCCTGCCCAGTTTCTCAGATACGGGGAGAGTGGAATGCTGGCTGAAGGGAAGATTGAGCAATATTTTATATTTTAATTTATTGCTAAAGAATTGATACATTGTTGAACTGGTTCTAAAAGCAAATTCTGCCGATAGCTCTTCCAAATTCCTTGAATGGTGCCACGGTATTTAAATAATTTTGTGCTTTTAGAACTGCTGCCCACATTAAACTTGATACCTTCCTTAATATGCTTATCGTTGGCCCAGTAAACATATAGACGAAGGCTCATATTCCTAAGTCAAATGGAGACAAATCTGCCTTTAGCTTTAGCTTTAGTTTTTTAGTTTGTTTAGATTTGGCACCAAAACCACAAAAAAATTTACATGAGCCAATGCTTCAAAAAACACTGCCACAAGCTTGTCACTAGAAGATGCTTTTGGCTCTGAATTACCCAGGGGAAAGATGCCAAACAGAGGTTTCCTGTTGAGGTCCTTGAGCAATATTACTTTTGGCCAAATGCACATTTTTGGAATTAACTTTTTTTTAAGGCATCAGCTAGAGAATGTTGGGTGTGAGTATTTTAAGACTCTAAAAATAACAAAGTTATAAATGAGGTTGTCAGCTACCACAATTCACTCCTTGATCTAGTAACTATTTATCAAGCACTTCTTATCCATCAGGAACTACATGTTGCTTTAAGACAAATTTAACTCTAAGATAAATTTCAATTTACTGTTGTTTCCAAACAGTAAATATTATGGAAGCATAAACAAACATGTGCTTTCAAGGTAATCATTTCTTAATGTTTTTATTCTAATAGTTTTTAAGTCGACTGGTTCCCTTAAGGGAAAAGAAAAGCTTTTTTTAAATTATTTTTTTAAAATTAAGTTTATTTATTTTGAGAAAGAGAGAGAGGGGCAGAAAGAGAGGGGGAGAGAGGGAATTCCAAGCAGGTTCAGCACTCTGAGCACAGAGCCTGATGCGGGGCTCAAACTCACGGAACAGTGAGGTCATGACCTGAGCCAAAATCAAGAGGTCAGATGCGTAACCAATGGAGCCGCCCAGGCACCCCAAGAAGCTTTTGATAAAGAAGTATGCAAAGCCAAGCCTTTCGTTCATAACTATATTCTTAAATCCATCAGTAATCACTGAAGTAGACCAAAGATGAACATAAGCACATAAGATGACCTAATAGCATACCCGTGTCTGCATCGTGCACACATTCCGAAGGAAGTTGTACCCCGCAGGACACCAACAGGAAAAGAGCAAATGAAAATCCTGTAAAGCAGCAGGATACACTCCTCCGTGGGGGCTGTATGAGAACTGTATCAGTATCTCATTTTGTATTCTCAGAAGTATGCACGTCACACCAGCCGGCATTTCATTTTTGGATAAGGGCTTCATGTCTATAAAAATTGCATTGGTTCTTATTTCCTGTATGTAGTCAGAACCTGTGGTGAAATGAATAAACACTCTTTTTCTACAGTATCTATTAAGCATCACAAATAGGCATTGCCATCAGCTTACTTGGGAATATCACGTTAACCCAATCTTTTGTTTTTCAGCTAGTTTTTTAGAAGCATGACTAAGTCATTTAAACTCGGTGTGAAATAACAATTTACATAAAAACACGTAACTATGTTGTTTGTCCACTAAATATTGAGTAGCCGTGTATCAAAGCATTGTATTCGGTGCTGGGTTTACTATATGTGAATAGGACATGGAGTGTGCCTTCTAGAAGCTTGCAGTCCAGTGGGGCTGACAAAGTCAGCCAAGTACAATACAAGGCACTAAGTAAGTTGGTGCAGGGGAGAGAGGATTCTATCTGCCTGGGGTGAGTGGAAGGAAGGTTGGTTGACATATAGGAGGTGACTTCTGAGTTTGAGCTGATACTGGGAAACTGAGTAAGGGTTAGTCAGAAAGAGCAGGTGAGAGAGGGAGGCAAAGAGGAAAATCAAGAAGCTTAATAGAAAATGTAAATATGCATTTATATAACACTCATAAGAGGAGTCATAAACAGAATAGATAACTTCTTTTGTTTTTTTTTTTTTTGAGAAAGAGAGGGCACAAGTGAGTGAGGGTCAGAGAAAGAGGGAGAGGGAGAAAGGGGGAATAAGGGGGAAGAGGAGGAATGAGAGAGAGAGAGAGAGAGAGAGAGAGAGAGGGAGAAGTGGGGCTCATCTGAAGCGGGGCTCAGCTCACCCAATGTGGGACTTAAACTCACAAACTGAGATTGTGACCTGAGCCAAAATCAGATGCTTAATGACTGATCCACCCAGGCACCCCAGAATAGGTAACTTCTATAACTAGAATATTTTAATGCAAATCATACAAAAAATAATGTCAGCGGTATTTTATACAAAGATTCATTTTAAATGGACTAGAAGAAACTTTAGAGAATCATCAGGTGACATATACGAAAAATGTATACTTTGATCACAATCTTTACTCCCTAAAATCTAGCCTTAAGAAATAAAAAGTGCAGGGGTGTCTATGTGGCTCAGTCCGTTGACACCCAACTTTGGCTCAGGTCATGATCTCACAGTTTGTGAGGTTCTTTCCTGACAGCTCTGAGCCTGGAGTCTGCTTCGGATTCTGTGTCTCCTTCTCTGCTCCTCCCCATTCTCATGCTCTCTCAAAATGAATTTAAAAGAATTTTAAAAAAGAAATAAAAAGTGCATAGGATAATACAATATTACAGTATTGTTCTCAGTGGCAAAAAAAAACAACAACGATCTGGAAGAAATGTGAATGTCCATCCACAGGGGAACAGTCAGGTAAATTATGGAATTATGGCACTGCTTAAACTGTGGAATATTAGGAAGCTACTAAAAAGACTGAATAGCAGCTGTACAAGTCGACTTACAGGGATTTCTATCAGAAAATGCTCGGGGAGGTAAGCACGACACAGAAAAATACATGCAATATGATCCCATCTTTAAAAAAATGACATGAACTTGCATAAAATGCATGCGCATAAACATGTACATATTTATCTAAATGGGGTTATATGAGCATTGATAGAACTATGAAAGGTTACTGGCATGAAACAGCATCGTTTCTTTTATTGGGTGGCTCACGGGAAAAGATGGAAGAAGTGGGGGGAAAGGGTAAGCCAAGAAAAAAAGGGAAAAAATACAGCGAAAATGACATTTATGCATACACACATGTATATGTACAATATATGTAGGTTTATACAATGTGTTTATATATTTTATATAAATTATATCTTATGACAATTCGCAGATCACTATTTGTCTTATGACATCTACACACAGAGAGGAAGAGAGAGAGAGGGGCGCCTGGGTGGCTTAGTCGGTTGGGCGTCCGACTTTCGCTTGGGTCATGATCTCGCGGTTCGTGAGTTCAAGCCCCGCGTCGGGCTCTGTGCTGACTGCCAGCTCAGAGCCTGGAGCCTGTTTCAGCCTGTGACTCCCTCTCTCTCTGACCCTCCCCTGCTTGCGCTGTCTCTCTCTCTCTCCTAGAAATCAATAAAAATATTAAAAAAAAAAGAGAGAGAGGAAGAGAGAGAGAGAAATGGACACAGAAAGAATGTTTTATAAGAAAAAAGAAGTGCAAACTGAAGGGTGCCCCAGACAGATGGGTCACCTGGTGCGAAACCACCAGCATATTTGGGGGATTACAAAGAGTTACTACACAGGGTGCAGACTCATCTTTCTACCTCTTTGGCACCTGATGCTCCTATCAGACATCCCTATAACTGTAGGTGGGGTGAGTGATTTTTCTTTTCAAGCTGATTGCTATCTCCTGAGATCTGCATGCCCCATATCCTGGCATGGTTATCAGCAGGAGGAAAGGTTTCCTTTCCATAGGACGGGGTTAATGGTCCCTGATGTGCTGGGACATCACGAGCAAAGGAAGCAGGAGGCCACACAGGGGCCCTGCGGCTGTGAGGAGCAGTGGTGCGCGGCTTGCCCTGCCCCACGCAGACCTCAACCCTTCTCAAATCTCAGTCCCTCCTGAGAAAGGGAACACACGCTCTGTGCCTCGGAGGAAGGGCACGCAAACAGCCCAGACGTTCTCATCAAGAACCTTTACACAAGCATGCCAGTGACATGACATACTATTCTGTCCCCTAGCTTCCCATCAGCTTCTTGAGCTAAAGTCAATCTCTCTCTCTCTCTCTCTCTTTTTTTTTTTTTGTCTTCTTGAGTAATGGAAATACCTTTTATGGGTGTAGATATGTTTGTTAAGTCAGTTCTATTTATTTTTCTCCCGAATGTCACACCTACCACTGTCACAGTCATAATTAAATATAAACTGCATTTAAAATGCAGACTAACCATGGTCAGCCTGAAAACTGGGCTGAGAGGGCGGGGAGAGAGATGGAGCCATTCCGAGCTGCCTGATTTCACAGGGTGAGAGAACCTAAAACCACATCCAGACAAGGGCATAAGATGAAAGGGGCTTCAAGAGATGAAATCGGATAAATAAGGGAATAGGGAGTAAGGAGAGATCTGGGCAAAGATATAAAGGTAACCCAGGAGCCACTGTAATAATTGAGGATGACCCTTTCCACTAAGTCCTCTTTGCTGCTAATGAAAAATAAAGACCATATTACCAGAGCTTTCAGCCTGGGCAGCAGGAGGAAGCAGGAAGCTATGATGGGGTGGTTCAGGACACAGTCTCTAAAGCAGATCTGTGCTTTCAGCTCTGCCATGTTCTAGTCAGAAAAATTACTTAACTTCCGTGTGCCTCAGTTTTTTCATCTGTGTAATGGAGATGATGACGATGATTTTATCTACAACAGCAAGCTGTTATGAAGATAAAGTAAATAAACAGGCAGAAAGCATTTGCTACACTGCCAGCACTTAGGAGGTGCTATATTAAGGGTTAGCCATTATTATTCCCTTTTTATCAGCAGAGAGAAGCAAGCACTGTCCACGAGGATCTCTGAATCCTTTCCCCTGCAGGTAGATAAAATATTTAAATATTTGGAACAAGAGGAAAAGGAAAAACAAAACATGTAATGTTTGCAAAATGGCTATAAGAAGTCTCTCCCTAAAAAAAAAAAAAAAAAAAAAAAAAAGACAAAGAAAAAGTTTTTCC